>NC_134805.1:30235416-30260416 GCF_046742065.1 Oratosquilla oratoria
ATTCCTTTAACACAGTGACCTACTTTAGTGATTTTCTTTCTGTTAAAAGACAAACGTCTTTATGAAACTTAGGGACGAATCTCGGTTTCAAGGGGGTCTCGATCTTCTAAGATCTCCTTCAGGCTGGAGGTCACCTCTTTAGCTGAATAAAGTCGCCTGTTCTTAGCCAAAATAAAATACGTAAGATCTAGCACGGCGTTTGAGATTTTTAAATTCTGCATCACTTTTACATTTTTTCTTCTTTTTTTTTCTTCTTTTCTTTCACCCATTTTTCTCACTCTCGCTCTTTCCCTCATCTTCCCTATTCCTTCCTTTGCTCTTTTAACCTTTCCCTCAGTGGGCCCTACACCATCAATATTATTGCACAATATTTCATATTGTGCAATATTATTGACGGTGAGGGGGTGGTATTAAAAAAAAAGGTAAAGTACATTAAAGGCTTCAAATGCACAGGCTAAATATGTGTCTCTCTTCAATACCATCCCTAAAGTCAATAATATTGTACAATACCGAATATTGCGCAATAATGTTGATCATGCAGGGCCCGTTTAAAGCTTCCTCTCCCTTGATGCCTCTCCACCTCCTCTCTCTCCTTTTTATTTATTTCTATATTAATTTGTATTTATGTATTCATTTTTGTTTGTTTCCTCTTTTCCGTGTTCGTACTTCTGTACTTCCCTTTCGCATGCTGGTCATGCATGAAATTATTTCATCATTATTACTATTTTTTAATATAGCTTCCACGCATGACATTTCTTTTAGCTTAATTTCCCATTTCTAACTCCCCAGGACGGAGTCTGAGGGTGAGGTGTTAATGTTGGACGAGTTTATTCGTTTGTTTGTTTTTTTGATGGAACGAAAGGTCGTTCATGTACCATTAACTAAATTGCTTTCGTCATAAACTTTGCTCTTCTACTACATTAAATTAAATGTTAAACATCAGGATCTATTAAGGAAAATTAAGGAAATATATATACAAAACCTCTATATACGTGTTAATGCGTTCATATATATATATATATATTATATATATATATATATAATATGATAATATATATATATATATATATGTATATATAGACTATATAATATATATATATATTTTATATATATATATATATATATATATATATATATATATATATATATATATATATATATATACATGCCGGGTATGTATATATTTATATTTGTTTTCATATGTAAATATATGTAATATACATACAAATACATGTATACACATACTCTCATACGCACTGACATACGTTGTATATATATATATAACATATATATATATATATAATGTATATGTATATATATATATATATGTATATACAGTATATATATATATATATATGTATATATATATATATATGTATATATATATGTATATATATATATGTATATACATGTGTATATATTATATATGTATATATATATACATATATGTATATGTATATATGTATATATGTATATATATGTATTTATATATATGTATATATATACACATATATATATACATATATATTATATATATACATATATATTATGTATATACATATATACATATAATATATATATATACATATACATATATGTACATATACATATATATATACATATATATATATATATGTATATATATTTATATATATGAATATATAAATGTTATATATATGAATATATATATAAATGTTATATATGTATATATAAATATATATATATATATATATATATAAAAATATATATGTATATTATATATATATGAATATATATATATAAATATGTGTTATATATATATATATAAATATATGAATATATATATATATAAATATATATATTAATATATATGTACATATATATATAAATATATGAATATATATATATAAATATATGTTATATATATATATATATAAATATATGAATATATATATATAAATATATATGTTATATATATGCATATATATAAATGTTATATATATGTATATATATATATATATATTATATATGTTATATATATGTATATATATATAATACATATATATATAAATATTATATAAGTATATATGAATATATAAAAATATATATATATAAATATATATAAATATATTTATATATATATATATATATATTATTATATATATATATATAAATATATAAATATATATATATAAATATATGTATATATATATATATAAATACATATATATGTATATATATATATATATATATATATATATTATATATATATGCAATTGAAGGGAGAATATGTTACTGTATTTAAGGGATTACAAACATCATGCTTAGCCAGAATGAAATTAATCACACGATTGAGAGAATAAATTTTGTGAAGTGTGTCAACAAATCGGCAGATGTAAAAAAGAAAAAAATGCTTCTATATTGAGTTACCAAATGTCACTACTAGTCGAACGTTTTGAAAAAAAAAAATATCTGACGAAACTTTTTCATTTCATTAATTATTTTTTTTTTTTTTAGTTTTCTCTTCTCCCTTTCTCCCTCCCCTTCGTCTCTTTTATCGACATATGCTTTTAACACTGCTGCTTCTTCTTCCTCCTTTTATCCCTTCCTCTTCTTTCTTTTGTTTGACCTACTTATTCTTTGTTCTCCTCCTCCTCTTGTCTTCTATTTACACCTCGTCTCTTATTCTTACACTTTATCTCATTATTTTCCTCGCCTCTCTCTCTCTTCTTCTCCTTCTCTCTCTTCTCTTTCTCTTCTTCTTTCACATCTTCCTCCTTCTCCTCTTCCTTCCTCTCCTCCTCTTCCTTTTCCTCCTCCTCCCACTCTTCCTCCTTTTTCTCCTCTCTGTAATATCTCATCGTTCTCTTCCTTTTTATTGTCAATTCATATCCACCACCATATCTATTATCATTGTTTTTATTATTCACTATAATAATTGTCATCATCACCATCGTCATCATCCATTCTCTCACCATCATTAGCATCACAAAAATCAAACAGAATTGCCATCACCCTTATAATTATTATATTCACCTTCAACGTGATCAAATACATCACTGTCAACATCATAACAATTATCATCATCACCAACATCATTAATAACATCAACATCAACCCCGTCATCAAGATCATCATCTTCATCACCATCATTAAATTCATCATCTACATTAACACCAACACCAAGATCATCATGATCATTATCAATATCATCATCATTATCTTCACTCGTATTCGCTGTTTCTTCCGTTTAATTTCTAACTTTTGTTTGTAATTTGAAATAATTCTTCTTCTTTCGTGTCATGTGACGCATCTTGATTGACCTGACCCGCTACTGACCTTGTTGGGGTGTCCTGTCACCATCCTTCCCATTTTCCTTACCCGCCATTTCAACGACATCTCCGTTTTCTTTATCTTCATTACACAAAACTCTTCTTTTGTTTTTTCTGATTTTAATCTTCCCAGCCTTAATTCTTTTTCTTGTTATTATTCCTATTCGTTTCTCTTTCATTCATTTGCATGCTTTCCAATTCCTCTTCGTCTATATATGCTGATTATTCCCTCTTATTTGTCAATTTGCTTTGCTTATTTGTTTTACCATCTTCTTCACTTCCATTACTTATTCTTTCATCTCCTCATCCTCTTTATTCTTTTAAATTTTCACTCTTCCCTTATTTGCTCGCCATCTTACTTTCATCCCTTTATATCCTCCGTTTTTCTTTTCTTTCTACACCCTTGGTCTCTTCTTTCCTCCTCTCTTCTTACACTCTTCACTTCTTCCTTTATTTAATTTGCTCGTCTCCCCCTTCCCTTCAAACACATTTTCGTTATTGGTTTAATCTCTTGTCCTTCTCCTCCTCTTCCTCCTCCTCCTCCTCTTCCTCCTCCTCCTCCTCCTCCCCTTCTCCTCTTTGAGCAGTGTTCGTTCATTGATCACTCGAATGCCCTCTCCTTTTCTTTCTCTCTTTTTTCTCTTTATCTATCTCTCTCTTTTTCCCTATTTCTCTCTTTTTTTTCTTTTCTAAATCTCTCATTTTCCTGGACCTTCTTCTCTCTTTCACTATCTTTCTCTCTCTTTCTCTCCCTATTTCTCTCTTTTTTTTTTCTTTTCTAAATCTCTCATTTTCCTGGACCTTCTTCTCTCTTTCACTATCTTTCTCTCTCTTTCTCTCCCTATTTCTCTTTTTTTTTCTAGATCTCTCATTTTCCTTGGGCTCCTTCTCACGTTCACTCTCTTTCTCTCTTTCTCTCATCAATAACCAGGGTTTCTATACTCGGGTACAATATTGCTTCAAAGATGTGGAGTCACAGAGGAAACAACTTCTCCAATATGAAGAAACAACTTCGCCAACCATATAGTTAATGAATGAAATAAACTTCCTGCAGAGGCAGTGCAATGTCGTTCAGTTTGAAGCTTTAAGATTCGTTTAGATAAACATTTAAGCAAGATGCTGTAATGACTGCCATTTATTTCATATTATTTGATTATTTGTTTGTTGTCATTTGTCTATTTATTATTTGCTTGATTTCCATTTATTATTATTTATTTGTCAGTTTATTATTATTGACTATTTACCTGTTTATTTATCATTTAACTATACCTATTTATTATTCATTTTATCTATTGTTATTTATATTATTATCATTTTCATTTTATTCTATCGATTTTATTTATCATTTATATATATTTTTTTCGCATCCGACCTAGTTATGGACCAAAAGGTCTCTTGTCGGCATGCTCCGCCTCTGGTATAATAAAAATGAAAAATTATCAGCATTCTCTTTGTAACTAAAGGTTAATCTCCCATCATAAAAAAAAAAAAAAATGACTATGATATGAAAGGGATTTATGGATTGCTTATTCTTTATTTTATTTCATTTTATTTTATTTTTGGCTCTTCATTTCGTTCACCATTATTTCCTTTTTTCATCCTATTTCCACATTTTTTCTCATTATCATCTCATTCTCTTTCTTTAACCCTTCTCTTCCTCCTTCTCTTCATCCTTCCCATTCTCCAATGGCTTCTCTTCTCTCTATATTTATCACCTCTTTCTCTCTCCCACTTTCACTTTGTCCACTTACTCTCCTCTTTCTTTGGTCTTTATTCTTCTCCTTTCCCTTTGTCCTCTCGTTCTGTTCCCGAAAGTGATGTTATTCCAAATCTGCTTCACCTCTTAAATGTTCAACTCTCTCTTCTATTCCCTCCTTTCCTCTCTTTCTCTCTTTCTCTTCTGAATATATTTCGATTTCGAGCTTCTTTCCCTTCCTTTCGTTTTCGTTAACATACTTCTTTACGATTATGTTATGATTACCATTTCATGATGTTATTTTTCCATATTGTTGTGTTTTCGATTTGTCTTTTTTAAATATTATTAGATAAATGTAATAGGAGCTGTTTCATTAGTTCGTCCTTTTTGTATTATTTTCATTTAATCTCCCTCATCTTTCTTTTCTCTATGATTGATCATTTTCAAACTTTTTGTCTTTATATCTTTTAGTGTTTATTTTCTTGCTTATTTTCCGATTTTTCCTATATTTTTTTTTCTTTTCTCCATTACATTTTATTCTCATGTTTTACATGTTCTTCTCACATCAAGTTTCTTCTTTATCAGCTCTTCTTCCCCCTTTTCTCTCTATTCGCTGCTCTCTATTCACTGCTGGTATCTCGTCTTTACTACTTTACCACAATTCCTTTTTCTCTTTTCCTTTAACCATTTCCTCCTATTTTATATTTCTCTGCTCTCTCTTTTCTCATCTTTATTAGCATATACTTAACCTGTCTCATTATCTCTGTCTTATCCCTCTCTCCCTCTCTCTCTCTCATTTTTAATCAGAATCTCTTATCTTTTTCTTCTCAATTTTCCTCTCTTTATACACTCTTTTCCTTCTTCCGTTCCCATTGTCCGCTTTCGTCATTTCTATTTTATGCCTCTTACATCTCTTTCTCAAACTCCTTTCCTTTTATACTCCTTTTCTTCTGTGTCCCTTGGCCGGCATTTTCTCTAGCTCTCTCTTCGTATCTCTTTCTTTAGGTCGTCTTCTCTCTTTTTCACCACTTTGCCTCTCTTCTCTCCAAACTCCATTTCGGGAAGCGAAATTCGCTTTTGTCCTGCCATCATTCAGTTTCCCCTCTTTCGCCCCCCCCCTCTCTTTTGCTCGCTTTGCCTGCTCTCTTTCTTTCATTCTCTCTCCTTCTCTCATCTTCCCCTCTCTTCCTCCATTTGTCCTTTACCCCAGGTGTTTCATCATCCACCCGTTCCTTTATTGTTTTCTTTTTTCTTCAGACTTTTCATTACATTTTCGTTGCAGAATGCTATCCATTTCTTTACCCCCTCCTCCTCTTTTTTTGGTTTATCAAGTATCGTTAGTAGGTCATTGTGGTCAGTTTCATTCACACTGAAGTCATTCGCTATACTTATAACACAAAAAATGCACTTACATATATACACAATGTACGTATTTTATATATATATATATATATATATATTGGAAATTGGTATGTTATAACACATTTGTAAAAGTTCACTATAAACCCACTATCGGAGAATATATATACTGTATATATATACATATACATATATGTATACATGCTGTTACGGTCGTGTGGTTGGGTTGTTCACCTTCCCCGGTCTTCACTAGAATCCTGTTATAATTAGATGCCCCGGATAGACTTCTGGTACACGATCGCCTTCCCACACGAAGTAGTTTCGACTTTGTGCACAATGGGAGGTTATATTAGAGGGCTAGGAGAGATAGGTTCATTAGACCCAGGACGAAAAATTGACAGACTTTAACGAAGATAATGGAAAGTGGGACTATGTACAAAAGTGAAGTGTTTGGGCCTTAAGCTTCGGACCGCTGAACAATTTCTACAAAGAAAAAAAAAATGCAGTTTTACAGAATACGTGGACTGGAGCTGTTCAGTTTTTAGGGTTTGAACAGACTCTGGGTAGTTAAATAATCACCACAGAAAACCGTATGAAGCCGATTTTTGAACAGTATCCTGGATTGTACTCATCTATAATAACAAGAATCATCTATGTATGGGTGTGAATACATGAAATGTGATAGCAGGATGGTTATTTATAAGATGTAAAATATGGTCAGTGCGTAGAACGACGACCAGAATCTCAGATGTCAAGTTTAGATATCTAGAGGAGACCGTATCGTTCATTAGCTGAATCAAGTCTGACTAACAGCCGTTTCCGTAACTGTGAGTAAAGCTCGGATTGACCCGAGGTTTTTATAATCTTACCTAATTACATCAAGACTATGTACATAATATACGTTAATATAAACCTTTACAAGAAAAATTAACAATATTATTAAGTAGAGGTGCTCGAGCAGTTGTCCATTAACGTAAAAAAAAAAAAAAAAAAAATAGTAACCGGTAAAAACAAAAAGCAAGTTTTTATATATAAACAACATCCAAAGATAAGGGAATAAGATACTAGAAACATGTAATAATATTGAACGGCTGTGTGTAAAATGAAATTCTTAATTCTCTAAGCCGAAGTAATGTATCAGTTTCCGAAAAACTCTTGGAAGGTTTCAACACGACAATTCCTGGATGTAAATCTTTTGACATATTTTTATGAGAACCTAATACCATTAATACTTCTTTTGTAGAGAAATTACGTAAAGTTACATAAGATCAACAATGCATTTCTCTATGATCCAGGAAGTTTATATGTAATTAAAGTAGAGATTTGAAAGGTGTGTACGTTTGTCAGACGCACGGTAATCTTTTGTTACTACTAATACGCACGAAACAAATGCGTAACAATATATATATATATATATATATATATATATATAATATGTGTGTGTGTGTGTGTGTGTGTGTGTGTGTGTGTGTGTGTGTGCGTTTGTGCGTGTATGGTTTATTATAAAACTAAGAAAACTAACTACTTAATGCTAAGAAATAGCATTTATCAATAAGCACTCACCATTCAGCATATTGTGTATAGGTTCAACTGCGAAATGAATATTATAGACTATATCAAAATATGTACGGGGTTCCACTCTACCTATATAGGCATAACAACGATGACCAATAGTCTGAGCAGTCACTTTTATGCGGAAAACGCAAGAAACAATGCTAGACAAGAACATCGAATCGACATCTTAAGGGAGGAATTTGATTAAAACACAGAAATACCAGCTGCTTGTCATGATACCCATAGGCTCCCTATACTAGAATGTATACTCACCAAGGCACCAAATCCCTACATTTAATATCCAGGCAGCAGAACTACAAATTCCACCAACCATGAAGCGGTACACAGTCAATGTGGCTGTGACCTCTCTTAGTATAAGGGCTGCTGCTGCCTCTCTTAATTGACCCAATCTCCTACTCTGAGTGAAACTGTGACCTACCCTAATAGCCACCACTCACATAGAATACCGTGCACTTCAACCAATTACCCATAGCTACCTGGAATCCCTGAAGGTAAGCCCCAATGAAGGAAGCTCTCCAGACCCGATTCTTTTTTTTTAATTCAATATCAAATATGGCAACGCACGGACAAAATATTTAGATTTAAAGAAAAAGAAAAATTATAGGAAAAAAAAGTAATACAAAATTAGTTATTACATTCAACAACATGTGTCTAACATGTACTATACTTTTAATATATGGAATTGTATTTTGAATATTAATATATACTGTAGTATGTATATGTGTAACTGTATGTGTACACATATGCACAATGATATGCATATCTACCTGTATATGTGTATATTTGGAAAATTGTATGCGCGCACGCTTGTGTGTGTGTGAGTGTGTACAAATGTATGTATGCGCGCGTGTGTGTATGTATGTGTGTGTGTATGTATGTGCCTGCATTTGTGTGTGTGCGCGTTTACACAAGAGACGTGACTCAGATCAACTTTATTTCCCAAAGGAATCAACTCGGAAGAAGAAACTTTTAAGCACAAGTAGCATCAGTAATAATTAAGGAGAGCACAAGCTGCACAACGCAGAGACCCATTCCATTTTTTGGGGGGAAGGAGCCAGCAGTACAACGTCCCCCCCCTCATATATAATATATATATATATATATATATATATATATATATATATATATATTGATAAGTATTCCAATTGCAGTTTTACATACACTCTCTGAAGAAGTTCTACGCGAACGAAACGTTAGAGTGTATAGGGTTCCGAGCCTTCCCCTGTGTTTATGTTCTCCATCATCCAAATATATATATATATATATATATATATATATATATATATATATGTGTGTGTGTGTGTGTGTGTGTGTGTGTGTGTGTGTATGCAAAGTAGACCACTTGGATATATTTACTAAACATGAAATAAAAATACTGAAAGGACGGAAGAGATTGTTTCACATTTGTTCATGGATATTCATTAGAAATATTAAGTGTTGTCACTGTTTCTAAAAAGATTCACTTAAGAATGGGTATTACTAAACTGAACGAACGAAAGCTTTTGAAAACAGAAGCGACACTTATTATAGTAATTCTATAATGTTGTTTGCTGAAGTGGCGCATTGAGCTTTGTTCTCGTTTCGTAACTACGTCGACACGTGTTCAAGCTCCAATAGTCTCCGGTGACTGCCACTCTCTCTATTTATCCGAGAACACAGTGCAGAGCGTGGTGGGTTCGCACAATAGTATTGATAACAATAACAACAATGATAATGACAATAATAATTATACTGATGATGATTGATGATTGATGATGATGATGATGATGATGATGATGATGATGATGATGATGATGATGATGATGATGATGATGATGATGATGATGATGATGATGATGATGATGATGATGATGATGATGATGATGATGATGATGATGATGATGATGATGATGATGATGATGATGATGATGATGATGAAGAAGAAGAAGAAGAAGAAGAAGAAGAAGAAGAAGAAGAAGAAGAAGAAGAAGAAGAAGAAGAAGAAGAAGAAGAAGAAGAAGAAGAAGAAGAAGAAGAAGAAGAAACAATAATAGCAACAATAACAAAAATAACAATAGAATATCAATAATAATAAAAATAATTGTTATAATAATTATTACAATAATACAGGATATAAATATGTTATATAATGATAATGACAAAAACAATAATAATGATAACAGTTGCAATAATTGTACCTATAACATCAATAATTACAGTAATAACAATAACGCTCTCAATGCTGAAATAAAAAAAATAAAAAAGACAAGTAAAAAGAAAGTTGCTCAGTGGCGTTGTTACCACTTTCAACAACTCCTCATCCACCTTGCTATTATTTTCTTTCGATTCAACTCATCAACTACATCCATCACTTCTCTACCCGATCCTCCCCCATTGTCCATCCAATATCCTTCCTGATCAATTCTCTTTCTCAAAACGTAACGTATCATATTTCACTTTTTCACCTCCCTCTGCCCTCTGCCTCACCTAACTTTACATGATCATTTCTTTTCGTTCCCCAGATCTGGTCACGTGATTTGATTCCTACCCGCACCGTTTCGAACCCTTTGTTAAATAATTGTCATCCAATGATTTTATTCACTTTCCTAGTCACGGGTTCGAGTCCCGCGCTTCACTCCGATTTCCAACAGTGACACATGACTCCAGCAGATCCTAAAATGCATAAATGTACAGGATCTTTGTTTAATACTGACAAAACAAGAGATGTCTAAAGCTACGGTTACTCTAATCAACGGAATGTTTGGATTCCAATAATTCAGTTGGATATCGTTCAAGGATGCACTAACCAATTCCTCCAACCTTTGGCGAAATCCGTCTGAATCGTTGGAATCTAGCCATTCAATGACTAGTGTAGCTTAAGGCAGAGTGCCTCAACTCGCCTTTCGTCACGTTTACGAAACTTATGCATTTCTGTTGCGTATCCTCCTGGAAACCACCATTCAACACTGATTAACATGAATAGTATCATTAAGCATGCACCTCCGCTAGTCTGTGGCCACATTATAGCCATCTGTGGACTACAAATTAAAAAAAAAATAAAAATAAAAAAATCAGAAATGAAGAAGTAAGGTCCTCTTCAGTAATTATTTTCTTGAATATGAAAACAGTTCCAGTAATCAAAGGTTAAAAAATGTTGATAATAAATTAAGAAATAAAATAAAATAAAGTATTCAAATATTGAATATATATAATAATAATTTCGAATGAGATTATTACATTCGCTTGTGCTAAAAGGCTTATATATTTTGTTCTGGCTACCACCAGGAGATCCTATTCAGCTCAAGGAAACCTTTTATTCAATATGTGTGTATGTATATATATACATATATATATATATATATATATATTATATATATTATATATATATATATATACACACACACGCAAATATATGTGTGTGTATGTGTTTGTGTGTGTGCGTACGCACGTACATGGGTGACTATGCATTTACACATACATAGGTGAACATGTGTACATGTCCTCATGTGTCAGTGTATCAACTTGCATGCAAACACTAACAGGATGATAGGGGCGCAGTTCAAGCGACGATGGAACAATCAAAAGAAATGGAGATTGAGAGGAGGAAAGGGAGACGTTGAATAAAGAAGAAGACTCTACTCGATGCTTCGTTGGCAGTGTCAGTAACGGTGGTGGCACACTAGGCTAGCATGCTATTTGCTTTTACTATATCGTTTGAGTAGAAACGACTTTGGTTGCAATATTCTAGAGCTCCGTAATAACACTTCAACAATGCGTCTACCATTCGTATTCTAGATTTAATTTCTCTTAGCTCGTCATTCAGTTTCTTACTATATGTCGCAGGAAATTTGAAAAAACAAAATATCGTAACCAAAGTCGTTTCTACTCAAACGAAGAAGCAAAAGCAAATAGCATGCTAGTGAGAAATGACTAGTGTACCGTCATCTTAAGGGTGAGTATTAGGAGGATGGACATGGGTCGACCGCCATTAAGATGATTTTAGGTCAGCGTTTCCCAACCTTGTCCAACCATAGCACCCCTTGTTGTCATGTCTAACCAGTCCAGCACCTCTATATTGTTGTTAGAAGGATAAAAGAAAGTGAAGTGTACTGCTTGATTTATTTTCTTGATTCCTTAAAACTGAAACAAATTGACAATATTGTTTGTAGAAGAAATAAGAACACCCTAGAAAAATAAAATAGCATGGAAAAAGTCATATATGCATAACTAGGTAATCAATGATACATATATCAATGTGATTTTTGTGTGCATCACTGCCCAGCACCACCTATAATTGATTTCAACACCCCCAGTAGGTGCAACGAAAGGAAATGAGGGAAATGGAGGAGATGGGGAAAGAGAAATGAATGGTATGGAGAGGAAGAAGAAGGTGAGGACGAGGGAGAGGGGGAGAGAGAGAGAGGGGGAGAGAGGGAGAGAGGAGATGGGGAGCCAAGTGATAGTCAGGGAAATGGTGGGAGAGGGATTGGAGGTAGGGGAGAAGAGATTTAAGTGAGATAAGAAGACGGGGAAGAAGATTGGAAATACAAAGAAAAGGAATGAGAATGGGATAAGGAGAGGGCGAGGGAGAAGCGGAGGAAGAGGAGGAGGAAGAGGAGGAGAAGGAGGAGAAGGAGGAGGAGTAGAGGAAGGGTGAGGAGGAGGAATGGAGTGGGAGGGGAGTGGAAGTCGGAGAAAACTAGAAGCCATAAGGAAAACACTTAAGTATTTCGACAAGAAGGTTTTTTTCAGTTCTTCGTGTAAATACGGCCTCGCTCTAAAGATGAAGTTCATTAACTTAGACAAAAAGCGTTCTTTGGTGGGTGGTAAAAGGATTTAATAAAGACAAAGCCATGAAAAGAATTGTTATTCTAATTAGATGTTAATTAATTTTTTTTATATTAAGAGGATATACAGAGTGCTTTTTTGTAATATTAAAAATTAAATTAATCGTTATCGCCATAATCTTATTATTATTATTTTTTCTCAAAATGTGCATGAGGAGAGATGTGACATACTATAAAGTCTTTGAGATATGTTCCAATGGGTGACGAGTAAAAAAAAAAAAAAAAAAGATAACAATAGAAATAAAAAATGAATAAATGAAAAAAGAAAGAAAAGCACACACAGAAACAAAAAATTAAAAACTAATAATATCAAACTAGTACAGTATATACACAAAATAAGATATTAATAAACAAATAAAGAAATATAGATAAAAATTAAACAAGACGGCAGCAAACACCAGGCGATTTCATTATTGAATAAAGATCTACAGACTTTAAGTGGATCTCGACATTTTTTATTGATTCTCTGCATAAATGTTTCTCATCCTCTAGTGGTCTACAAATGCAAACCACAAAACAAAAACTAAAGATAGCTAGTGGACACTTAAGCCCTAGCCAGACGAGCGGGTTGGCCGCCGCGGAACCGCTTTATATTGATTCCTATGTATAAACCTCTCGTCTGACATAGCCAGGCGGGCTGGCCGCGGCGGTTTCAAGTGGGGAAATGCGTCTCACCCGCCACGGTCAGGCGGGTAGACCGCCCGTGTGACATCAGCCTTAGTGTTTCTTCGAGTGGTCCGCTGTAAGAGATTAAAGAACAGTAGTACATAGATATGGAGTGCATAGAAGATGAAACAATGGATCCTGGACTACAACGTCGCCGTATCTAGGAGTTTATCTAATGTCATTGGTGTGGCGACGGGACGATAGGGAGGAAGAGGAAGGGAAGAACAAGGGGAGTGGGGAGATGGGGAGGAGATGGAGTAGGAGGAGAGGGAAGAAGGGAGATAGGGAGGAGGGGAGGAGATGGAGTGGGAGGAGAGGGAAGAAGGGAGATAGGGAGGAGGGGAGGAAGTTAGGAGTGGGAGGAGAGGAAGGGAAGAGGTGAGGAGGTGAGGAGGGGGAGTAGGAGAGGGAGAGGGAGGAGAGAGAGGAGAAGAAGGACAGTGAGGAGTGGAAGAAGGGATTTGGAGAAGAGTGGGAAGAGGGTAAGGATGAGGATTAGGAGTTGAAGAGAAGTTAGGGTAAAGGAGTTAGGGATTAGAAAATATATACAACTAACGCTGCAATTCAAGGCTTGGATGTTCATCATTACTTCCGTCAGGTGATTTTATTCAGTGAAAATAAATTTCTCCTTGGGAAATGGGTTGAGGGCAATTAGACCAGTGGGTCTGAGGATTTGTTCGAAACAAAAAAAAAAAAAAAAAAAAAAACATCATTGTACGAAGACGAGGAAAGTGAAAAGATATACACTATTCGCCGGCGTAGAGGAAGATTGTTTCTGTGGAGAACGAAATAGCTGAGGAAGAAAGGAGGAAGGAGGGAAGAAAGGAGAGGAGAAGAGGAGGAGAGAAGGAAGGTAAAGAGAGGAGGAAGAGGAGAAAGCGAATGGGAGGGGTCGTGAAAGGCACGAGAAAAGATAGACTGAAAGAAAAGATTGACTAAAGGAAATGGAAAAGATTCGAAAAGGGGAAAGAGTTTGAGAACAAGAGAAGAAGGAAGGAGAGGGCGAAGGAGGGAAAGAAAGAAGGGGGGAGAGCAAGAAGGAAAGAGAGGAAGAAGGAGGAAGAGGAAGAAGGAGGGAGAGAGCGAAGGAAGGAAAAGAAGAAGGAGGGAGAGGAAGAAGGAAGGAGAGGAAGAAGGAGGAAGAGGAAGAAGGAGGGAGAGGGCAAAGGAAGGAAAACAAGAAGAAGGGAGAGGGCGAAAGAAGGAAAAGAAGAAGGAGGGAGAGGAAGAAGGAAGGAAAAGAAGAAGGAGGGAGAGGAAGGAGGAAGAGACGAAGGAGGAGGAAGAGGAAGAAGGAGGGGAAGACGGCTGACAAATGAGGTAGGGGAGAGGGTATAGAGGAGTAGAAGGAGGGGGAAAGGGAGGAGGAGGAAATGAGGTAGAATAAAAGGAAGACGAATAGAAAGTAGATGGGACTAGAGGGAAATGTTCCAGAATATAAAAAGTACATATAAAATCACAGAAGTAGAGAGAAAGAGAGAGAGAGGAGAGAGAGAGAGAGAGAGAGAGAGAGAGAGAGAGAGAGAGAGAGAGAGAGAGAGAGAGAGAGAGAGAGAGAGAGAGAGAGAGAGAGAGAGAGAGAGAGAGACAGACAGACAGAGGCAAAAAGAGGAAATGGAGAATGATTCACCCTGATCTTGGATTACATCTTGGACTTGTTCTTGGATGAGAGTTCAAAGTTGATACTGTATATCAGGTAATGCGTACCTGTGTGTGCATGTGTGTGTGTGTGTGTGTGTGTGTGTGTGTGTGTGTGTGTGTGTGTGTGTGTGTGTGTGTGTGTGTGTGTGTGTGTGTGTGTGTGTGTGTACCAAAGTTGTATTATTGTGACATTTAAAAAAATACCTCCTAAATAATTTGTAAATAAATTAGTAAATAAAGCTCATGGAAGAGGTCGGTCATAAAATTATTTAGTTCATAGGAAACAGTGTTTTCATTATCATTATTATTATTTTTATTATCATATATATATATATATATATATATATATATATATAAATATATACATAAATATATACATAAATATATATGTATATATGTATATATATATATATATATATATATATATATATATATATATATATATATATGTTCGATTGAAGAGGAGAGCTAATTCAATATACACTATCTTCTTTGTGATTTTCTCAGTTTTCACTAAGAAGTGAGTGGATATTGAATAAGCTCTGGTCTTCAATCGAACCGGTCTACAACAAAACTTACTGCCCATTTATACTAATATTATATATATATATATATATATATATATATATATATATATATATATATATATATATATATATATATATATATATATATACTTTTTACAGACTCCTCTCCTCTCGACAACTCCCTGTCTTTCCGAAATTATTTTTGAGTTTTCTTCCTCGGGGCCGTCTCGGGAGCGCTTTTGTCGGGTTTATTTGCATCGTATTCTCATCAGCCACTCACCCAATCTCCCATTTCTATACACAAAGTTATTTTCTTCAAATGACTCGTTTTCTTTATTTCTATATATTTTATCCTCTCATTTTTGCTTGCTCATTTAATTATTTGTATTAATTTATCGATTCACTTATGCATTTATTCATTTATTTATTATTTTAGTTTTTTTTATTTATGCATTTATCTATTTATGCATTTGTTCATTCACGGTGTTATTATCCAGACCACTTGTATTCAGCTTTTACCATACCATTTTTTCTCTTTTTTTCTTTTAAGGAAAAGACAGTATTCTAAGAATAAACAGAAAACACAGAAGTTTGGGCCTTACTTATCTCTCTTGTTGCTTATATTTCCTTACAAACAGTAGATAGATAAATAAAAAATATATAAGAAAATAAATAAACAAATAAATAAATAAATAGATAATTGAGTAAATAGATAAAATAGATAAAAATCTCATATGTGTAGATTTAAGCATCTCCCTTTTTTAATCACTCCTTGGCATGTGCATTGTTTTATTTCCTTATGTCTTGGAAGCATAACTAAGGTGAGCTAAGATGAGAGGGAGTTAAGGTTGGTAGATGGGAGTGAAATGGCTGGGAGTGAAATAGGTGGGAGTGGGTACGTTCCTTTTGACTTGGCTACCTCCCTTATATATATATATATATATTATATATATATATATATATATATATATATATATATATATATATATATATATATTGCAACCTAGGACAAATGAACTTGACGCAAAAATTACAGATATTTACAAATATATCTGTCTTTTTGTTTTTATTTTACAATATATTTCTGTATAGACAAGCTTACTTGGAATTGTTTTTAATAGACATTTACCAACACAAAAACAAAGATATATTCTAGATAGTTATATAATCAGATAATTATATATTTAGATATTTGAATAATTATCTATGTATTAGTAAGCCTGAAGTGTCGTGACTCAGTTTCCAAATTCAGCAATGGTACAATTTCGAATGTATATTTTCTATATTTTCCTGGTGATAAGAATAAAGAGGTTTCAATTCTCTTACAGTCATCGTAACAAAGGTCAGACAGAATCTCCCTTTATTTATTTTTCATCAAGTTTTTACAACAATCCCCCGTCCCTTTTTCACTAAACTCAATTTCCTTATAAGTTCAAAAATGACTTATTGATAATAAAGGTAAAGAGGTTTCAATTCCTTTACAGCTTTCATGACTAATGTCAGATAGAATCTCCCTTTGTTTATATTCCGATAACTTTTTACATTTTTTCTTTTTAAACTAAGATAAATTTCCTTATAAGGACAAAAGTGACCTATATATCATTTCCAGAGAACAAAGTCTCTCTTAAATCTTGTCTTATTCTTTTTTTTTCAGGAATTTTGTAATATAGTGTTCATTTCGGTAAAAGGTTGTGTTATGAACGTTTCTTCTTATATACTCGGGTTTTCTTTTCCAAATCCGAGGACACTTTCTATGATATAGTGTTTCTAGCTTTACTTCTTTCTATACACGTCCAAATGGAGACGCTGTACTTAATAGTTATTTATTTATTTATTATTTACATTATTATAGTTTTTATCTATTCATTTATTAATATGATTTTTTTTTCACATCCGACCTAGACATGGACCAAAAGGTCTCCTGTCGGCGTGCTATGATATAGTGTTTCTAGTTTAGCTTTACTTCCTTCTATACACGTCCAAATGGAGACGCTGTACTTAATAGTTATTTATTTATTTATTATTTACATTATTATAGTTTTTATCTATTCATTTATTAATATGATTTTTTTTTCGCATCCGACCTAGATATGGACCAAAAGGTCTCCTGTCGGCATGCTCCGCCTTTGTAATCCTTTGTAAGTCCTTTGTAAAGTATTTTCCAAAGCACGATCCAAAATATTAATGGAATGAACGAAGGAATAGATATACAAATAAATGAAGATAAATGAACAGATCAATGATGAACGAGTAGAAAATAAAAAGGCAAATAAATGAATAATGAATGAATAACAAAACAAACAAATAAATATATAAAAGTTTATATGAATAAATAAATAGCAAAATGATAAAATAAATAGAAACTATAATCAACTACGTGATCAAACATAAAATAAAAAATAATAAATAAATATAAAAAAGCAAGTAAACAATGTCAATAAATAAATAAGCAAATAGATAAATAGTAAATAGATAATGAAAATAATGAAAAAGATCCTTAATACAAAATTCTTAATTAGACCCTCAATTCAACTTATCTCTACACTCAAAACCCTTTCTTTTTAACACAACAAAAACATTAACCCTGCTTTCACCCTAATCACTTTTATCCTAATCCCTATCACAATAATCCTGTTCATAGATCACCCTTTAAGGCTCAAACTCTCTCTAACCCAGTTCCTGCTTAAACAGAGCTTAGTAAAACCCGTTTCGGATGAAGGCTTACATTCTCTAACCCAGTCCCTGCTTAAACCAAGCTTAGTAAAACCCGTTTCGGGTGAAGGCTTACATTCTCTAACCCAGTTTCTACTTAAACCGAGCTTAGTAAAACCCGTTTCAGATGAAGGCTCACATTCGCTAACCCAGTTCCTGCTTAAACCCAGCTTAGTAAAACCCGTTTCGGGTGGAAGCTCACATTCTCTAACCCAGTCCCTGCTTAAATCGAGCTTAGTAAAACCCGTTTCGGGTGGAGGCTCACATTCTCTAACCCAGTTCCTGCTTAAACAGAGCTTAGTAAAACCCGTTTCGGATGAAGGCTCACATTCTCTAACCCAGTTCCTGCTTAAACCAAGCTTAGTAAAACCCGTTTTGGGTGGAGACTCACATTCTCTAACCCAGTTCCTGCTTAAACCAAGCTTAGTAAAACCCGTTGAGGGTGGAGGCTCACATTCTCTAACCCAGTTCCTGCTTAAACCAAGCTTAGTAAAACCCTTTTTCGGGTGTAGGCTCACATTCTCTAACCCAGTTCCTGCTTAAACCAAGCTTAGTAAAACCCGTTTTGGGTGGAGACTCACATTCTCTAAACCAGTCCCAGCTTAAACCAAGCTTAGTAAAACTCGTTTCGGGTGGAGGCTCACATTCTCTAAACCAGTCCCTGCTTAAACCAAACTTAGATAAGCCCGTTTCGGATGAAGGCTCACATTCTCTAACCCAGTCCCTGCTTAAACCAAGCTTAGTAAAACCCGTTTCGGGTGAAGGCTTACATTCTCTAACCCAGTTCCTGCTACCCAGCTTAGTAAAACACGTTTCGGGTTGAGGCTCACATTCTCTAACCCAGTTCCTGCTTAAACCCAGCTTAGTAAAACCCGTTTCGGGTTGAGGCTCACATTCTCTAACCCAGTTCCTGCTTAAACCCAGCTTAGTAAAACCCGTTTCGGGTGGAAGCTCACATTCTCTAACCCAGTTCCTGCTTAAACCGAGCTTAGTAAAACCCGTTTCGGGTGGGAGGCTCACATTCTCTAACCCAGTTCCTGCTTAAACCGAGCTTAGTAAAACCCGTTTCGGGTTGAGGCTCACATTCTCTATCCCAGTCCCTGCTTAAACCAAGCTTAGTAAAACCCAGCTTGGCACGGACACAAACGCGGCTTGGCTAATGAGATGCGAATATCATTGTTCAATACGGATATCAGTGTTCAAATCAACGTCTCCTGGCGTCCAACTGGCTTGCGTTTTCAGTGTGCAATTCTGCATTTCACCAGGAAATTATCCGTTTCATTCTGTATCTCATTAACCACAGTTCACATTTTCCTATTTCTGCATGTGGTCAGGTCATCTTCGAAACGCACACGCACGTATACGTACACAAGTAAACACGCACATGGATACACACACGGGCGTCGGGTGATTTTATTCAACATAGAGGGATGTTTGTGTCTTAAGAAGAAAAGTCTTCAAAATTTGTTGGTCTCACTCGTCGGTCAGATCTTAATTATAAACTTCTATGATTAACATTATGCAAATAAAGGAACACACACAAAACACACACACACACACACACACACACACACACACACACACACACACACACACACACACACACACACACACACACACACACAGACAGACACATATAGGCACAACTGATAAACGGCCGCTTTAACTCGACCTATTCACATTTATCATTTTCCAATTTTTATTTGTGACCAGGCAATGCATATAAGCTAAACGCATACAAACACATATGTACACATGCACACATACACACACATACATACATACACACACACGCACGCGTTCAAGGACTCCCCGGATAAAACTCCTGAGGAACTTGAACCGGTCGGAAGTGCGGAGAACTCTGATCTCTGGTGAATACACGTCGAAGTAGAGCTCCGGCTGTTGTAGTTACATGTTAAATAGATATGAATATATATATATATATATATATATATATGTATATATATATGTATATAATGTATATATATATATATATATATATATATATATGTATATATGTATATATAAAAAAAATGTAAGTGTACACATGAATGTATATGCACACACACACACACACACACAATATATATATATATATATATATATATATATATATATATATATATACATATTATCAACCCTTTCTATGTTTAGCGTACACACGCGCACACACACGCATATGGAATGAGAAGGACTCCAGCGTCTTTTTAACCGACTCTCCAGGAAACATATATTTTCTTCCAGATCTCAAGCAAGGAACATCCAATTGTTCCTAGTGACCCGAAGACCAGGCTTCCAGGCAACACCTGCACGAACAATAAAAGCTGGCAGCGCTTGAAAAAAGGCCTCGCCAGCGTTTCGGGGAAGCGCCCTCACGCTCCATTTGACTACAAAGGGAAACGGCGACTGTCCGGTGCCTATCATCGTCGCTCAACCGTGACATTTTTTCTAATGTACCGATCAGGATATGGCACCACTTTAAATTTGTATATATGTATATAAAATATGGGCACTCATCGAGGTTACTTTGGAGTTGTATTTTATGTAGAAACCAGAAATAACACTGACATCAGGAAAAAATGCTTTAGAAGGGGTAGAATAAGTTGAAATTGGAACATGACTGCTGATATGACTTTTCTGAATCGCGCAAGGGTGACAAGCTTCAATGTAGCCGTGTATATCTTTCCTTATGTTTAACCAAAAATATTATAATCTGGCTTGTGTAACGCATTTCTCATTGCCAGGATGTGCAGCATTGGTGAAATCGTGTATAAGCTTAAATTTTCTGGAATGAGATCCGTAGGGACTACAAGTTGAAACACTGATTTGTTTGGTTCATGTTTGTTCGCTAGTGTTGTTTTGTGATACAGAATGTCATCAACTAACGTGCAATTGTCGATATTGGGAGGAAAGTTTTCTGTGTCAGTTGTGTCTGCAGATTCGAGGAAGTATACGACATGTTTCCAATGAGAGGTCTGATCTCTGCGCTGTGGCAACGCGCGCTTGTGTAAGAGATACTGAAATAGGATTTTGAGTGATGGTCGCAATATGTCGAGTGAGAGCATCTACAACTAAGTTCGCTTTTCTTTGGGCAAAATGAAAGGTTTTCATGATCTCTTATATGATAAGGAACCAGCGGGCAATTTTTCCTGAAAGATTCTTTCCTTTGAAGAGGTGTATGATTGGTTGGTGATCTATATATATATGAGTATCTCGTAACCAAGGATGATTTCTTTGAAATGTTTGAGTGTGTATATAACTGCTAAAGCTTCTATGTCTGTGACTGAGTAATTTCGCTCGTGTGTGTTGAGTGTACGACACGCATAGGCAATTGGTCTGAGTTTTGTGCCGTGTTGTTGCAAGAGGACTGCGCCAAGTCCTGTGTAGGACGCATCAGTGTAGATTGTGAAAGGAAGCTTGTGATTTGGGAAAGCAAGGACATGTGCCGTGGTTAGGGCTTTCTTTAAGTCATTAAAGGCTTTTTCTTGGTCAGGTGTCGAAACGAAGGTTGTGTCCTTCTTCAGAAGTAAAGTTAGTGGTGTTGCTATACTAGCGTGCCCTTGAATGGTCTGTTTTACAGAAGTAGGGCGTGAAAAATCAATGACTGCTTTGACTTTGTCCTACAAGGCTAAAATTTCTTGTGAATTAAGAACATGCTCTAGAAAGAGTACTTCTTTCTGAAGGAACACTTCTTAAGCTTCAGTTTGAGACCTGCTTTTTCTAGCCGTGAGAAGACAGTGTGTAGTGTGTGTCAATGTTCGCTAATGGATTTGGAAGCGATGATCACGTCATCAAGGTACATGAACACTGAATGACCTATGAGACCTGCAAGTACTGTGTGCATAAGTCGTGTGAACACTGAAGGAGCTGAAACGAGTCCCATGGCTAGTCGTTTGAAGTGATAATGACCTGTGGGTGTGCTAAAGGCTATCAGAGGCCTAGACTCTGGAGGAAGGGAGATCTGGAAATATCCAGACATAAGATATGAGGTCGTGAACGCTACGTTGTTTTCACCAACGGAGTGGACGATGTCTTGTAAGAGAGAAATTGGGTGTCTATCTGTTATGATTAGCTTATTTAACTCTCTGAAGTCTACTACAATGCGGAAGAAACCATCGTGTTAAAGGACAACAAAGAGGGGGAAGTTCCATTCGCTGATGGATATCTCAATAATGTCTTTTGCAAAGATCATATCAAAAGAATCTTCCGTGGCCCCGACATAGACACTGTCCTCTCACAAACTCACACTAACCCTGCAATAAGGAACCATCACCAAGCCTCTCCACCAAAACCTCCAGTTCCCCTTTCCTGCTATAATCGTTGCAATCGAGCGACTTCATAAATGCAAATTTTTGTCTAAGTGAACGGAAATGATATCTACTTCCACATGCTCATACAATTAAGTCTGTTTCATTTTATACATGTTTCTTTCCAGATACCACCATTATTCCAACATTATGTGCATCTTCATGCTAAGGTTCTGAAAAAGGCCTTGTATTGTTTCTCATCTTTCATAAGTACCAATCTCACTCAGGGCAGTGAGTAGCTGGACGAATATATGGAACATATGTTATCAACCCCTTTGATGTCCAAGGTGCACACGAGCACACACCTGCATATGGAATGAGAAGGACTCCAACGTCTTTTCAACCAACTCTCCAGGGACCATACATTGTCTTCCATATCTCAAGCAAGGAACATCCAATTGTTCCTAGTGACCCGAAGACCAGGCCTACAGGCAACACCTGCTCGAACAATAAAAGCTGTCAGCGCTTGAAAAAATACCTCGCCAGCGTTTCGAGGAAACGCCCTGACGCCCCAGTCGACTACAAAGGGAAACGGCGACTGTCCGGCGCCTATCATAGTCGCTCAATCGAGAATTTTTCTAATGTACCTATCACTGTAAATTTGTATATATGTATATAAAACCTGGCAACCCTCCCGCGTCTACTTCGTAGGTTGTATTGCATGTAGAAACCAATAAGAATACTGGGATCAGTCAAGAAAAGACACCTCACAGACTTTGTCTCTTCAAAGGACAAGTTTGAACACCTAAAATGAAGCAAGCAAATTGTGATAATATATATATATATATATATATATATATATATATATATATATATGCATATATATATATATGCATATATATATATATGTGCATATATATATATATGTGCACATATATATATATGTGCACATATATATATATATATATATATATATATATATATATATATATATATATATGTATAATTCCGACAGTTGTCCCCGGACTCGAACCTGTGACTTACACGGTGGTAGGATGTTGCTCTTCAGACTATGCTACTGAGACTATGAGATTCTCCAACCTCATTAGCATAGTCAGAAGAGCGACGGCCTGCCGCCGTGCAAGTCTCGGGTTCGAGTCCGGGGACAACTGTCGGAATTATTTGATTGACATCGCCGTCATTGGCGATTCTATTCACACACACACACACACACACACACACACACACACACACACACACACACACACGCACACATGCAATAACGACAGAGGGGAGGGATTTCGCGGAAATAAAGCGGTTAAATACTGATCCAGAGATTTTCTAGAAATTATGTTCCAACACAAACTAAAAAATTCACCAGGACGTTCATTCTCATGTATACTCCTGTATAGAAAAATAAGGAAATAAAAAAAACAGAATAAAACAAAATTAAATAAAACAATAATAACAACAAATAATTAGAGAACGAAAATAATTAATGGATAAATAAATACCATATATGAATAGATAAATTGATCAAATAATATCCGACCAGTAAACAAAGAGAATAAATGAATAAATGAATAAATATATCACGTAATATTAGATAGATAAAATGAAAAAGTCTGCTATAATATCAGCTTCATCCGAACTTTATTCTAACACACAAGACATCGCTTATCTCTCCTTTAATATTCATAAGAAACAAACTCTAGATTTAAACTTTCAGTGCGATAACATACAACACATGTTCCATACAAAACTAGAACTATGGCTTATATGTCTTATCTGGCGAGCTTTGTTACTCGGTCTCTCGTGCAGCAGAGAAGTTCTTAACCCGTGGATGCACGATTTTTTTTCAAGCAAATATGCACCGTGGGGTCAATTTGACCCCAACCTCTTTTTTAAAGTATTTTAGCATATTAAAAGCAAATAAAATATTTCTAGTGTTAATATATATATCCAATACCCGGTATATAAAGAGAAACATCACTTCTTGATACCATAAAGGCAAAACAAATAATATATAATGAACCAATGTACAAATATACGTGCTTCAATGTAAACTCAATAGATAGTGAAAGAAAATATTGCCTCTAATATCACATCAAAATAAAGTCAGAACTAGTGAACAGGAATGAACATATATATTTAACATACGGAATATAAAGAGAAACATCACAAGCTTCTTGATACCATAAAAGCAAAACAAATAATATGTTATGAACCAATGTACAAATATATGCGCTTGAAGGTAAGTAAACTATAGATAGTGAAAGAAAATATTTCCTCTAATATCACATCAAAATAAAGTTAGAACATGTGAACAGGAATGAACATATACATTTAACATCCGGAATGTAAAGAGAAACATCGCAAGCTTCTTGATACCATAAAAGCAAAGCAAATAATATGTTATGAACCAGTGTACAAGTATATG
>NC_134805.1:30265416-30267916 GCF_046742065.1 Oratosquilla oratoria
ATCCTACTTCTCTTTCTTCATTGTAATCATCTCCTCCTCCTCCTCCTCCTCCTCTTTACTCTCCTCATTATCCTTATTCTCCTTCTACTTCTTTTCTTCCATATAATCTTTTCCCTTTTCTATTTCTACTCCATCTCCTCTTTCTCCATTTTACTCTCCTTATTATCCTTATTCTCCTACTTTTCTTCCTCCATATAATCTTTTCCCTTTTCTACTTCTTCTCCATCTCCTCCTCCTCCTCTTTACTCTCTTAATTATCCTTATTCTTCTATTACTTCTCTTCTTCCATATAATCTTTTCCCTTTTCTATTTCTTCACCATCTCCTGTTTACTCTCCTTATTATCCTCATTTTTCTTCTACTTCTCTCCCTCCATATAATCTTTTCCCATTTCTACTTCTTCTCCATCTCATCCTTCTCCTCTTTACTTTCCTTATTATCCTTATTCTCCTTCTACTTCTCTTCCTCCATATAATATTTTCCCTTTTCTACTTCTACTCCGTCTCCTCCTTCTCCTCTTTATTCTCCTTATTATCCTTATTTTTCTTCTACTTCTCTCCCTCCATATAATCTTTTCCCTTTTCTATTTCTTCTCCGTCTCCTCCTTCTCCTCTTTACTCTCCTTATTATCCTTATTCTCCTACTTCTCTTCTTCCATATAATCTTTTCCCTTTTCTACTTCTTTCCATCTCCTCCTCCTTCTCTTTATTCTGTTCATTATCCTTATTCTTCTTCTATTTCTCTTCTTCCATATAATCTTTTCCCTTTTCTACTTCTCCATCTCCTCCTTCTCCTCTTTACTCTTTTCATTATCCTTATTCTCCTTCTACTTCTCTTCTTCCAAATAATATTTTCCCTTTTCTACTTCTTCACCATCTCCTCCTGTTTACTCTCCTTATTATCTTTATTCTCCTTCAACTTCTCTTCCCTTTTCTACTTCTTCTCCATCTCCTCCTTCTCCATATCTTCCAATTCCTCCTATTCCCTTTTTTCTTTTAACCGAGTTTTCTCCTTCAATTTCGTCTGTTATTACTTTACTTCATCTCCAATAGTCTTCCCTTTCTCTTACACTCTTCCATTTCTTTTTCCTTTCCTTTTCCTTCTGTTTTCGTTGTTCTTTCTTCTTCCACTTTTCCCTTTCCTTCTTCTCTATGCATCGTTTTTCAATTCTTATTTTTCAAGATTTTTTTACTTTCTTATTCTTCAAAAAAAAAAAATTTTCTTATACGTGCCCATATATCTCCTCCGATTCCCCCTTTCTCCTCTTCTTCCTATCAATTCCTCCTTTTATTCTTCCTCATCTTCATCCTCCTCATCGTTCTGTCCCTATCTCCTCCTCCCCCTCCGCCTCCTCTTCCTCCTCCACCTCCTCTTCCTCCTCCTCCCCTTATCTCATCTTCCTCCTTCCCCATCTCCAACTCTGTCGCCTGCACGCGGGGAGTCAGGTAGGTAGGCTTGCAATTTGGCTAATGCACGTTCTACCTGGCGCTTACGTACATGGTGGTGAAGTGGGGGGCGGGGTCTTCGTGGATCCAGAGAGAAAGAGGGATGGGGGGGGAGGGGAGAGGCAGGTCGAGGGACACCAGCAGTAGCGAGGAATCTGGAGGGGAAGGCCAGAAGGAGGAAGAGGACAGTGTGGGATGAAGGATATGGGGTGACCAGTTTAAACGCAGAGATGAGGTGAGGGTTGCTGATACGCATCAAGTGCTGTGAATGTTCTTCAGGCGAATGAACTCGTCTGGCTTGAGACAATAAATTCGGTCAAGGACGGGACCAAAAATAAAAAGGTTATGATAGCCTTCACCTTTTCAATGACACCCACACCCTCCCACACCCACACCTATTTACACCCCACACCCATCTACACCCTCACCCCTACTCATATGAATAAAATTGTCTGACCCAAATAAATAAATAAATAAATAAATAAATAATTAAATTGAATAAATAAATAAATAATTTGATGAATGAATGAATGAATGAAAAAATAAATAAATAAATAAATAAATAAATAGAATAGATAAATAAATACATATATGTAACATGAACATATAAATAAATAAATAAATGAATACATAGTTAAATCCATCGTGGACGTAACAAAGGACATGGCTGACTGTGTGACACGTGTGGAAAGTTAATTAATCAGAAAGTAAGATGAGGCAAAGAGTGACACTGTAAAGGGATATCAGGGAAAAGAAACACAGAAATATAGCGAATATCTAAAGAATAGAGAGCTAAAAGCAGGGCCGAGGGAGGAAAAAATCAGAAAAGAGAAGAAAAAAAAAAAGAGAGAAAACTGAATGTTAAGTCAACGAAGAGAAAAAAAAAAGCAAAAACAAAAAACGGAGAATGTCAACAAAGTGATACGAAAAGAATATCACAAATAAAAATTGACAAGATAAGGAAGACAAAAGAGGAAGAGGCAACTAAGGAAGACAGGAAGGAACACAGGAAGTTCACAGCAGAGACCCAAGCTAACCTACTTTGATGAAACGGAA
>NC_134805.1:30272916-30295416 GCF_046742065.1 Oratosquilla oratoria
TAACTGAGATATCATATTCATTAAATCAAACTTGCCTGGCAGAAATAATTGATGGATTTATAATCTCGTCTGCAATAATATATCGCACTTCGATTCGAAGTAATTGGATGCTGTTTAGCTTTCAATTTGTTATGCGTTTCCTTTGATATTGAATCAATTAACGAGAAGTTTCAACTTGAGGTGGTTTACCTGTGATACCAGAGGTAGAGAGCGTTGCCAGTATGCATATATTTACGTAACATTTCAAAGCTTTTCGTTCTGTATTTGGAATTACAGGTGTTATCATGACATACCTATACGTAACATTTCAGAATTTATCGTTATATTGTGTACGTACGAATTTTATTGTGGCATATATATATATATATATATATATATATATATATATATATATATATATATATATATATGCTAATAAGAACACGGGTACGTGTGTTCACTTATGCAAAGTAGACCACTTGGAAAAAGAAACTAACGAAGCAGAGCGCTTTCGTATATTACATCTTCAGTGCAACAAGTACATAGTGATAGGAATACATAGACAATATATACATGATACAAAGGAACAAGGACAGTTTGAATAAGCGTAACGACCAATTACCCCCTGGAGAGCGGAAGGTCATATATATATAACATTTAGAAAATAAATCACTATATATTGAACATACAGGTTTTATCATGGCATGCCTAAACGTAACCATTATACAGTGAAAGTAAAGGTTTTATTATGGTTATCGGCAAACGACTCCATTCAGGTTAGTGACGTCATTGTAGCAATCAGCTTTGATGACCTCAATTGTTTCCTTTTTCTACGGTGGCGCATTGTACAGATTTAATAAAAAGATTACGCCAGACGATTTTATTCGGGTTACGGACACATTACCATACCAAAAGAAATATCCTTCTCTTCTTCCTCCATCATCATTATTCTCTTTCTCTCTCTCTCTACCCTAAAAATAATAAATGAATAAAATAAAATAAAATAAAATAAAATAAAATAAAATAAAATAAAATAAAATAAAATAAAATAAAATAAAACAAAATAAAATAAAATAAAACTAAACAAAACAAAATAAAATAAGATTAAATAAAATAAAATAAAATCAATAGATAAAATGAAATTAATAACGGAGACCAAAACTGTACCGCATAGTCAAGGATGGGTCTAACTATTCCAAGATAGAGTTTAATTAATATTTACTTTACTACCTTTTTTTTTTTTTTTTTTGTAAACGTCCTAACAATAAATCCTAATGCTCTTGTATCCCCATCTCTCTTTCTCTATCACTCTATCTTTGTATTTCACTTCTTCTTCTCCTCCTCCTTCTTCTACTCCTTTTCCTCCTTCTCCTCGTTCATTTCCTCGCCCTCGTCCTCCTCCTCCTTCCTCTTCTTCCTCTTCTTCCTCTTCTTCCTCTTCTTCGTCTTCTTCCTCTTCTTCGTCTTTTTCGTCTTTTTCGTCTTTTTCGTCTTTTTCGTCTTTTTCGTCTTTTTCGTCTTTTTCGTCTTTTTCGTCTTTTTCGTCTTTTTCGTCTTTTTCGTCTTTTTCGTCTTTTTCGTCTTTTTCGTCTTTTTCGTCTTTTTCGTCTTCTTCGTCTTCTTCGTCTTCTTCGTCTTCTTCGTCTTCTTCGTCTTCTTCGTCTTCTTCGTCTTCTTCGTCTTCTTCGTCTTCTTCGTCTTCTTCGTCTTCTTCGTCTTCTTCGTCTTCTTCGTCTTCTTCGTCTTTTTCGTCTTTTTCGTCTTTTTCGTCTTTTTCGTCTTTTTCGTCTTTTTCGTCTTTTTCGTCTTTTTCGTCTTTTTCGTCTTTTTCGTCTTTTTCGTCTTCTTCGTCTTCTTCGTCTTCTTCGTCTTCTTCGTCTTCTTCGTCTTCATCCTCTTCATATTCTCCATCTTCTCCATCTTCTCCATCTTCTCCATCTTCCCCATCTTCTCCATCTTCTCCATCTTCTCCATCTTCTTCATCTTCTTCATCTTCTCCATCTTCTTCATCTTCATCTTATTCATCTTATCCATCTTATCCATCTTATCCATCTTATTCATCTTATCCATCTTATTCATCTTATTCATCTTCTTTATCTTCTTTATATTCTCCATCTTCTTCATCTTCTTTCCTTTTACTTTTTCCTCTTCTCCCCCCCCTTGAAGGTACGGTCTTGGGCAACCCCGCCGGGTCTGAACCCCAGAGATCCCTTGTTCTTGCAACATCAGGTGCAGAGTTTGCAAGCGTTGCAATAAAGCCATTACGACCAAACCTGATCCAATACCAACGATCTGGTTTCATTTCCGTTGCGATGGTTTTTTATTGCTGTCGATTCTTGAAGAGTAGCAATACTTCGAGTCCTTGTCGTTTGCTGTCGAGCTCGAACGACCACTGCAATATGGACTCTACCAGAGTGCACTTGCATTCTTCATGGTAGACTTTTCTTTAATATAACCGTCGCCTCTACATCTGTGGGCATTATCCCACCGAAGGAATGGTGTCTGAGTTGGTAAAGTGGAATGAAAAAGGTAACAGAGCGGAGAGAGAGTTAAAGTTAAAAGTAATCAAATTTTTGTTGTTGATATTATTATCTCGTTAAATCAAAGAGAGATCTGATATTAGCAAGAATATCTTTGTAGTTGGGAAATTGTTGTAAATCAGTGGATTTTAACTAACCTTATAGATAGTCTCTAATATTTTTCCATAAAATATTATTTTTATCATGAGTGGTAGAGCTTGTGCATGAGTCGGGACAGCTGAAAGTGATTTGGGGCAACACCAGGGTTGTGTAATATCACCATACTTGTTTAACGTGTATATAAATGGAAAGGGAATTAAACAAAGCCAAGGTAATTGTGATGAAAAATAGCGCAATGGCACAGATAACGATAACGATGGTCATATATTTTGATCGCTTACAATCTACAGTAAAATGAATCAGTCATTAGGTTTTTTAATAGTAAATTCCCTGGAATTTTTCTATCATTTTTGGTCGGTTCTGAATTCCTAGTTTTGGGTACCAACTCCAGGAATATAAGCAGACATACATAATCCTACTGCTGCAGAACATTAGACAAATAACTACATATATAAATATATTCCTTTTACTTTACATATATATGGAGGATAACGTATTATTAGTAGAGTAAATAATAATGAAATAATAAAAGATCGTCCAGTAATTCAATTAGCACTCTAAATAAAATAAAAAATACTTTAAAAAAGAGGAAGGAACATTCTTCAATATGATAGGCGAGCCAAAATTTCCCATACCAGAAAATCCTTTTGATACCTTGAAGGTAAAAGATGTGGCAGAGTAAATAATAATGAAATAATAAAAGATCGTCCAGTAATTCAATTAGCACTCTAAATAAAATAAAAAATACTTTAAAAAAGAGGAAGGAACATTCTTCAATATGATAGGCGAGCCAAAATTTCCCGTACCTTGAAGGTAAAAGACGTGGCAGAGTGGCTTTGGAACAAATAAAGACATCAGGGAAATGTTTATGGACCTTCAATGCAGAGCTGAGGGGAAAATAAAACAGAATGTATAAGGAGATCCTACCGAAGACTCTGAAGACGGAGCAAAGGTTTTTGACTTCCACGAAAAAAAAAAAAAAAAAATCTGATCATAGGAGAAAAACAAAATGGAAAATAGAAGTAAAAGCTTCATTTGCAAGTTGATTCACTTGAATGTAAGATACATAAAAACGAGCTTATCAGATCTTAGGTAGAAACTGTGAAGACTATATGTGTCTTCATGCAATCTCATGTGTAGGGGCTACAGGTAATACTTCACGGCTTCCGGCACATACAGAAGAAAGGAAACTTATATTAGGACCTACAAGACTCATACAAGACTTGTAAAGAACTAATGAGACTCTCAATTTTTGATACTTGGAGAACTGAAATAGGGTAACTTCTAACAGAATAAAGTAAAGGTATCACCCAGAACATAAGGGACTCGTGGAGATAGGCTCTACTCCCTTCGTTGCTGAGTTTAGTTCGAAAAAGTAATTATGATAATAGATAACGATAATAGCGATAGATAAAAAATACATACATACATATACCAAGGGCTTTTTTCCCCCTTACAAGGGAGGTATAAGACCACTCGCACCCATTCCATCCCCTACATACTCCACTCCCCTCTATCCTCTTCCCTCCCTCATATCTTGGCACCTCCTGGAGTATAATAACAATAGACAAAAATAAACAAATAAACGATAACAGGAATAGACAAAAAAAAAACTCCAACTAGTACGGATGAGACTCAAGTTTGCATAACAACCTCATCTAAAAACACCTTTTCTTCTCGAAAACAAACACATCTCATCCTTTTTTCAAAGAAGCACCTTTCGTAATATTAGTAAGTCTTTCAAACTAAGTTCTTGAAGACTCATCAACGTGATTAGCCTTCCATAACACGTGTAATCCTGTCATACCTCGTTGAGACCCTGTAAGATCATTAACTTCTTCAATAAAGTGACGAACGTTGTGGATTTTGTCCTGACCGAAGAACGAGGATTATATTCACTTGAGGCCTGGAAAGAGGGGATTCCAGACTAAGGGACAAAAGCAGACAGGTTTCCTTTTGGATAGAATCCGTTCCTTATCTGATTAAAATCGCCTGAAACTATCCAGAAGAGTATAAAATGAAAATACGTTCTCATGTTCAAGGGATTACATGTGGGAAGACCATCAAACGTCCGAAGAACCTTTAGTCTACTTCGTTGTGAGAGAAGAACTTCGTTCTCCACGGAGCAACAAAGAACCTCCCAGTCTCGTAGCATTTGTGTAACTCCTACATACTAAAGTTTACCCAGGTTCGTCCCCCCACCCCACCTTCCCCCACTTGGGGGGTGAGGTAGTAAAACCTAGAGGAAATCTAATTAGGGCAGGAAACAGGAAACAGTGGAACGGTTAAACAAACTTAGAAGTCCCTAGAGTTACCGTAACCACCAAAATGTCCCCCCAAGAAAATGTGTAACCATTTTAGGAATTAAGTGTAGATTTCTTTTTTAGCGAGTTTCAGAAGTTCTGCCATAAAGTCTCGGCTACTGGTGGAGTCCCACAGGGATGCGAAAAAGAGTCACTATTAAGAGGAAAGTGACATTTGATGAGGTGCTATGGAGATGAATGGAATCGTCTACTGTCATCAAGAAGAAAAGAAAAAGGGGTATCCGATATGATTTTTTTTGAAAGGTTAAGGCGTCCGTAACACCGTTCCTCTTCCTTCCGCACATGCAAAAAAAAAAAAAAAAAAAAAAAATATATATATATATATATATATATGTATATGCACACACATTATATATATATATATATATATATATAAGGTCTAAAAGATATTAATCAGTATAGGTTTAACAACCTTACCGAAAGTGCGTCGAAAATAAGTAGAAGAGTCCGCTGTGGCCAACATAAGAGGATAAGCATTGTATGCTACCCCCTGCCATAGGAAGGGTTAATCTTCTTTACTTCTTTTCCTTCGTCCCTCAAGAAGTCAAGTATCCTTCCCGAGAAGAAACATATCCACTTTTCAGTGGCTCCCTCCTCTTTTGCTCTTCCAGCTCTAAAAAAGTCCTTTCCTCCCCCTCCCCCCCCCCAAAAAAAAAAAAAAAAAAATCCACGGTAAGGTAGTGCCCCACCTTTAGCTCCCTACCTCCGTGTTTACAAAAGGAGAAAGTCTTCCTTCGAGCTCGCTTCCTCTTGGCTTTTCTGAGCCTTCAAGAACACAGACAACGAGCGTCTGCACCATGGGAAACACCTGGAAGACCTCCTCCTGAGAGAAAGTTGGAGCACACTCGGATGGATTCCAATATCTTGGCCAATGGATACCGGTGAGATGAATGATTGATTGGTCTAATAATTAAAAACGAGTTTCGCTCGGGGGAGGGGAAAGAGGGGAGGGGAAGGAGGAAGGGGGGGCGGGGAGGAGGAAGGGGAGGGGAAAGGGGGAAGGAGGAGGGGGAAGGGGGAAGGGGGAGGGTAAACAAAGCGTAAACGCTCAATTATCGGAGGAACACAACACCGCAGGGCAGACCACATCCGTATCACGAAATGAAGTGATTAAAGGTCCTTGTCTGGGTGGGAGTTGGGGTGGGAGTTTGAGTGGGAGATAGGGTTCCACGTATATGTTTCTCATTCAGATCTCTCAGGTTTTCGGAGACTCGCCTTTCTATGTACCGATGTGGTTACATCGTTTTCACGCTTTCGTCGTGTAAGTTCTTGTGATGGTTAGCGACCCGGGTCTACATAGACCGTACTTCCACGAAAGATGACATTTCGATTGATATGTATAAGCCATCAGGAACTCTTGCGAGCTACTGTGATGCTTAGTTTTGAACAAGAGGGAAAGGAAAAGAATATGATGGGAATGTATTTTGTGGCATAGAAGCCTTGGTTGAATGTAAAAAATTTTTTTATAATATTTTGATTTTAACTCTTTCACTGTAATAAAGGTTGGGTTCTTCCTTCAGCTGATAAGTCACCTGGCGGCAGATTGAATCGATACCATAAAAAAACACGGGATTAATCCACTGGGCCGCTCAATAGCCCAGTGGATACCGTGTCGAGCTCATGTGCAGGTAGTCCTGAGTTCGATTCCTGGGATCCGCTGCCTACTCCTTGCGTTGGTTCCCGACAGACCCGGCCAGGTGAGGGAGACGACTCGAGCATCGGCCTAATAGACCCAGCGGCTTGGCGCAACTGGCAGGACTTTGCTCTTCCAGGAGTTTCTCACTTCCCACTCCGCGGAAGTGAGATAGTGAGTTGAGTAGTCCGACTAGAAAAGAAAAGTTCCACTTTCCAGGTATAGTGACAATTCTAATTTATGTACTATTTTATCAAGAAATAATAAAAACTGACAGAGCTTTGCTCTTCCAGGAGTTTTTCACGTCCCACTTTCTGGAAGTGAGATGGTGAGTTGAGTAATCCGACCAGAAAATAAAAGTTCCATTTTCCAGGAATAGTAACAATTCCAATTGATATAATATTCTATCAAGAAACATTAACAAAAACATTACTATAAGAACAAATAATGCACAAAGAACAACTCATTGGAATCTGAGAATTATGGACAAGAAAATCAACATCATCGATAAAAGAAATCTTTACAATATTAAGATAAACGGATTTGGTTAAGAGTAACGGCGTTCAGAAGATTGTGTGCGGAAAAAGACGGGTTTAAGTTAAACTGGGGAGCTTAGCTCGAGTGGGTAGGCAGCGGTGGGTGTGAGGGGTTGAGGGGAATGATTAGCAGAGAGAAAAGAAGTAGAGAGATCAGCCGAAGTTTTCTATGGAGAATATGATATACGGTGGTAGAGAAAATGGTTCTTTTTAATCGGAGATGTCGTGGAATGCAGTGCAATGTCTCCAAAGTTAACCCTTCCACTTTTCTTTAATATTTTTCTTCATTCTACCAACCGTCACGAATGATTAGCAGAGTGCAAAGAAGTATAGAGATCAGTTGAAGTTTTCTATGGAGAATATGATATACGGTAGTAGAGAAAATGGTTCTTTTTAATCGAAGATATCGTGGAATGCAATACGATGTCTCCAAAGTTTAACCCTCCACATTTCTTTAATGTTTTTTCTTCATTCTACCTAACGCCACGTGATTTAATTCATCAGGGAGAAACTTTCACCACATCTTTTGGACTTGTCAATTCTTTGGGCTCACATGGATCTATAGATTGCCAGCTGCCGTTCCGTATTGGGTAATGAATGCATATTTCATGCAGTCGATGCCTTAATGAATTCAATAAAAAATGCATAAGAACACTGACATGTCAAACTATACGCAACTGAAAAATATATATAGATGTACAAATTTCACAAGGCACACGTGAATCACAAATATGCAGAATCCACTAGGAAGAGGAAAAACACACGGAGTCCGAGCGCCTTCGTGATATATTCACATCAAGGAATATAACACGAAAGCGCTCGTACTCCGTGTGTTTTTCCTCCTCCTAGCGGATTCTGCATACTATATATATATATACATACATATATATATATATATATATATATATATATAGTTTATTTACAAAAATTCCAATAGATGATTTAATTGTCTTTCTCACCGAATTTTTGGACAAAATCCCACTTCCATTGCCTTCAGCTAAAATCATTGAACTTATTAAGCTTTGTATTAAAGATTGTAAATTCGAATTTAATGGTCAATTTTATGCTCAGGAATTCGGAATGGCTATGGGTAATCCGCTATCCCCAGTCCTTAGCAATCTCTATATGGAATTTTTTGAAAATAAACTATTAAGTGAAATTTTGCCACCAAATGTGACTTGGTATAGGTACGTTGACGATGTTCTTTGCCTGTGGCCCAATTCTGAGGATTTAAATGCATTTTTGCAATCTCTGAATAATTTAGTTCCCTCTATTAATTTCACTATTGAACTAGAAAATAATGGTAAGTTGCCCTTTTTGGATTGCCTTGTTCATAGGAATGGTAATAATTTTAAGTTCAGTGTTTATAGGAAGCCGACAAATGTTTTGTCTTATATTCACTATTACTCGTCTCACCATGATAAAGTAAAATATTCTGTCTTTTCTTCTATGTTTTTACGTGCTCTTCGTATTTGCAGCCCTGAGTTTATTGATGGGGAATTTGAGTACATTGTTAATGTTGGTCTTGGATTAAAATACCCCAAAAGATTTTTAGACCGCGCTCTCGCTTTAGCGAAAAAAACTTTTTATAGTGTTCAAACATCCCCCCCCTTCGACTATAAGAATCTTTTGATTTTACCTTTTAGTAACAATCTTGCTCAAGTTCCCCATATTCTTAAAACATGGAATATTAAAGTTGTGTTTAATAATCCAAATACTTTTAAGAAGTTAATAATAAAAAATTCACCTAATGACTCAGTTGGTTGCATATACAGGATCCCTTGCAGAGATTGTGAAGGGTATTATCTTGGACAAACAGGCAAAGAACTCGCAACTAGGGTCAAGCAACACAAGTACAGTGTAAAAACAGCACAAGAGTCTAGTGCGCTGTTTATCCATATGAGAGATTTTGATCATCGTATCGATTGGACCAATGCCTCTTCCATCATAAATTGTGATTCATTTGCAAAAAGAAATATCATTGAAAGTTGCATGATAAAAAAATTCTGAAGGATCTAATATTAATATTAGCTATGGTTTGTTTAAATTAGATAATTTTATCATTGACAAAATTTGTAATCAAATTAAATCATTACAAAAATGATTTAATTGTAAGTGTTCAATGTTTGTGACATTTTCTCCATGTGTTATGTCCGTTCCTTTCCCAGTTTATTGTATTACCTCTTATATACCTATGTGACAATTTTTCTTTGTTGTAATCCCCTGAAGATGTGAAATATCACGAAAGCGCTTGGGAATTCTAGTTTTCTTTTCCGTTTTTTCCCTGTGGTTATCAGCAATCTTTATATATATATATATTATATATATATATATATATATATATATATATATATGGAAACTAGTATGTTATAACACATTTGTAAAAGATCACTGTTAACCCACTATCGGAGAAATAATAACGGAAAGTACAGAGAAACTGTATATTTCGACTACTCTCTGTAGTCCTCTTCAGCAGAATGCTTACATAAGGTTAAGGTACAAGTATATATGAAGAAATGAGGGGTACATAGAAGGGGATGAGGAAAGTGGGGGGGGGGGCTCAGGTCACATGCCCTTGAAATGGTCGGGTCAAAGTAGGACAAGGGGTGATATTTTGTCCAACCGCTTTAGACATGATCTTGTTGACCGCTAACTTGGTAATACAATCTGGGGGCCATTGGCCTTTAGAGGTATTAAAGTTAGGATAATGTTTTATTAGAGAAGAAAAATTGTAGAATCTTCTCTAATAAAACATTATCCTAACTTTAATACCTCTAAAGGCCAGTGGCCCCCAGATTGTATTACCAAGTTAGCGGTCAACAAGATCATGTCTAAAGCGGATGGACAAAATATCACCCCTTTTCCTACTTTGACCCGACCATTTCAAGGGCATGTGACCTGAGCCCCCCCCCCACTTTCCTCATCCCCTTCTATGTACCCCTCATTTCTTCATATATACTTGTACCTTAACCTTATGTAAGCATTCTGCTGAAGAGGACTACAGAGAGTAGTCGAAATATACAGTTTCTCTGTACTTTCCGTTATTATTTCTCCGATAGTGGGTTAACAGTGATATATATATATATATATATATATATATATATATATATATACATGTATATATTATATATATATATATAGATATGTGTGTGTGTGTGTGATGTAGATGTGTTTGTTTACTTTGCACTTTGACGTGATCAGTGTGGCTGGAGACAGGGATGGCCTTTCATCCACGAGGTACCAAAATATGATGGAGAATATATGATTGTCTGTGTAGGTGTGGAATAGGTGTAGGGTGAGTATATGATATCAGGTACGTTCTATTTGGTGTGATTATCGCTCAACGATGATCGTTCATGACTCAATAATGATCGTCAAACGAATGTCTAGATTCTAGAACACTAATTCTCTCTTTTTGAATGGGGCTGTTTTGCTTCGAGCTGTGACGTGTGAGGTTGATCATTTTAACAGAACCTACCAATGTGTTTACTCAAATATAATGCCAGGTAGGGTGAGCGTCGCCCACCATTGGCTGTGGGAGACTAATAATTGTACCAAGCAATACGTACTTTTAGCAGACACAAAGTTCTTTGGCATGTATTACTTTCCTAGGGTTGTTATCATTGGCCTAAATACGAAATTGGCAATCATGTTTCAGTTCGAGAATTCTAAAGAAAAAGATGATTGAATATTCGAACTCATCGAGAAACCGCAAAGCTTTAGGCAACCAATCCATGATAGATAACTTTGACTGTTGATGATAGAAATTGAATGTTATGATTGCAGGCCTGCGATTCAATTTCCTCTGTGAGTCCCGTGTCATAACATGAAACTACATCTCACATTGCTCAAATTGCTGAACAGGTTCGAATTGGATCATCAACTTACAGATGTATCATGACAATACCATGAGTTTTCACTATTGTAGGTCGCGTTACAGTCACTCTCTATACTGATGAATAGGGAAAGTTGTACAGTGTATATGTGAGTTTGTGTGTGTGTGTGTGTGTGTGTGTGTGTGTGTGTGTGTGTGTGTGTGTGTGTGTGTGTGTGTGTGTGTGTGTGTGTGTGTGTGTGTGTGTGTGTGTGTGTGTGTGTGCTTGTTTGTGTGTTTACCTACCAAACTGTAGTGTACAGGCAAGGCACAACGCTTCTGGGGTCCTATGTCTTACTATCTAGTTATCAATCCTAGCTTTGAATTTATGCAGGGCTCCAACTTGTGTTTTATGTCTTTATTCTCCATTTAGTATACTTAGATTTAAATTCAAATAAATTGTATTTATTTATTTTTATTTATTTATTTATATTTTTAGCCGACCTTGTTATAAACCGAAATTAATGTTTGCCTCACCTTTTCTCCATTATAGCTCACTCTAACTTCATGAAAACCACAATATGAACCATTTTATCACAAATCATTTCGGTTGAACACACATCAAATCGCTCCGACAAATTAGCCTCATTTTCATAAAAGATGAAACTTATAATTAACTTTCGTTATTTTAGTATCATGAACATAATACCCCCTCAAGCATGCCCACCTCATCAAACGCATCACGTCACATCACAAGCTCCAAGACCGTGAAACAGTTTTGTATTTGTTTATTTGCAACATCAGTCACAGACCACACATGAACCGCTTGGAAAAGATTGTAAATAATTCTTATGTAGGTTAATTTGTCTGGAGTTGGGTAAAAATGGGACCTTTCACAATTCCTCTAACACTATGTATATATTACGACTTTTGGTCACTTTATGTATTCTTTGTACCCTGATGATGTACTGAATAGACGAAAACGTTTGGTATTTATTTATTTTATTTTCAAAGGGGCTTTTGCAAGTATTGTTATCACATTTGTTTGGTGATTTGTTTTGCATACCATACAGGGTAGCCCAAAAATCACTGAGGACTTGTAACTTGTGAATATTTATTCACCCATTCAACTCATACCAGCCGCTTGTTGTGTAGATACGAAAAACCGGATATGGTAATGTACTTTATAAGATACCTATACATATGTATATTTTTTTCCTCTGTAGTCATGAGAGACACTGAAATGCTTTCATATTCTTCATGCTAGATTAGACACTTAGATTTTTTTTTTTTTTTTTTTTTTTTTTTTAAGATTTCAAAGTATGTCCTTTTTTCATCATGTCATCTGAGGTTAAAGGGTTAATTGACCTTAGGATTAATATGTGGATCCAGAAAGATAGGGCAACTGCTCATACTACAATAGAGACAATGCAATTGTTCAGTCAATGATTCTATAATGTATCAAAATTCCATACATATCATTGTAAGAACAAGGCAGTTATCAAAAATTAAAATGCTTCAGTAGTTTTTAGGGTACCCTATAAGTGATGATGAAATAGACTTAGTAACCATGTAGTAAGCGTTGAAAATATTTGTTGTTTTAAGAAAAGGTTAGACAAGTTTATGGATGGCGATGACAGGTGGTAATGGACATTGAACGGCCTAGTGTAGGCCTTATGGTCTCTTGCAGTCTCCTTCATTCTTGTGTTCTTATGTAAAGTGTGGCATGTTTTAAGCTAAGATAAATAAGGGTTTTGGTTTTAACCAGATTCCAGCAATTTTATTCAGATGAAAGAAACCTTCACTCCGCATGATTAAACGACATTTGATATTGATCCGCAACCCCTCAGTCACCGCCTCCGGTCCTCACGTTGTCTCCTCTGGGTTAGTTTTGTGTGCGTGCGTGCGTGCGTGCTTTTGTGTGTGTGTGTGTGTGTGTGTGTGTGTGTGTGTGTGTGTGTGTGTGTGTGTGTGTGTGTGTGTGTGTGTGTGTGTCTGTGTGTGTATTCACTTGGTCTTTGGATCACGTGTTGGACTCGTGATCGACAGCTATTTCCCTCCTGGAAGAGAGCTCAGAGCTCGTAGGTCCGATCTATGGGTAATGCTATGACCTTACACACACACACACACATCCAACTCCCCGCCCACGAGAGTCAGAGTAACGACCCGAAGCGCAGTGGTACCGAAATAATTTCGGCCCTGGGCAGGATTCGAACCAAGAACTACTGGCCACTATGGTAGCAGTTCAGCGCTCTACCAACTGCGCCACCGTGTGTGTGTGTGTGTGTGTGTGTGTGTGTGTGTGTGTGTGTGTGTGTGTGTGTGTGTGTGTGTGTGTGTGTGTGTGTGTGTGTGTGTGTGTGTGTGTGTGTCTGTTTCCTTTTCACCGGCTAGCAGGAAGAGAAGAAAGAGGAGGACGAAAATGAAGAGGAAGAGAAGGAGGAAGAGGAGGAGGAAGAGGAGTGGAAGAAGGAAGAGAAGTCACCTGTGTTAACTCGCATGCTATGATACATAGGTTTCCGTATGGGATATTGACCGCAACATTCCAGAAAATACTATGACACCCCCACGGACCAGAGTCACCATAACACAAAGGACATAGGTGATGTCTTCGGTTGCAGTTGAGCATCTCCTGGTGTAAGATCCTTAAATTGATTTGGAAGAACGGCAACATGAAAAAACTCATGGTAAAGAAGCTAATAAACACAAAATATTACTACACCTATCACCCTAGCACGACACGTCATATCATTTCAATACAGTACAACACAGCACAACAAGGCATCACAGCATCACATACACGCCATAAGGCCACAAAATGCAGCATCCGTCCCAGTATGTTTTTTTTTTTTTTTTTTTTGCTTCAATGCATGTCGAGGGTTTTAATTAGCATTCGCCAACCTGACGGCAGGAGGGAGTGGGTGAGAGGGGTGGGGTGGGTGGAAATCAAAAAACCCCTCTATACGACACAGTATAATTTTTGCGTTGACCATCCCGAGAATAGAATTCATTTCCCCTTCCTATATTAATTTATTCTAATCAGTATAGAGGAGAATGATCAAAGCGATACAAGGCTTACCATACGAAGACACGTTGTAGCACCTTAACTTACACTCTCTGAGAAGGGGAAGAGTGCGGGGTGACCTAACAGACGTACTCTAGGGGGCCAAGGAAGATGCAGTGAATGTCATCATATTAAAACAGCAAAGCTGTAATGGATTTAAACCGGGCAAATTTAGGTTTAAGAAGGAAATACGCAAGATCTGGCTTACCAGTAGAGTAGTTAAGGAATGGAATAAACTTAGTAACCATAGAGTGAGCGCTGAAATTGTTCTCTGTTTTGATGAAGATTAGATAGATTCATGATAGGTGGTGATGGAAATAGAATTGCTTGGTACAGACATTATGATCTTTTGCAATCTCCTTCATTCTAATATTCTTATGTCCTTCTTTTTCTTCTTACTCTTCTTCTTATCATTATTATCATTGTCTTATTCCTATTTATTATCATTAGATAGATTTAGGGATAGTTATGATAGGTGGTGATGGAAATTGAATTGCCTGGTACAGACAATATGACCTTTTGCAATCTCCTTCAATCTAATATTCTTATGTCCTTTTTTTTTTTTCTTCTTTTTTTTCTTCTTCTTCTTCTTCTTTTTATCACTGTCTTATTTCCTATTTATTATCATTATTTTTTCTGTGCAATAGATGGTGTTGAGAAGTTGCACAATCTCCTTCATTCTGATATTCTTATGTCCTTCTTTTTCTTCTTCTTCTTCTTATTATTATTATCATTGTTTTATTTCCTATTTATTATCATTATTTTTTCTGTGCAATAGATGGTGTTGAGAAGTTGCACAATCTCCTTCATTCTGTTATTCTTATGTCCTTCTTTTTCTTCTTCTTCTTCTTCTTCTTCTTCTTATTATTATTATCATTGTTTTATTTCCTATTTATTGTCATTATTTTTTCTGTATAATAGATGGTGTTGAGAAGTTGCACAATCTCCTTCATTCTGATATTCTTATGTCCTTCTTTTTCTTCTTCTTCTTCTTCTTATTATTATCATTGTTTTATTTCCTATTTATTATCATTATTTTTTCTGTATAATAGATGGTGTTGAGAAGTTGCACAATATTTGGGAGACACTTTTTTCTATTGACTCTATACACCCAAAAGGGGACGCAAGCGCTTGTTCGTGTTAACGGAGATCATTTTGACCAATCATCGTTCGAGCATTCAAACTATCAAACCAACATTGCCTTGTTCAATTGCACATAACAAGGAAACCACATACGATGACTAACAAGAAGTATGAATGCAATAGGAAACCAATGCTCCATGATAGGTTGTAAACTCGCTAAAAGGCGAAGTACAGCTACACAGAAAACTATCGTTAGTAGGGGTGTCGAAACATTCGCTAATGAACATAACCTTATGATACCGAAGGGTTGGTATTTCTGGGGTTCGAATTGTTCGAATTCCTTCTGAATGAATATGAATCGAATAATAGTTCCGGAGTTCATATGGATTCATTATGACATGATAATCTTATTTCCGATGGAGACTTCAACTTGTCTCAAATAGTTTCGTTGTTTTGTGTCAAAATGATTAGCGTGATTTACTAACGATAGTTTTCTGTGCAGCTGTACCTCGCCACAACGCCAGGGCCAAGAGCAGTGGGCATAATAGCTTGAGTTAAGATCAATAATAACCAGTTCACACAATTAAATTTTCATGAGCTAGCCAGGATAAACAATATCAAATGCATTACGAGATTGGAAATGGCAAGAGTTATCTATCTATATACCAAGGGCTTTTTTCCACCTTATAAGAGAGGTAGCCAAGTCAAGGACAAGTACCTACTCCCACCCATTCCACTCCCCTCCACCACTCTTTCCCGCCTCTCATCTTAGCTCCTCATGGATGTCGGGTCATCCCTGCATCCCACCCATTACATGGGTCAGAAGCAATGCAGCAAGACACAGTGCATTCACAGCAAAGCCGCTTCACCTAATCGGCGAGCCCCTCTCCGTCCCCTCCCGAAGAAAAAGAGAAAACGGGGAAAAATCCCTTCGGGCTGCGTCAAAATATCATTCACACATGGGCTCCCCCCCCCCCTACGCCATGTCGGAGAATATATTGACTACTGTGTATGTATTATTCGTACACGTATATACGAGTATATTATTTGCATAACTGCCTTGTGAAAACCAGTATATGTGTCAGGTCTTTGTCATCTCATTGTACTATGCACCTTTGCAATGTGATTCGGATTGAAATATAGGTCGGATGAGAGTCAAGCATAAAGGTAATACGAGAGTTTTAGCAAAAGTCATATGTTTTATAAACAACAATCTCGATCAAATGTAGTGATATAGTTTTTGTATATTTGGTACAGAGTATCTATATGATTCATCACCTAATTCATTTCGCTTATAAAAATCATTAAAACAATTTTGGCGTTTGGGTAGTTCACTGATAAATCATTTCGATAATATATTTTTACAGTTAATAGCAAACGTTCATGTTGAATCAATTCCTACCAAATCAATTATTTCTGTTAAAATGTTTTTCTAGTTATTGTTTCTGATCTAGATGTACTATATATATATATATATATATATATATATAAATATATATATATATATATATATATATATATATATATATCACCTTTTCACTGAGTTCTGTATTTCATTCTGATGCAGAAATAAATGCTAAAAATTGATTTTTTTTTTTTTTTAAGGTGGTACGCGCAATGCGAGGTCGTTAGTCATGACAGCCCTTTTCGGACCTCGAAGACCCGTGAGTTCCCACTGTCGCCACGTGCTGACTCTACTAGTGGCACCTGGACCACCATCCATCTAGATTTCGAACCTAGATGCCCTAGAATTCTTAGGGCAATCAGCCATCACTATTTCCTTCAACTTCTTACACATTCTAGGATATATAAGCCCTTTGAGAGAGGATTTTACTTAATTACGGGGAAAAGAAAGTATTCATTGCTTGGTCATTGTGACAAATTGATGAAGGCGGAAAAAGAACTCACGGGTCTAGTTCCGAGTTTTTGAGTTTATTCCTGACCGGTTTCGCTCTATGCCTCTTCAGAGTCACATTCCTCTGAAGAAGCGTAGAGCGAAACCGGTCAGGAATAAACTAAAAAAACTCGGAACTAGACCCGTGATTTCTTTTTCCTTCATCAAAATATTTATCGTTTTCAATGAAAACAATAAATACTTTGATGAAGGTGGAAAAAGAAGTATACCGCATCTTCTATCCTTGTGGAAAACCTCACACTGGTATGTTTGGTTATCTATGTTGTAAGGGTGGGTGGAGTGGGCGGGGGAGGATTGTGGGGTTAAGGGATAGAGGTTATGGGTAGAGAAGAAACATATGATTTCATCATCCCCAGTGAAGTTTTCTTTAATTAAGATCTTTTCTTCCCTATCCCCCGCCTCCCCTAATCTCTCCCCACAAAAAAAAAAAAAAAAAAAAAAAAAAAAAAAAAAAAAAAAGCATGCAAAGCGCATCATGAAAGTACATAGGTCAAATCTATTGATATCCAGATTGTTATTGTGGTTTTGAGGTTATTGTTACTTTTATTGCGGCTCTGTAAACACCTGCCCACTGTCTCCACCAAGCTTTTCAACACGGAAAAAACAATGATGACGTTGGAAAACGATTAGTGCATCATTGATGTTGAATGTCATAATGACCTCAATAGACAAAATAGAAACAATGACCAATTAATATTTCTATGCACGTGTGTGTGCGTTTATGTGCGTGCGTGTATGTGTGTGTGTGTGTGTGTGTGTGTGTGTGTGTGTGTGTGTGTGTTCGTGTATGTGTGTGTTCATGGATGTATGTGTGTATGTGTGTGTGTGTGTATATATATATGTGTGTGTGTGTGTGTGTGTGTGTGTGTGTGTGTGTGTGTGTGTGTGTGTTCGTGTATGCGTGTGTTCGTGTGTTCGTGTGTATGTATGTATGTGTGTGTGTGTGTGTGTGTGTGTGTGTGTGTGTGTGTGTGTGTGTGTGTGTGTGTGTGTGTGTGTGTGTGTGTGTGCTTAAATCACTTCAATGCATTAAATGCATATCTACAATACAGTAGTATTCTTGTAATTAAAGATAATTCTGGTTAGTAAAACTGTATCAATGCAGCAACAGCGGAAGATTTATTTTGATAAATTTCATACATCTCGAATCGTTCAGACCCCAGTGTCTGTGGTCGTAATATGAAGTCAACTGTAATGAGCATAAGAGTCAAGAATAAAAATGATTCCTAACTAGTCCATTGTTCTATTTCAAATACTTCCCCTGATCTAGGAATCACTGTATTAACCTAACCTAACAAAACCTAGCCTAAGCTATTCTAGCTTTTGCTAACTTATCCTAGCCTAACCTAACCTGGCCAAGCCTTGCCGATTTTACCCTAGGCTGGCCTCACCTAATCTAACCTAGTTTAGCCTAACCACACCAAGTCTAACCTAGCCCAGCCTAACCTAGCCTTGCTAAATCTAATTTACCCTAACCTTACATAACCTAACCTAGCTTAAGCTTACCTTTGACGTACTGAATGAAATAATCATATTATGTGGAATATATGGACAGCCACGTAAATATATATATATATATATATATATATATATATATATATATATATATATATATATATATATATATATATATATATATATATATATATATATATATATATATATATATATATACAAAATACTTCACTTGAAGTACAGTGGAAAGGGAAGGGCCCATCTGAGAAAGAATTTATTTTTTGTATTCGAACGCTTGCTAAATTGCTAATTCGTTTCAGCTCCGCGTGGTGGCGACACAGGACAAGAGGCATTGTCGACAGTCGTTGAAGGATTCTTAATTATCTCTTTTAACACAAATCGCATCTACTTCTCTCCAGATTTCACAGGACAACAGAAACTCCCGTCTCTTGATAATTATATGCAACGCTTTATCCAAACAAATTTGACTTAATTTAGGCAAAATTGCACGTTTTTCTTTGCCCCTGCCCGCCCATCTCCATCTCTCCATCTCCATCTCTCTCTCTCTCTCTCTCTCTCTCTCTCTCTCTCTCTCTCTCTCTCTCTCTCTCTCTCTCTCTCTCTCTCTCTCTCTCTCTCTCTCTCTCTCTCTCTCTCTCTCTCTCTCTCTCTCTCTCTCTCTCTCTCTCTCTCTCTCTCTCTCTCTCTCTCTCTCTCTTTTGGGCTCCAAAGTATTTGCAAAGCACGCTCACGCAACCAACTATTTCCTTTGAAGTTGGCTGTCAGGCGGAAAGGTTTAGAAAATCTTTTGTATCCCGAACGCCTTTCAAACTGTTCCCTCCTTCTTCCCTTTCCCCCATCACCTCCACACATAACCTATATCCCTCTAGCATTCAGGGTCTCTTCTGAGCTGAATAAAATTCCCTTGTCCCTGGCCAAAGGAAATTGGCTAAAGGTGGACACTTTGGTTTCGAAAGAGTTTTGTCTGGAGTCTGTTATTTGTGTCACTTTGGAAAATAAGGTCAACGGTTTTTCGGACACGCAACCAACAACCAGTCATTTGCTACTGTCTCCATGTTTCATGGGTTGGAGGTAGCTCCCCCCCCCCACACACACATACATGCATACATACATACATACATGCATACATACATATATACATAGTTTCTTTTCTTATAAACCTTATTGTACATATATATACATACATACATTACATACATACATATATACGTACATACATGCATACATACATACACAGATACATACATACGTACATGAATGCATGCATACATACATACATAGATACATACATAGATACATACATACATACATTCATACATACATACATACATACATACATACATACAGACAAAAAATGCACACACACACACACACACACATATACACATGTTGGATGCAAGCGATTTCATTCATCTCAGACAACACCCTGGGGATGAAAGGGCTAATCAAGATGGCGCCTGCTGGTTAAAATAGGCACTCAGGTTGGTGTAACTTCAGGCCGGACTGAAAGTTTATAATTGGACATGTTTCTATTACGTGGGCTTCGTAAATACATAGTTTGTTCGTGAGGTAGGGGGGAGGAGGGAAGGGGAGGGGGGAAGGGGGAGGGGGAGGGAAGGGGAGGGGGGAGGGGGAAGGGGAGGAGGGGGAGGAGGGGCAGGGAGGGGGAGGAGGGGCAGGGAGGGTAGAAGACAGGGGGTAGGGTTATTACAGTGTGTGTGTGGGCCTTCGTAATTTAGAAACAAGCGGTAAGGGGCATTTAGACGGTCAAACGATGTGACAAACCCGGTTTGTCAAACAAGTGTTTGAAGTGATGTTTGACCGTGTGAATAGGGTATTTGGTTGTCAAACACGTTCGACAAACGTGTTTGACGACCAAATACCCCATTCACACGGTCAAACATCACTTCAAACACTTGCCTGACAAATCGGGTTTGTCAAACTGTTCGACCGTGTAAATGGCCCTTTAGATGTAAATATAGAAATTTTACACTTGTCTCAAATGCGGGCAATATTTTTAACCATGAGGACAATTTTGGCATATTTGAGGACTTTGGTCTGGCGAAAGCCAGAAGGTATTTTTTGTCAGATTAAAAAAAAAAATTGATAGAATAATAAGAATAAAAAAAATCAGACTGTCTCATTTGAGTTTGTTTAAATCACTCTGTCTTACCAGACATATCTAAAGATTTTCTTTTCGCTGAAAAAAATAAAAGATTTATTGGGTAACAAACCCGGATCTCCAGCGTTAGAGGCAAGAACGCTATCCACTACTTCAGCTGGAGATGATCAACTGATAAAGTCAAGCTATGTCTAGTCGATACATAAGAATTGAAAATATGCTTAGCTAAAGTATGAATGTTCGTAAACAAGTTCTTATATATCATTTTATAACGAAGTTAGTCAACATTGGCACTGCGATTTCATGTCCAATAACGTGTGTGCGTGTGTGTGTGTGCATATATGTGTGTGTGTCTGTGTGTGTGTGTGTGTGTGTGTGTGTGTGTGTGTGTGTGTGTTTGTGCGTGTGTATGTTTGCATGTGTGTGTATGTGTGTGTGTGTGTGTGTGTGTGTGTGTGTGTGTGTGTGTGTGTGTGTGTGTGTGTGTGTGTGTGTGTGTGTGTGTGTGTATGTGTGTGTGTGTGCGTCTGTGTATGCGTGTGGTGTTTGCGTGCGTGTGCGCGTGTGTGTGTGTGTGTGTGTGTGTGTGTGTGTGTGTGTGTGTGTATTCACCTCGGATCTGCTGCAGTCTCTGTCGAGACAGCCAGACACCACCCTACGGCAGTGAGCTCAGAGCTCCTTATTAGCCGATCTCTGGGTAGGTCTGAGACCACTCACACACCACACACCGGGACAGCAAGGTCACAACTCCTTGACTAACGTCCCGTACCTACTCGCTGCTAGGTGAACAGGGGCTACACGTGAAAGGAGACAAACCCAACTTATCTCCGCCCGACCGGGGAATCGAACCCCGGTTCACTGGCTTGTGAGGCCAGTGCTTTACCAATCCGCCACCGATAATTGATAATTATATGCGTGTGTGTGTGTGTGTGTGTGTGTGTGTGTTTGCGTATGTATATATATATGTATGTGTGTGCGCCTGCGTGCGTGTATCTGTAAGGTTTCCTAACTGATTCTATTCTTTTACATTTTTCAATAATAATAAAATAAAATTTTTAACAATATTGATATATCCAATATTTCGCCTATTTTTATGTTTTCTTTTTCCTTCTTTCTAATTCACTTTGCCTTGTGAATTCACCCATAAAAGACGTAACAGCTGACACATAAACAAAAACAAAAGAATAATAAGACCAAGAAGTAAGCAACGAAGCCTAGAACTAAGAAACCCGCCGTCCAGAAAGGGTGGGGACTCAAAATACAAAACATACGACGAACTTTTAAGTGACTGTACCTCAAGAGTCCTTCAACTTTCATTTGTGACTTTTCATTATTTACACCCTCTTGGCAAGACTCTCTCACTGGAGCCTCTTCAGACCCTTCTCCAAAGTACCTCCACGGCTCTCCAAGTGGTCTCAAAATTTCTTGTCTGCGGATTTCACATTGCAGAAACTCTTTTGACGCTTCTTTTTGAAAGGGACACTTTTACACACCGATTTTTTTTTTTTTTTTTTCAAAATACGGCGGTCAAGTAACATCAACGAGTATCTTGTCTATGAAGATAGCATTTATTTATTCTTTTTTTTATCTTTTTTTTTTTCAGACTCAACTCACAAGGTTACTGACCTACTTTCTGCAAGGGTGACCCCTACCCCCCCCCGGGCACGTACGCACACACACACACGCACACACACACACACACACACACACACACACACACACTCTCGACTCGGTGCCGCGGTTGGTAGAGTCCCAGACTGTCACTACGGCGGTCCGGGTTCGAATCCTGCCCAGGGCTGGAATAACTTCAGTATTGCTGCGCTTCGAGTCTTTACTCCAACTCTCATGGGCGGAGAGTTGGGTGTGTGTGTGCGTGTAAGGTCACAGCATTACCCATAGATCTCTCATACGAGCT
>NC_134805.1:30300416-30302916 GCF_046742065.1 Oratosquilla oratoria
CCTTACCCAACCAACTCCTGTTTCCCTTTATTCTCCTTCCCCTAAAAAGAAACTTGGATGAATTAGGACTGTGTTATTCCAGAGAATGAGTAGTTTTTTTTCCATATAGTTATAGAACTTCATGAGGTAGGCAGCCATAACACTGGAAGCCGTTCTGCAGATGAATGGAATGAATTTATCAATGATCAGATATAATAATGTACAAGAATCAAGAATCAATAGAAAGAAGAAATTTTCTATGTATTTATCTATTTAGTTTTTTCTATATAGTTATAGAACTTCATGAGGTAGGCAGCCATAACACTGGAAGCCGTTCTGCAGATGAATGGAATGAATTTATCTCTTTACTTATCTATTTTTTATTATTATCGTTATTACTGTTATTATTATCATTATAACTATTATTATCATTGTTATAATTCATATCATTATTATCATAACTACTATCAATTTTAGTATCATTATTGTATTCATTTCCTTTTTATCGTTCCCCACAAATTTGATAATCTCTATCACCTTTGTATTTCGGCCTTAGATGAATACACTGTGTTATGTATGTCAAAGCAACTTAATTAACAGAAAGGCTGAATATTTCTTCAACGATGAGGATTGCTAAAACGAATAAAATCATTTGCTAAGGATCAGATTGAAATATACACATTATTTACTCGTTCTTTATATAATCCATTCTGAACGGGTTAGGGCGTCGTTACGGGATGGCGGTTCGAATCCTGCCACCGGCGAAGTTGAACTAAGGGCATGGTTAATTAAATTCCACGTTACTAAACCCTCTGTGAGGGGCACCGTCCTAGCCTTCGGATAGGGAGGAGTTTGTGACGTTAATCCATATCATCATTATTTACTCGTACTATCATCACTTTTACTCTTCAGTAAGATTAGGTCTTCAATGAAACATGTATACGTTGTTGTAGCGAAAGAGGAGGATTCGTCAATGGCTCCCCCCTTCCCCTCTCCCCCTTTTTCCCCTCTTCCTCCCCCTTCCCCTTTCCCCCCTTTCTCCCCTCCTCCTCCCCTTTCCCTCTCCCCCCTTTCTCCCCTCCTCCTCTCTCCTTCCCCTTTCTCCCCCTCCTCCTCTCGCCTTCCCCTCTCCCCCTCCTCCTCTCTCCTTCCCATCTCCCCCTTTCTCCCATCCTCATCTCCCCTTCCCCTCTCCCCCTTTCTCCAATCCTCCTCTTCCCTTCCCCTCCCCCCTTTCTCCCCTCCTCCTCTCCCTTTCCCCTCTCCCCCCTCCTCCACCTTCCCCTTTCTTCCCTCCTTCCGCTCTCTCCCCTTTCCTCCTCCTCCGCCCTTCCCGTCTCCCCCTTCCTTCCCTTCTCCTCTCCCCTTCCCCTCCCCCTTTCTTCCCTCCTCCTTCCCCTCTCCCCCATTTCTTCCCTCCTCCTCCACCCTTCCCGTCTCCCCTTTTCTCCCCCTCCTCCTCCTTCCCCTCTCCCCCTCATCCTTTCTTCCCTCCTCCTTCCCCTCTCCCCCCTTTCTCCCCTCCTCCTCCACCTTTCCCGTCTCCCCCTTTCTCCCCCTCCTCCTCCTTCCACATAACCCAGCCCACGAACTAGTTTACTCCATCTTCTCCCTTCCCCTCCCTCCTCTCCCTCCAGACTTCTCCCTCTTTCTCCCCGCCCCCAGCTTCCCCCTCCTCCTCCCCTCCCCCCATCCCCCAACGCCGGCGAGGCGCCCCCAAGTGATTACGTCTCCAACATTTTCAGGTAAAGTAATTAGCCTGAGCAAAGGAGGCGAAATCTTGCTACAGTGAGTTTTCTAGTTTTCTCTGGTAATTTTAATCAAACATTTTTATTTCTAATTTCATTTTTACTTGTATATTTTTATTTTTTTAGTTGTTGTTATCATTATTAATTTTACTGTTATTATTATCGATTATTATTACTGTAGTTATTATCATTATCATTGTTAGCATAATTACTAATGTTATTATTATCATTGTTATCATCATTGTTTTATTGTTGTTTTTATCATTATCATTATTTTCATTGTTACTGTTGTTGATGTTATCATAATTGTTACAGCAATAATAATGATAACAGGAATTATAATAATAATAGAATTAAACTAACATTATTATTATCATTGTTTTTAATATTACTATTATTGCTCTTATTTTCTACACAATGAGATATGATTCTGTTTTGTAATAAATGATGAAAGTTACAGCTTACAAATTGAATAGAATTTTAAAAAAATAATAGCTTTTTCATATAAAGTATATCATAGGAAAGAGAAATTAACTTCGCCAAAGAAGAGATATACTAATTGAATAAGATGTTAAAAAGCATATTGATCTCATAATAAGCTTAGTCTATTACAGAAAAAAAATCTTTTTTAAAGAAAACCAAAAATTATTAGAAAAGAAAATACACATTTCAATCGAGAAACGGCTCCAACATTCGCAACTATTCCAGCGGTCCGGTTTCGAATCCCGCCCAGGGCTGAAATAGTATCAGTACCGCTGCGATGCGAGTGGTTA
>NC_134805.1:30310416-30315416 GCF_046742065.1 Oratosquilla oratoria
ACAGAATTTATTTTGGCTAAGGTCGAAACAGTCACTGTAGTGATGGGGTTATGAGAAATGTAAATTGATTTTTGATATTGTCAAAATTTCAGATACTTCAATACTGAAAAGAGCAGTAGAAACGTACACATACATACATGCATACATACGCACATACATACATACATACATACATACATACATACACCCACACACACGCACGCACACACACACACAAACACACACACACACACATACACACACACACACACACACACACACACACACACAGATATATATATATATATATATATATATGTTATAAATATATATATATAAATATATATATATGTGTGTGTGTGTGTGTGTGTGTGTGTGTGTGTGTGTGTGTGTGTGTGCATATACATACATTGTATATGTATATATATATAAAATTATATATATATATACACATATATTACACACGTGTGTGTGTGTGTGTGTGTGTGTGTGTGTGTGTGTGTGTGTGTGTGTGTGTGTGTGTGTGTGTGTGTGTGTGTGTGTGTGCGCGTGCATATACATACATTGTATATATATATATATATTATATATATATATATATACATATATACATACATTTATGCATACCTACAGTACGTTTACACATGCATACATATATATACAAATACAGAGATAGACACAGATACAGAAAGATAGAGACGTGAGACAGAGATACAGGGGAGAGAAAATAAAAGAGACACATTCTCACAAATGAGATTCGGAGCCATAATATTGTTTCTGCAAAGAGGCTGCAACCGGTAATTCAGGCCGAGACTGGAAAGATGATCAGATAACATAAAACAAAAGGACCAATAAACACTGGAAGCGGCTCAGATTTGGCTCACTCCACCAACTGGAAGACTAGAAGGAACACATGTCTATTGGGTCAGATGCGACCAGAAGATACATACCGTTGACACATGGAACCCCTGTACTCCCTATGTATTTCTGCACTGAAGATGTAATACACGAAAGCGCTCATCTCCGGGTGCTTCTTTTCATTAATGGATCCTTCATGTCCACGCCCCCCTTTCCCCCACTATATGTTATGCTTGTTTGTACTCCCTATGTATTTCTGCACTGAAGATGTAATACACGAAAGCGCTCAGCTCCGGTCGTTTTATTTCATTAGTGGTTACCTTGCATAGACACATACACAATATACATACATATATAAATATACCAAAATTATAAGAAATACATGTCTATTGGGTCAGATGCGACCAGAAGATACATGCCGTTGACACATGGAACCCCTGTACTCCCTATGTATTTCTGCACTGAAGATGTAATACACGAAAACGCTCATCTCCGGGTGCTTCTTTTCATTAATGGATCCTTCATGTCCACGCCCCCCTTTCCCCCACTATATGTTATGCTTGTTTGTACTCCCTATGTATTTCTGCACTGAAGATGTAATACACGAAAGCGCTCAGCTCCGGTCGTTTGATTTCATTAGTGGTTACCTTGCATAGACACATACACAATATACATACATATATAAATATACCAAAATTATAAGAAATACATTAAGATAACAATCATGAAACAAAAATAGGACGTAAAATATGCTAAAATTCATCACTGTAAAAATAAATAAATAGATAATTAAAAATGAATAAATATACCATAAGCATAAGAAATGCATTAAGATAAGGGACCAACATGAACCTAAAATAGGACGAAGAATATACAAATACTTTTCAATGCACAGGCACAAGCACACAAAAATAAGATACAGACCCTACATTCAGGTGTATACCAAAATAGTAAGAAATGCATTATGATAACAAAAAGACACGGGAAAAATGAATAAATGAAAAAAATGCATACATACCTACATTTACCAAAATAATAAGCGAATAAAGATAACAAACGCGTAACAAAAATAGGACAAGGAACATACCAATACCAATAAACGTAAAAAAAAAAAAACATGATTGCTCGTTTCCTCGATCTTTTAGGAGCACTCTTGACGATCTGTACCTCTAATCCCACGGCAGTGAGAAGCCTACAGACTCAATAGCCTCGGCGAAATGTTCCCTCAGGCGTATGCGACTGATTCCAGAAGCCTTTGGAAACGACGTATTTACGTGCAAGAATGCTTGATTGCGAATTTCTCCCGCTACGAGCGCTGTTGAGGTCGAAATTTCTTAAAGAACATTGAGGGAAAGAGAGACCTCTTCGGGCGTCGAGTTATTCCCCACATTCACACGATTACTCTTGGGGGTCTTTTGATTAACGTGAAATGATTGAGTTACAATATTGGACGCATGATCTAGTTAACTTGGAGAGGGTGAAGATACTTTGATGGATAACTTTGTTACCCTGGATGCAGTTAAACTCATTGGAAATACCAAAATCAGCTTTAAGTTTGTTCTTCACTTATTACGATTAAATTCAGAATGGTCTGGGTTGATGAAGGTAAACTAGTTTTATAAGTGAAATAATTGATGGACAGAGGATCACGTTTTGATGAGGGGATAGATAGGTTCTTGACAAGCGTGAGGGAACATTAACGAGAAGAAGAAAGACTTAATGATTGGTGGAATTGGGTTAACGAAGAGATGATGATGACAAACTTGATCTAAGAGAAAAGGATCTAATAAGGAGAATCATCACGTAAATGGGATCGGATCTTATTTAATAGGATGTCATATACACACTTTTTCATCATTATGGTACAGATTATTTTCAGGGAGCCTAGTCCTTCTATCATTAACATCTCTTTGCCACTGGGGGATGGGGCACATATTAGGCGTATAGAAACAGAAGGGCATCCCCGCCATTTTTACTGGTTTCCAGTAAAGCAAGGACCGTGAAAGGCGTAAGCTTCCCCTCTCTCTCTCTCTCTCTCTCTCTCTCTCTTTATATATATATATGTATATATATATATATATATATATATATATATATATATATATATATATGTATATACGTGGTTAACTCAAAATTTGTCAAAGTAACGGGTGTGCCCCTCTGTTTCTGAACGCCCCATATGTGAATAGAATCGTTTGACGGCAACAAGGATCAAAGGAAAAGTGCCACATGTTACGGAAGGAATTAACACTATCTACAGGTTCCTCTTGACTGAATGGAACAGCCTATCGGCAAACAGAACTGAATAAAAACATTATTAAAAATTAAATAAGTACAAATATTATCTAAACTTCACTAAATATGAACATGATTCAAAATTCACTAATTATAGATATCCTAAAAAATTCTCTAAATATGAGCATTATCCAAATTTCACTAGATATAAACATGATCAAATTTTTAATGATATTGTTAACAGGGTGAATTTAAGCCTTTCATTAGTGATTATTTGAATAAAACAGCCTGACGACAGTCAAAATAAATTTCATCTGTTTACACAAATCCAACATTTGCATTACGAGAGGTTAAAGAGAAAAGGCTGGCGAAAGCAAAAAAAAAAAAAAAAAAAAAAAAAACATATGAACCAACTTGCATTGAGGGAAACAAATACGCTTCTTGTCGGGAGTCACGTACACGGTACGCAGAAGTACTAAGTACAAGACGTTCAAGGACTCCAGGGGACGAGCTGGAGGTGGAAATCTAGCATTGACGATAGAATCGAGGAAAATAAAATCAAAATGAAAATTGTGCTCAACGCCACGTCAAGTGTCGGGCTAAGAGGCACTTTTGGAGAATAAGAGGCATTGGAGGAGGTGTTGAGAGCCAGAGGGAGGCAGAGTTGGAGGCAGAGGTGGAGGGAGAGGTAGAAGAGAAGGAAGTGATGGGGAGAGGGGGAGGGGGAGTGAGGGGGGAGAGAAATCGAGCGAGAGAGGGCGAGAGAGAAAGGAAGAGAGTGGAAGAGAGTGGAAGAGAGGAAGAGAGGGAGAGAGAGGGAGGTAGAGGTGGAGGCAGAGGCAGAAGAGAAGGAGGTGACGGGGAGAGGGGGAGAGTGAGTGAGGCGGGGGAGAGAAAGCGAGCGAGTGATCGAGATAGAGAGAGGGAGAGAGAGAGGAAGAGAGTGGAAGAAAGGGAAACAGAGGGAGAAAGAGGGAGAGAGATGTGGAGGCAGAGGTAGAAGAGAAGGAGGTGACGGGGAGAGGGAGTGAAGGGGGAGAGAAAGCGAGCGAGAGAGAGAGGGAGAGAGAGAGGGAGAGAGAGAGAGAGAGAGAGAGGGAAAGAGAAGGAGAGAGAGGGACAGAGGGATAGAGATAAAGAGAGAGAGAAAGAGAGGGAGAGAGAGGGGGAGAAGGGAGAGGGAGGGAGAGGGGGAGAAGGAAGAGGGAAAGAGAGAGAGAGTGAGAGAGAATGGGAGGTAGACAGGAAAGAATAGAATAATGATAGGAAATAGTAAAATAAAATAAAAATTAAATAGGGGAAATTTAATTGGTACAAATCAAGAAGAGAATTACATGAAGTGAAGGCATTTGGCCACGGAAAGGTGCAAAGTGGATGAGCGAGAATGACCCTGTTCACACTAGCGGTTTGAACCGCGCGGAAACCGCGGCAGTACAGCATAGTCAAGGGAAACCATTTGTGGTTGTATGTGAACGTTTCTATTGAGTTACATTGTAATTGAACCGCCGCGGTTCAAACCACTGGTGTGAACAGGGACTCGTGGTCTGTGATTATCCCCTGAGCTTCTATTCTTGTGAACAATTCCGAGTCAAAAGGATAATGGAAGGTGAGGAAGGCAGGAAGGGGAAGGAGAGGAAGTAAGTACTGAAGGAGGGAAGGGAGGAAGGAAGGAAGGAGAGGAAGGAAGGAAGGAAGGAAGGAAGGCAGGAAGGGGAAGGAGAGGAAGGAAGGAAGGAAGGAAGGAAGGAAAATAAGAAGAATGGAAAGTAGTACTGTAAAAGGAAGGAAGGTTGGAAGGCGGAAGGAGAAGGAAGGTTTTATGGAATGTAAGGAGGGACATTGACAGATTGACAGAAGGTCGGTGGGAGGGTAAGAAGGAAGGACGGTTGGTAGACGGTAAGGTCAGGAAGGAAGAGAAGGTGGGAAGG
>NC_134805.1:30320416-30327916 GCF_046742065.1 Oratosquilla oratoria
TGAAAACTAACACGTCGTAGGCCCTGTTCACATTAGTATTCTGAACCGCGCGGAAACCGCGGTGGTACGGCATAGTCAAGAAAAAACCACGCGGTTCTGTGTGAACACCTCCATAGACTTACACTGTAACTGAACCGCTGTGGTTTAAAATGCGGCTGTTGACACCACTAGGGTGAACAATGCCTTAAGTAGAGGGGGATGCTATGGAAATGAACATAGTCAAGAAAAAAAAAAACTACGCGGTTGTGTGTGAACACATCCATTGACTTACATTGTAACTGAACCGCTGTGGTTTAAAACGCGAATGTTGAAACCACTAGGGTGAACAACGAATAGAAAACTCGTAGCTACACACTAAAGAAAGACAGAACACAATATCAACCGGTAAAAATGGGTTTAATTTCGTTTGCATAATATTTTCTTTCCCCGACATTATTCAATTATTTTCCACCGTCCTTTTTTTCTGTTTCGTTCATTTAATCTAGTTTATTTTACAGACGTATTTTCTTACATTCGTATACCGATCACCTCTCACATATGTCCACTCCTCATATTCTTCTTTGTGTGTGTGTGTGTGTGTGTGTGTGTGTGTGTGTGTGTGTGTGTGTGTGTGTGTGTGTGTGTGTGTGTGTGTGTGTGTGTACTTTTTACCTAGTTGTATTTACCTAGTTGCATTTTACGGGACGGGAGCTATGCTCGTTGTGACCCGTTTTCGTATTTCTCCACATCCAGTTTTTTCTTGAAATCGTGTATAGTTCTGGCATTCACTGTTTCACTGTTCAATTTGTTCCAGACATCGATCACTCTGTGTGTGGAAACTATTCTTTTTCAGGTCTCTTCTGTAACTGTCTTTTTTTAGTTTCTTTTCGTGTCCTTTTGTTTCCCTCTTGTCCCATTTTAATAGGTCATCTCTATCGAGAACTTCCGTGTGTGTGTGTGTGTGTGTGTGTGTGTGTGTGTGTGTGTGTGTGTGTGTGTGTGTGTGTGTGTGTGTGTGTGTGTATGTGCGTGCGTCGCGCGTGCATGTTTACCTAATCAGACTTACCTAATTAAAGTATAAGAAAGAGAAGCTGTATTCGTAAGGTCCCGTCTTTTCTTCTCCCTTTATTACAATTTTTTAAGTTCATTAATGGATACCGTTTGGATTTCATTCTCCTCAAACCTAAAGTTCCTTAACCAAGGGTGGCGAAATGAACGTTGATGGGTGTTGGGATGTGCTGAATACATGGTAGTACTTCACTTTCCTTTATTCTTCAAGTAACCCTGATGTTAACCAGAGTTAGTGGGCGCTAGACTTGCCAGACCTGACTACAGGAGTGCCCTCAATGTCGGAAAATGTTAAAGAACGCTGCAATAGCCCATGCAGAGATTCGACATATTTACACGGAAAATTGGTTGCCCCCCCCCCCTTTTTATGACCTTGTGATGTCATACCCCGTCCTAGTCCAAGGGGACTCCACAGTTCCTTTTGTTATTCCCCTTTTTTTTTTCTATTTTTGCCTTTACTGTCCGCTGGTGGCGTAGTCGAAACCGTGCTGGTCTCGTATTTGCTTAGTTGTGGGTTATAATCCCGTACTTCTCTCATATACCCAGCAGTGACTGTGAACTACCTCAACAGTCTAAGCTGCTCTGCGCCATCTGACATGGGTTTCTCGCCTTCTTTTTCCACCTTTCGATCACCTTTGAGTCACCATTTCTTTAATCATTTGATGATGAAAAGTTAAGTGCTTCTAATAATTTATAAGGTTTTTCTGTAATGGTGGGAACCAATTTAATATATATATATATATATATATATATATATATATATATATATATATATATATATATATATATACTGTATATATATATATATATATATATATATATATATATACTGTATATATATATATATATATATATATATATATATATAGTATTATCTTCACTATATTTTTTACGTTGGGTGTATACCTGACCAGTACTGCACATTCCAATCTAGGGCGGATTGGAATCTCTTTCACACACACACACACACACACACACACACACACACACACACACACACACACACACACACACACACACACACACACAAACACACACACGCGTATGCAAACGAATCTATCTTGATGTGTGTATTTTACTTTGTAACAATTCTAAAAAAACTCATGTACCTCCCCGAAACGATACGATTTTATTCTTTTGTATTTCTTAAACCAAAATCCTAAGACAGAGGACCTCCACTGGCCATGAAAATGAAACATTGTGTTTCCTGTTACGTCTGGGTCCCTGAGCCGGGATCTAAATCTAATAACGCTACGTTTCCCTGATTACGTTTAACATTTCACAGACGGAATTACACAACGTTCAACCTTGCAGAGTAGTCAGCCCACAAGCCTCTGCTGTGTGTTTTGTGTGTGTGTGTGCGTGCTTGTGTGTGTATGTGTGCTTGTGTGTGTGTATGTACTTGTGTATGTGTTTGTGTGTGTGTGCGTGTGTGTGTGTGCGTGTGTGTGTGCGTGTGTGTGTGTGTGTGTGTGTGTGTGTGTGTGTATGTGTCGAGTCTCTGGGTACATTTTCTTCTCCTTATTAAGTTTATTTTTTGTATTTTTTTGTATTTTTTTTTTTGCACTCAAAAGAAATTTTTGTAAAGAATTAAGAGAGCTGATTAGGATTTCTTCTTTCTGTTTATTATTTTTCTACATTCCTTTTCTACATTATTTTATTATGTCATTACTTGTTTTTGTTTTGTTTTTTACTATCACAAATGTTCTTTCTACACCTTCTCTTCTCAACTTCTTTTCCTTATTCTTTTCTTCCTTCTCCTTCTCTTCTTTCTTTTCATTCGCATTTTCATTAGAAATTATTATTGTCCTTCCTCTCCTTTTCCTTTTTTTTCTTTTCCTGTTCGTCCACTTTTTTCTCCATCACAAGCTTCTCCTCCTTATCATCCTCAGTTTCTTTATCAACATTTTTATCCTCATCCATATTCTTAACATTAATCTTTTTCTCATCCTATACCTCATCCTTATTCGTATTTAATTATTTCTTATCTTTCTACTATTTTTTTATTCTTTGCCCTCTGTTCCTACCCATTCTCCTCCTTCTTCTTCTTCTCTTTCGCCTTTTCCTTTTCCTTTATCTCTTCCTCCTCCTTCTTATTCTGGTTTCTTACTTTCTTCCTCTCTTTCTTATTTTTCATCTCTTACCTTTTATAATATGAAATCTGATTTTTTTTTCTAGTTATCTAATCACGGAAGTCAGGGTAAAGTCGAGTCTACGGACAAAATGTGTGATTTTTTGCTCAGTGAAGAAGTTGTAGTAATGCAACATGAACTTCTAATCCTGAATGATAATATCCAAACATTTAACTAAATCATGCTAAGAATGATTCGTCATATGACTGTTCATGAGGTTTATTAAATTAGGAAACAAAGTTAACGAATATAAAAATTCTTCGTATTATTTCATAAGTTTACATTCAAGGTATTTTTTTTTTCTTTGGTTTGATTTAGAAGTAACATATACAGACGCGCGCATAGACAAACAAACTCACAAGCGTACGCACACACACACACTCTCCTCCCGACCCTGTGTTTCCATTTTCTTTTAAATCTGTATTTGATCGACAGAATACAGAATATTATATGAATGGAGCAATAGCACATTTTACCCAAGATTGTATTGGGAATTACTGATGCCAAACGAAGTGGAAGATTGATAGCCTGCGGAAGTTCTAGAGAATTTATGTGATTCTCCCTTTAATATGTTTGCACTGCATCAGCTGACTTGATGACCTCGTGCATAAGGCGAAGTCCTTTATAGATTTCCTTCAAACGGACATGAGAAGATTTTTTCCAAGTGAAAGTTGAACAAGGAATAAAACATGGTTCCCCTTTTTTTAATGTTGGTAGTTTCATTGTAACGCTAAGATTTTTTTAAATATATAAGACACTTCTTCAATAATAAATTGGTTAGAAATATCTGGTTCTATCTTCTAAATGAGACTATGAAAACAATCAACTAATGATACGCTGAAAGATATCATAGATTGATTAACCTAGAAAGTCCCTCAGATTGCTCTATAAATTCAGTATCATATCATAGAACCTTGGAAAAACAAAGAGACGTTATAGATTGAAGTTGTATTGCAAGCGCGGGCAAAGGGTTTTCTGAACAAAGAGAACCCGTTGAAGTGCTCAGCCAATGAATGTAGGATAGGAACATGCATACAGAAATACAACCGGGAGTGTTTTCTTTGTATTTCTTTGCGTTCGGGAAAGCAAGCGAACCTGAGGATGGGCATCGCTTGGTAGGGAGGTCGCGCTGACGTGGGTGAGGGGAAAGACAAAGGAAGACCGACGTGAGGAAGGTGAGGCGGGCGATTTGCGCACGTGTGTGTATGTATTAATAATCTGTAAGCCAATCTTCCGGGAGGGCATGGAAGTTATGCAATCTAGGACAGTTCAGCGAGATGGCAGACTTATTTTTATAGCCTAGGTTGGATGGGTAAACAATGTTGACTGTCAACAAACCTAACAAAGTGTATACCTCCTACTTACTGCTACCCTTTCCCTAATTTCCCTCCTCGTTTTCCAATCATTCCCACACTTCCTAATGTTCCTCCTTCTCTCTTTCCTACATATTCTTGTGGTCATGTTCTGAAAAAATATATTCTCTTTCATAATCACTTTGTTCTGGTGACATATGTTATTACCAGGCAAGGGCTGGGGTTGGGTGGGCATACTGGTGCTTATTACTATAGGTGTCTTAATTGATCAAAATCCTTTTTTTGTCTTAAGTGCACATAACATTTTAGATTAATCATCTATTATCAACACTCAACGAGAATATATATCTGTATACATATACATATACATATACACCCACTTACACACACACACACACACACATACGTATACATATGCATGCACATAGAAATACATATTTATCCATGCATACGTATATCCATACATACATACACATTCACCTGCAAGAGCTCGTATACATATACATACACATATACGGTAGATACATATACATCCATCCATTCACCCAACCATCCATACACACATAGCCACATATACACGCGCCTACAAAAGCTGGACAAAAAAAACCTGGACTTCGTTTGCATGTCTGTTCTCTTTTTTTTTCAATAAACCTCAATTAAACGTGCAGTTTGCTTCGGACAATGTTAAGAATGAACCATCAACTCTACAGATTCCGAATGTGCAGTAGGCGCCATCAAGCAAGTGAAGTGATACCAAACTTTACGGTCCACAATAAAACTGTAGTTGTAATGTTGCGGAATGGATAAGAGTTGGAAAAATGGCATATTGGAGAAGCTTTCATGTTCTCGGAGAGATTGAAAACGTCACAGAACAAACGAGTAGAAAACGAAAGAGATTAAAAGGAAATACTGAAAAAAAAAAGAGTAATGGGATTTGGGAGGGAGGATGACTTTAGAATTAGAAAATTAGAAATGAAAGAGAGTCTCAATTCTCAAGTTGGTCATCAAACAAATATGTGATGTTTCATGTCAATATGGAAGGGGAAACATAGGGAGCAATCCTAAGCACATTGAAAAGAAATTAAAGTCTTACAAAGATGATTACGAACGGAATAAACAATAAACGGCTGAATTACATGGTACCTAAACGTTAATGAATATCAAATGGGTAGGGAAATATTTGAATAATTTGGTTTTGAAAATATACTTACAACATCAACTTGGATAGCAATTTGAACACGAGTCTTGTAGAATTTTTTTTATAACAAGTGCGTACGTGTGTGTGTGTGTGTGTGTGTGTGTGTGTGTGTGTGTGTGTGTGTGTGTGTGTGTGTGTGTGCGTGAATGCAATTGCATTTCCATGTGCATATGCATAGATGTACATTGGGTTTTGTGTGCGTGAATGTGTGTATATACATGGTTCTGTGTTAAGGCGTTGTGCTCCAATTGGACTCGTGTATTAGTACTGTACTACATATTTGTACACTTTATCCTCAGATAGAAGACTTGACAAACACTACATATTCTTTAGATAATCTTATTTGCTTAGATCCCACAAATTAATAGAATATATAATAGAAAGCTTCACATAATGTAATTCGTTAGTCATATCATTGTATCAATTTCAGTTTATAACGTTTTCTTCAAGCATATCAGGCACAAGATCCTACCTCGATCCAACAGAAATAGAATTAAATTCCAATTAAATCGCATAACCAAAGAGATCAAAACCAATTTATAAGATCAAATGCCATTACCAATTGTATCCACACTTGCTTTTGTATCTTACCAAGTAGACTCTAGACCCATGATAACATAGGACCAACAAGCACCCAAAACAAAGGCACATGTTTACACAAACACATACCTTACCTGTACCCGAGACGCTGTTTCCCTGATATTCTGTATACCTTGTACTTGGACAAGGCATATGACCTAGTGGACGTAGAGGTAGACCCATTTACATGATAACATAGGACCAACAAGCACCCAAAACAAAGGCACATTTTTACACAAACACATACCTTACCTGTACCCGAGACGCTGTTTCCCTGATATTCTGTATACCTTGTACTTGGACAAGGCATATGACCTAGTGGACCTAGAGGGAGCAAATTTCCTGGACAGCATTTGTGTTGAGTTTGTGGCTGGGACATTGTATCAGGTAAAGTGACAAGCGCCCACTCTGTCAAAGTGGCTTAATCTGAAGTTGAACTAATTCAGATGAAAGCTAACCATGCCTACCAAGAGAACACAGAAGACCTGGAATGCTGAAAGCGAATACGTGAATTTCAGGAACTATTCTGTAATACCCACATTCGAGTCTTAGTTCTGAACATGTAAAATCACCTGAAATGCTGAAAATACGTTTTCTTTCAGTATTTTTTTCTATTTGGCTTATTTTGTATATGTTACTGTGGTTGATAATAGACGATTTTATTTTATATTAAGTCATCGAAATATATTTGATAAATTTCATGTTCCCATTTATCTAATAACTTTATGCATATTTGGAAATGATGTATGAATAATGTATCCAGATAACCCACTTTCAAAGATATTAATTTGTAATTTATTAAATACCCATACATACATACATATATATATACATATATATATATATATTATATATATATATATATATATATATATATATATATATGTATATATATATATTAGTAAATTTAGGGAGCAGATTTTCTTCAATACATTTTTTTGAGCAATACAAGCATACTTGGCGTTACATATATATATATATATATATATATATATATATATATATATATATATATATATATATATATGTATATATATATATTACATATACATACCTTACGACTTAGGGTGTACCTAAATGAATAACTTTTCTTGACTAAAAAGAAAAGGACCTCCCTGGACGGAATGGCCTAAGTGGTAGAAGCCTCACAATGCTAATTCCCTTCAGCGTAGTTTCCTTAATTTCGTATGGTAATTAATCTTCATGTTGATGCTGGAACCTCCTTTGCATA
>NC_134805.1:30332916-30335416 GCF_046742065.1 Oratosquilla oratoria
AGAAAAGAAAAAGAAATTGTCTCCCTAGTGTTGTGGAGCCCCATAATCAATATATATATATACATATATATATATATATATATATATATATATATGTATATATATATATGTATGTATGTATATATTAACAACCACAATTTACTTTAATTCTAAGGCATTAACATCAGTAGACCCAATGTCGGCCTTCATTGGGTCTCCCGATGCTTAGAACTAAAGTGAATTGTGATTGTTAGAATGTATCTCTAATCACTGGGGTGAAAGAAATGACAAGGAGAATTAGGTTGACTGGGATCAGAAAGACAATTGCAAGAAATAAAATTATGCATGCGTACGTGTGTGCGACGAGACGACGTGACACATTCATGTAAATCTGCTAAGCAAACGACGCTGACAAACAATGACAAACATGTCCGTCCCACGTGTCAATACTTGGCTCGGCACTGAAGCAAACAGTTCCAGCCCGGTGCTCAAACACGTCAGTTCAACAAAATTTGATGTAAACACCTTTCAGATGATCTTTTCCCTTGTGGAGAAATGTAAGGTGAGGCTTGTGAGGCTTAAAACTGAGGGTAATCTCCTATGACCTCAATGCCCTCCAAATAATGTAAATATAAAAAAACGGTCCTGTAGGTTGACACTCGTTCCCCGGACTGAACCTGTGGTATCAGTGACGCGGCAGAATTCTTATAACTGAGATTATATCCACCATTCAATTAGCATTTTCTTAATTTCAGTTAAATTTTCTGAATTGTTGTTTTTAATTTTTTCAAATTTTGCGAGTTGCTTGGAGATAATTTTTTTGGGGGGGAATCTTGGTGGATAATTATTTTTTATGAATAGATAAATAGATAAGCAAATAAATAAACAAGTAAATAAATAGATAAATAAATAAATAAATAGATAAAGTACTAAGTAAATACACAGGTAAAAAACAAGTAAATTGATCAGTCAATAGATACATGGACACATACAAAACAATATAAAAATAAATAATGAAACAGTAATAGATAAATGTAAAAATAGACAAATAGATAGGTAAGATAATCAAACAAAATTAGTAAATCAGGTAAGAAAAAAATATATGTCAATGAATAGATTTAGATTCCAATTTAAGACAAATAACCTGCCTTGCCATGAAAATCAATTAAGGTTATGTTAAACTGGTTGAATTGGATTAAAAACGTCCACAGTGAATCATTTGGGCTACTCCATAAAGTTCATGGAACCATGATTGTCGTTAAGGTACAGTCACCTTTATGGCTCATGCGATGGTTAATCAATTTGCTGGGCTGGTCTTCTTAAACTAGGTTAAATGAAGTTTAAACGATAGTCTTGTTTTCAAGTGACATGATGCTTTTTGGAGTCTCGTAATTTTGTGTCTTTATCCTGCATGATCCTCGGCAGTTCTATTCAAACATGCCGTCAGTTGATTTTATTCAACGGAAGGAAACCTCTTCACTACCCAAAGGATTAAAACCTGCCTAGGTTAACCTTAATGGAGTAAATGTGTTAATTCATTAAGCCTACGATCAGTTACCGATACTGCCGCTAGATGTTTCACTGAGACTAAGGCGAGGATGAGCAACAGCTTCGGCAACGAGAGGAAGATTCAAGAAAATAATCATTTCATTCTTCCTTCGTTCCTCCCAAGTTGCACCGGGTCATGTGTCTTTGGTAACTGCGATCTGAGTCTCTGGGTTGCAATTCAAAGAGCTCTTGTTTATCGCCTCATGTCTGAAAGGTTTTGGTAGAAGGCGTTTTCAATTCCATTAGGTTCTCGTTTGCCTGCCATCCTCTGATGTGTTTAGAAGCTTCGTTCGGTGCATGATGATATCCTCAGACATCGCCAGCTGCTTGGTGGGATGGGTTTGGCCGTTTGTTGTTTATGCTTGGTGAAGTCCACGATGGTTTCAGTTCCAGGTGGACGTCTCGTGGTGTAAGGTTTTTACATTTGTGTACGGGTAATATGTACTCAGATATACACACACATACGCACACACACACACACGCACACACACACACACACACACACACACACACACACACACACACACACACACACACACACACACACACACACGTTACAAGAGGATTTATTTAACATGATATTTGTCCTCTTTTAGGGGTATTCGACTTCTATGATATATTGCAAATGTATTCAGCATACAAATCTCATGCAATATTCATTTTCTACACACTTTTACAGAAGATGAAATCGTTAGATTTATAATATGTTAGCTGTTCAAAATACATTTCTACTAATCATGCTTAGTTTCATTTTCCATAAGCATTATTCAGCCTACTGCTGATTATGCTGAATGTATTTGGTTTCACCTCCTGTGATTGCAACAAGACATGCTGTATCAGCATAAGTCTTAGGAATGTGGCAAACCGGAGTTCTGAGTGAGTTGTGACACAAAAGAAGAGACAAAATAATTTCTCCTTGTGGGCAATCTCGTGCCTCTACAGTTGGTTATGTGTCCTTGAGACCTTTGGGGTA
>NC_134805.1:30342916-30352916 GCF_046742065.1 Oratosquilla oratoria
TCTCGTTTAACCCTTTTCCTGCCACTAGATTATCTTATTTACCCTTACCTCACTCCTTCAGTAAGTAAAATATAAACAGAGACATATTACGGTGTCTAAGCAAGAACTAACTTCTAGAAATAAATAAAGACGTGGGGTAGGAAATCAGGTTGATTCATGGATGCACATGTATCTACTGTACTACATTAAAAATTAAATGAGAAAATACAGTAGACGCTTTATGCCGAGTCTCCCCTCCCCTGAAAATAAATCAACTAAATATAGTGTAATGGACAGAAGAGTAGACAATGATGCCAGAAGTTGCTAGAATTCTACGATATCAAGATGAATCAGCATACGGTGTTTTAAGTATGAAATTTCATGCCGGGTACATATTTGGACGTAGAACTGCTTTATGGCCTTCTTTTGGGCGTGCATTTGTGTCTTTACGTGTTTGTTTGTGTCTGTATATGTAGGTACGTTGTGTTGTGTGTATATGTCTGTTTATTGTGGTATATATATATATATATATATATATATATATATATATATATATATATATATATATATATATATATGTGTGTGTGTGTGTGTGTGTGTGTGTGTGTGTGTGTGTGTGTGTGTGTGTGTGTGTGTGTGTGTGTGTACACCCGCGCAGAAACAGAAAGTACATAATCTATACTAATTTTTACATCAAGACCATGTGATTCACCACTGTCTTAGATTACGTGCTGAACTTGTAATTGCCAGATATTACCCTTTCAGATGAGAGCTTAGAGCTCATGTATGGCCCTATCTATGGATATATGCAAGTTCTTATATGCGTACAACAAAATACACTTCTATGAGTTTCTAAGCTCATAAACATTTTCAAAACCACTCATCGACTTTGGGTCATTTATAGATTTAACTCTACTGCTAAGCGGTCTTACCAAATCTTCAGAAACCATCCCAAAATTAATATTCAAAAATATCTCCATAGCCTTTTGAGTATCTCTGCATTGATTATGAATTATTTAGTAATTTTCTTTTGTCTAATTATAGATAAAGATATCAGCTTAAGAATACATCTGGGGAATGGAATACACAGTGACACAGAAACTTCAGCAGTAGAATACAAACACAATCAAACACAATCAAATTCCGCCCCGGGCTGAAATAATTTCAGTATCGCTGCGCTGCGAGTTGTTACTCCAACTCTCGTGGGCGGGGAATTGGGTGTGTGTGTGTACGTGAAAGGTCACAGCATTATCCATAGATCGGTCATATACGGGCTCTGAGCTCTCTTCCGAGAGGGAAATAACCGTCGATCACAAGTCCAACACGTGGTCCAAAGACGCTATTCCAAATAAAAACAGTCTCGGAGATAGGAACCCCAATTAAGCCAACGTCTCGAGAAATAAGAATGAGGAAATGAAATGACATTTTCTCTTCAGAAATATCCAGGTAGGGAAGAGATCAAAAATATTTTTCGGAAAGATATTTTTTCCCCTTCCCCCCACCCCCTTCCCCCGTTTTTTTCATATATATCCCACGGATGATGTCGGATTGTCTGAGATAAGTGACATGCTGCTGTAATTGGATTGGGTCCATTGACTGAATGAAATCGCTTGGCTCTACTCATCATAAATGGTTAAGAGCACTGACTTGTTACGATGATATGGCCTTAATTTTTTTTTTTTTGCTAACGCCAGAAGATTTCCTTCAGTTTAGGTGTTGCACTTCATGCTGAAGTCGCAATCATGACATACTATATTCCATTCTGGCTAAAAAGAAATTAATTTTGTTAAATTATGCATCTGTAATTATGGAATGGAAAGAGACAGACTCTATCGAATCTGTATGGAACCGAGACATGGACGGGGGTATGGTGCTGGAATAGAAGCTCGAGGGAGTAGGGGGCCAAGGAAGGCGGTCAAAGGCTTTTGGAGAAAGAAAGAGGACGAAGAGGAAGGAGTGGGCCTATTCAGAAAGCAGTATAGGTGCAGAAGGTGGATATGAAGAGGAGGAGGGGTAGGAGGAGGAAGAGACGGAAGAGGAGGAAGAGGAGGAGGAGGAAGAGGAGGAGGAGGAAGAGGAGGAGGAGGAGGAAAGGGAGGAAGAAGAGGAGGAGGAGGAGGAAGAGGGGGAGGAGGAGGAGGAAGAGGAGGAAGAGGAGGAGAAGGAGGAGGAAGAGGAGGAGGAGAAAGAGGAGGAGGAAATGGAGGGGCAGGAAGAGAAGAGGAGGAGGAGGAAGAGGAGGAGGAGGAGGAGGAGGAGGAGGAGGAGGAGGAGGAGGAGGAGGAGGAGGAGGAGGAGGAGGAGGAGGAGGAGGAGGGGGGTTTCCAGGATAAAGGCGAGAGTAAGACTGTCAAACTAGATTTCGAGAAAGACCTCGAGATGACATTGAAGAAACCTTTAGGAAGTGTGAATAGGTGACGGCTTTTGGGAGATTATTAGGAGAGGGTAAAAGATAAGAATGAAGATAAAGAAGAAAGAGAAGAGGAAGACGAGGAGAGAAGGGAAAAGAGGATAAAAGAGAGGAAGAGAGAAACAGGGGGAAAGGAGGAGAAATAGGATAAATAGACGAGGAGGAGAAATAGAAGGGGGAAGAGGAGGAAGTGGGGAAGGGGAGGAGAGAAAGGAAGAAGCAGTGGAAAAGAAGAAAGGAGATGGATTAGGATAAGCCAAAGGAAAAAAAAATAGAATTAAATAATTAAAAAAATTAAGTAGGTGAATATAAAATGGTGAGAGGAAGGAGAGGTAGATTATTAGTCAAGAGGAGAGAAACTATGAGGAAGAGTGAAAACGTGGACAAAGGAAAGAAAAATAAGAAAAGCTCAAAAAAAAAAAAAAAAAAAAAAAAAAAAAAAAAAAAAAAACAATATACCAAAACAAAAAACAAAAAAAAACAAAAAAAAAAAAAAAAAAAAAAAAAACAGTAGACCAGAACAAAAACCGAAAGAAACCAGAAAGAAAAATAAGAAAAGCTCAAAAAAGAGAAGCAAAAAAAAAAAAAAAAAAAAAACAGAAGACCAGAACAAAAACCGAAAGAAACCAGAAAGGAAACTAGATAGAACTAAATAGAAAAGCTGAAGATAGGAACTCAGCGATGGGTCATGATTGGCCCCTTGCGTGCCTTCAAACCCTCCTGAAGATTTCACCCACGAAAAGGACTTTTTTTTTTTTGCCGGGGGGGGGGGGAGATGTCTTTCGAGCTCTCAAAGGCGGCAAGGAGTTCTGCCGTAGTACTTGGAAGTCTGATTTTTTTTTTCCTTGGGACGAGATAATGCGTTGCGAGTTCTCAAATTTGACTAATGTCCTGATACTTAGAAGACGCTTTTTCTTCTTCAAGAAGATGGAACTCGAAATAGTATGCTACGGGCTCTCAAAAATAGGTAAAAGTTCGACCACGGTATTCCATCAATTTTTTTTTTTTTTTTTTTTTTTTTTTTTTTTTTTTTTTTTTTTTTTTAATACCATGAATACTCAACGACTGAGCGGATTGGAGCGTCGTTACTTCCGGGGGAGGTTGAGGTGACGGAGGCTCGAACCCTGCCGCCAACGAGTTGGACCAAGGGCATGGTTCATTAAATTCCACATTACAAAGTCCTCTGTAAGGGGCACCATCCTAGCCCCCAAATAGAGGGAATTGGTAACATTAAACCGAATCATTATTACCCATGCAATACATACATACATACATACATATACCAAAGGCTTTTTCCCCCTACACGAGGAGTAGCCAAAAAGGAAAAGGCATAGAAACCACTCCCACCCATTCCATTTCCTATATATTCAACTCCCCTCCACCCTCCACCTTCCCTCTTATCTTGGCACCTCCTGGAATACCACCCATGCAATACCAACATATAACCTTCAAACATACCATTCCATAAATCTCTTTGTTCTTTCCTATTTCTACTCAAAACAGATTTCATTGACCAAAAATGAAACCATCTCTGTGAAGAGCTCTAATATAATTATTATCTTTGGGACATACAGTATATAAAAAATACAGACTAATCTTTTATGATTTTTGTTGTTGTCTTAGTTCATTAATCTTCTCCAAGCAAGAAGACAGTTTGATAACCTTCTCTTAGGACCTGTTCACACTTGCGGTTTCAACCACTGCGGTTCAATTACAATGCAAGTCAGTGGAGACGTTCACACACAACCGCAAATCTTTTCCCTGACTATGGGATACCGCCACTGTTTACGCGCGGTTCAAACCGCTAGTGTGAACAGGGTCTTAACGACTTTGCTACAGAAAAGTCACTAAAATCAAGAAAACTCATTTTGGTGTTAGCCAAAATAAAAGATGTAAAGTTTATTCTCCTGCCAAATGGGCAGATGATTATAGTTATAAAAGTATAATGCACTAGCTATAACATGTTTCATTCACTGTAAGCCAGGTCGATTCTTTTATATGATCGTGTGTGTAGTCGACCGAACATTCCGTAAACATGACACTATCATATTTTATTGAAATGGCGTGACTTGTATTACAGACAATAATAAAAAGAATAATAAAAAAATAAAGTACAAACTCTGCAATGGCCCAATAAGTGTTCTATTCTAGTTTAATCAGAAACTGAGCTCTGCCGATTGTTTTTTAAACCATTCAATGGATCTCACATAACTCCGTCGCATCATACCTACAGTATATTCGTATATCATTCATGCATATAGACCATATATGCACACATATATTGTATGTAGACGCATACATAGATTCATTCATACATGCTTACGTACATACATAAATACATACATACATACAGATATTAATGCATGCATACGTACACACACATACATATATACATACATGCATGCATACGTACAAACATAAGTGCATGCATACACAGATATTAATGCATGCATACGTACACACACACATATACACATACATAAATACATACATACATATATACATTCACGCATACATAGGCATACATACATACATGCATACATACATACATTCACGCATACATAGGCATACATACATACATGCATACATACATACATTCATGCATACATAGGAATACATACATACATACATACTTTTATGCATGCATACATATACATACATTAATACACGTAGTAAATCTACGAATTTCAACAGGATATCATTACCGTTGTATCAGCCCACTACATAACTACCAGTCTAAATGCATTAGGCATAAACTATAGAAAAAAAAAAATCAACCTCAATACTCAATGTGGCAGTTGGCCAAATCTAAATCTGTTTGTTTAATGTCACTGACAGTTCATGCAACGGTATTTCGAGGTTTTGAGCAATTGCAACGGATTGCAAAAATGCCTGCAGGCAAAAAAGAAAAAAAAGAAAACATATACTCGCATTTACCTAAAAAAAAAAAAAAAAAAAAAAAAAAATAACGTTTATTCTGTTGGGTTCCGGTTTTGCAATTACGATACTTGTTAACGGCGGAGCATGTCCTGGGACGCAATTTTACCTTCAGAGATTAATTTCGCATTGGCAGAGTCATTAATTATGTTCACTACAATTTCTGCAATACAGCAATATGCACTGTAATGGAAGAGCATCATGTCTTGTAGACTTTCATAAGTTTTTTTTTTTCTTTTTCTTCCTATTTATTTATTTCTGCTTAGTTATTTTCATATATACATTTTACTTTATAATAGCCAATCAGAACTTCCATTATTATGCAATAGCTAATTCTTTTGACACTTTTGTAGTTTGTATTACAACGTTCACATATAACGTGGGTATAAAGAAATAAAAAATCAAAAAAATCACGTGAAGATACCCAGATAAAGCTAGTTAATCAGACACCATAAACTTTTGGTTAGATTAAGATCGAAATGGGTTTCATTAGATCAAGATCAAAATGGACTTAATCAGATAAAGATAAACACAGATTAATTAGATAAAGGTTAAAAAGAGCGTAATTAGGTAAGGATTAAATTGGGTTTAATTAGGCTTTTTATGGACAGAAGGAAGGCACAGAAACAACATTAATAAGTCGATTAACCTGACAGAGTTTAACTAAGATCAAGATCATTTTCTTAACCCTCTGACGGAAGGAGGTTAACTCCAGAAACGCCATATTTCCTTGCGTCATCAATCAAAACTCAAAATGTCTTAATACAAGAGAAAGAAAATATTAGCAATAATATTAACAATAATCTTGTGTGAACAACGTCAAATCCTTGTATATCACAATCCCTCCAGTCTTACCAAAATTCCAAAACGCCTCAGAACTCCCCTTAACCAAAATAATTTTTTTTATGTATTCTTGCTTTTTCCAATAATCAAAATAATAGCTATGTCCATCAATCTTCTCGCACTCACAAAATCGAAAAAGCCTCACGGCCTAAGCATCACCTAACCAAGTGCTTGGTAAGTATGGGTTGATGCAACACTGTGTGTCGAGGATCGATAGAGCTGGACGCTGATATCCAGTAGAATCCCGATATAGCAAACTAATTCAGCCAAGGGAGGGTTCACTAAATCGATTTTCCTACCAAATCGAATGATCGTCATTGACGCCCTATCTAACGGAAACATACGTTAAATCAAGAGTCTTTCACCTAAATACCAGTGACCATTAGCATAAATTGGTAAGAAAAATATATCATATCAACGGCGTACAAAATTTTATCAATGTATAAAATGTACACGTGGACTGCCAGATAACGGAAGAGAGCCAGATTAATTGAATTTTTTTCCTTTAAACGAATATATTCCGCTATTGATTTAAAACTTCCGTGAAGTCGGGATTCCGCTAAATAGAAACCATAGTGTGATTCAGACGTGTTCGTTCACCATGCTAAGACTTCACGACCTTTGTACAAATGTACAAGATATTGTACATCGACCTTTCAACAATTACTTGTTTCTGAGACTTCGTTTAAGTAGAAAGGACTTCGGTTATGATCTTTTGTTTTTTCAAATTTTCAATTGTTAAATTACTCTTGCGTCATACAATGAGAAACTGATTAACGAATCAAGAGAAGTTAAACCTAGAACACGAATGTTAGACACGATGTTGAGTTGTTCTTACGCAATTCTAGAACATTCTAACCGAAATAGCTCAATCTGGGTAGCAAAACCAAGTAGCATACTAGCCTAGCATGCCGCTACCTTAAGATGTAGCCCAATGCATATTGACGTCTTCGAACAATCCAAAATTCCTACGACCACTCAACCCAAGTGCCTCTCTCTGCCTTCCCGAAATTTCGAAATTCCTCAATGGCCGAAGTCCCCCCCCCTCCAAAAAAAAAAAGAGGTTCTTGTGGACCCACCGTCCGCAATGCCTCAAATTCCACAAATATGCAAAGCGTTATCAAGGGCCACAAAGAGCCCCCTCTCCCTCCCTCCCACATCCTTCCACCTTTTCCTCCCTCCCGCCTCCTTCCACCTCCCCCTCCCTCACTCCCCCTCTCCCCCGCCCTTCCTCATTGAATCCTTATTATGCCACACTGATAGTTTCTCTCCATCTCTTACTCATATTTCTTACTCACATGTAATTTTCCTTAATTCTCTTAATATTCTTTTCTCCTTTTTTTCCTTCCTGTCCATTTATCCTGTTTTCCAGTTTTTAATTTTACTTCATCTAAACGTTTTTTCATATTGCGCTGAAAATGTGAAGGAATAGAGATGCTTTTAGAGAAAATTAAAGACGGACAATAGAAAGAAGGAATTATAAAGAAATCTGAGTGGGGACTAGTTTCCAGTTTTCAAAGCATCCTGCGTTTCTCTGGTCCATAGAGATATCATTAAAAGCTCCTTAACTGCTACATACATACATACATACATGCATACATGCATACATGCATACATGCATACATGCATACATGCATACATGCTTACATGCATACATGCATACATGCATACATACATACATGCATACATACATACATATATACATACATACATGCATACATACATACATATATACATACATACATATACCAAGACTTTTCCCCCCTTACACGGGAGGTAGCCAAAAGTCAAATGCACAGAAATCATTCCCACCCATTCCATCCCCAACATACTCCACTCCCGTCCACCCTCTCCCCTTCCTCTTATCTTGGCACCTCCTATTAACTATTAACTGAATAAAACTATCCTTCCAGTGTATCCATGACGGAGATGAATAGAATAGTCTGGAGACAGAAGTATTGAAAAGAAAGAGAACCACCCGGTATGGAAGGGGTTCACATGCCGTTTTCTATACTACATTTCCTTTTATAGTTACTGCAGTCGTTAAAATAAAACTATCACTGTGACTATAGTTGGTGCAAGGGCCATCTCCTTTAGGAAGGGGAGTTTACGATTCTCATTTTGAGAACATGTAGTGGTTTTCTAGCTAAAGCCTCAAATATTCTATTCTAGTTGACGCTAGAGAATCTTGTCCACCTAAAGGTCATGGCACACCAAGCAAATCTCGCTGTCATGCTACTTGCTTTTATCTTTTTTTCAGTTTTCCAACTGTCAAATTGATCTTGCGTCATGTGGTAAAAAGCTGAATGACGAACTAATAGAAGATTATAATCTATTTTATATTATTTTTGTTTTGTTATTGTTTGTCTGTCTGATTTTTATTTATTATTAGTTATATGTCAATTTATTATTATTTACTATTTACCTGTTTATTATTTAACTATACCTATGCATTTATGTATTTTTTTTTTATTTAAATTATTATAGTTTTTATTTTTTTTCGCATCCGACCTAGATATGGACCAAAAGGTATCCTGTCGGCATGCTCCGCCTTTGTAATCGTTTGTAAGATCTATGTGAATGTTAGACACATTGTTGAGATGTTCATACGAAAGTCTAGAACAGTCATTCTCAAGAGGGGCGAAAAAGGTCAAAGGTATTGCTTCTAACTGGCAAATTTTAAGCCTAATATAAAAGATCTAGCAGCGAAGCACCAGGCCCAAGGATCTCATTAAAACACAACGTGAATAAAACATTTTAAATTAGTTGTTTATCATTGTTGTAATAATCTTTATTATTATTTTCCAATTAAGGGGGGCGATATGGCCAAAAAGGTTGAGAAATACTGGTTTAGAACATTGCAACCGAAGTAGTTTCTACTCGAACGAAATAGCAAAACCAAGTAGCATGCTAGCATAATGCCCCGCCACCTTAACCCATTCAACTCCGATGACAAGATGTCTTGTCATTTGGTCAAATAAAACAAAAAATCATAAAACACCAAAATGTTTGATCAAACACCCGAAAAATCTCCCGTCAATCCTCGCTCCGCTCGCAGCGAAGCGAGGACTGACTTTATATTTTTCTGGTGTTTGATCAAACATTTTGTTTTTTTATTATATTTTGTTTTATTTGACCAAATGACAAGACATCTTGTCATCGGAGGAGTTGAATGGGTTAAGAGCACAAGATAAAGTATCGCAATCAGGCTCGTTGCTATGGTGACACACATAGCATATTTCATCCTGGTTGTCGCCAGGCGATTTTATTCAAGAGAAGAAACATCAGTACATTTTAAAATTAACTTCTTTGCGTTGGTGCTTCACTACATATATTCTATTCTGGTTAGCATCACATCAATTCATTTAACTTAAGGGATTTTTGCTTTTGGTCTATCAATTCTAGTATACTTGCTAACTGCTAACAAAAAAGTCTAAATTCAAACTCACAAATTAACTCTTTCGCTGATTTCTTTGAAAATGCACCTTTATTCTGGCTCTTGTCAAACAAGTAAAACTAAACAAGTAAAATTTCTATAAATAAAAGAGAGACCTGCATAAGGTTAATCCCATCTCAATTAACATTTTCTCCACGTTTCAGTATTATATTTTCACTCGGAGTTCTGCCAAGCGATTTCATCTAATTAAAGAAAACACCAGTTGTGGTGGTGGTGGTGGTGATGATGATGATAATGTCACAAATTCTCCCCATATCGGGAGGCTAGGATGGTGCCCCTTACAGAAGAATTTAATGAACCATGCCCTTGATTTAGCTTCGCCGGTGGCAGAATTCGAACCGGCTTCTCCCTGGACCTTCGCCGCAAGTAACGAC
>NC_134805.1:30362916-30380416 GCF_046742065.1 Oratosquilla oratoria
GGAGAGGATCAGTCGCCGGTTGTCAGTTCACTTTGCGAAAAAGGGAGAGAAATACGAACTTGAGATTGTTATTTCAGTTCTCCAGGCGTAGGTGAAGGTGTTGACGGTTTTGAAGATGAGTAGCAGGGAGACGATTCTCTCCTACCTTCATCCTTTAGAACCACTTAAAATTTCATTAATAAAGAAGACCAAGGGAACTCAAAATTTCTTCAAGAAGTAGGCCAAGGGAACTCAAAATTTCTTCAGGAAGAAGACCAAGGGAACTCAAAATTTCTTCAGGAAGAAGACCAAGGGAACTCAAAATTTCTTCAAGAAGAAGATCAAGAAAACTCAAAAGCTCCTCAGGAAGAAGACCAAGGGAACTCAAAATTTCATCAAGAAAGAAGACCAAGGGAACTCAAAATTTCTTCAGGAAGAAGACCAAGGGAACTCAAAAGTTCCTCAGGAAGAAGACCAAGGGAACTCAAAATTTCTTCAGGAAGAAGACCAAGGGAACTCAAAATTTCTTCAGGAAGAAGACCAAGGGAACTCAAAATTTCTTCAAGAAGAAGATCAAGGAAACTCAAAAGCTCCTCAGGAAGAAGACCAAGGGAACTCAAAATTTCATCAAGAAAGAAGACCAAGGGAACTCAAAATTTCTTCAGGAAGAAGACCAAGGGAACTCAAAATTTCTTCAGGAAGAAGACCAAGGGAACTCAAAATTTCTTCAGGAAGAAGACCAAGGGAACTCAAAATTTCTTCAGGAAGAAGACCAAGGGAGCTGTGGAGAGCGCGTGGTCGAGGCTGGTCGATGAGACCATCCCGGAATTTCGACCCTCCTTCCTTCTCCTTCTTCTCTGATGCAGTCTAGTGCTTGAGGCTGAGGGCCGTCCTTGAAGATGAAAAAAAGGAAGGTCCCACAAAGAAGGATCCACGGAAAAAAAAAACGAGGAAAACAAAGAAGATTTTTGACGTCCAGCGTGACCATCCGTTCTTGCGGTTCTTCATACAGCCACATGAAAAAGTCTTAACTCATAAATTCAATATTATTGAAAAGTTACAGTAAGACGAATTATGTCTCGGTAAGGCTGATAACCCTGAGTGTGAGTGAACTTATCTAGCCATGATGATGGTAATTGTTTTTTAATTCTTCTATACAGGTTATCCATCCTCTCAAATTAATCTTTATGGTCATACAGACATGGCTTCTATTTTTCAAATTACATCGTTCATGTGTTCCACACTGCATCACATTAGATCCTACAGATATCTTACTATGCAATTGTGCACATTAATGTTGACATATATGTTATATGTATGTGTGTATTCATGTATGTGTGTATACATTTATGCTTATATGTATGTATGTACAGGTATGTATGTATGTATGTATGTGTGTATGTATGTGTGTATGTATAATCTTGTGTATGTATGTATGTGTGTATGCATGTATGTGTGTGTATGTATGTATGTATGTATATATGTGTGTATGTGTGTATGTATGTATGTATATATGTATGTGTGTATGTGTGTATGTATATATGTATGTATGCATGTATGTATGTATGTATGTATGATCGTGTGTATGTATGTATGCGTGTATGCATGTATGTATGTATATATGTATGTGAAACCCCTTTCTGTTGAACAGGAAATGATCCTTTGCAAACGGCCAAAGTGCGAAGGACGACGAAGGGAAAAAAGATAAAGATGAAATCATAAATGAAAGAAAAGGCAGAGTGGAATGAAAAAATAAATAAAAAAGGAGGAAAACTCTAAAAGGAATAATAGGCAGAAGGGTAAGGAAGGAATCAATAAAAAATTTTTTTAAATAGATTATGTAATAGTAAGGAATTAAAAAAACATACACGAGAAAGTCGACCCGAAGCGAAGGAAGAAGTAACGTGGGGACACACAGAGAGAGAACAAAATAAATGAATGAAAACCAGGCAAGCAAAGATGAAAGTGAAAACAGAAAAGAAGAAAGAGGAGAGACGAAATAACGAAGAGGGGGAAGGAAGGAAGATTAGTTGCAAGAGAAAGAAAGGATCAAAAAGATTAGCGCGAGATGAAGAAGGAGAAGGAAAATGAATTAAAGAATAAAGAAAAAGGAGAAGAACATGGCAAGAAAGAAAAAGGAGAAAAATGGAAGAAAATGTGGAATGAGACTAGAAGAAGACAAAGATGGAGGAGGAACAGGAGGGCAAGAGGAGGAGGAGGAGGAGGAGGAGGAGGAGGAGGAGGAGGAGGGGGAGGAGGAGGGGGAGGAGGAGGAGAGATAAGAGTAGAGGGAGAAGACGATGAGGAGGAGCAGGAAAAGGGATAGAGAAGGAGAAAAAGGAAGAGGAGAAGGAAGAGGGGTAGGAAAAGGAAAAGAAAGAAGAGGAGGAGGAAGAGGAAGAAGAGGAGGAGAAAGAGAAAGAAGTGAAGAAAGAGGAAGAAGAGGGAGAGGAGGAGGAGGAGGAAGAAGAGGAGGAGGAAGAAAAGGAAAAATAGGAGGAAAAGAAGTAGAAGAGTAAAAAGAAAAGCAAAAGAAGATGAAATGAGAATGGGAAGAGGAATAGAAAGAGAACGAGGAAGATGAGGAGAAGGCTGGGGAGAAGGAGGAGAAGGAGAATCGGGAGGAGGAGGAGGAGGAGGAGGAGGAGGAGGAGAAGGAGAAAGCGAAAGATATTTGAAGAGAGAAGAAGGAGTGGACAACAAGAAAAGAGAGACGAAGAAAATGGATGAGAAAAAATGGAGGAAAAAGAAAAGGTGAAGAAGGAGGAAGGGAAGAAAGCGAAGGAGGAGGAGGTGGAGGAGGAGGAGGAGAAAGAGTAGGTGGTGGTGAAGAAAGAGTGATGGAGAAGAAGTAGGTGAAGTACTAGGAGTAGAAGGAAGAAAGGCTAGAGGAGGAGGAGGAGGAGGAGGAGGAGGAGGAGGAGGAGCAAGAGGAGGAGGAGGAGGAGGAGGATCAATACCAGTAACATAAGCAACAGATAAAAAAGAGAGAGAAAAAAAAAACACGAAAAGATATGAAAGGGAATTACAAGATGAGTGAACAAATGGCTGAACATAGGTGGGAGGGGGAGGGAAGGGGGGGGAGGGAAGGGGGAGGGGAAGTGGGAGGGGAAGAGGAACGGGGGGGATGGAGGGGGGCTTAGAGGAAATGAGTGTTTCCATGAACGAGGGGCAATTAATGGCTCTTTTTGTGGGAAATATGACAAATTGGGTTCAGGTGTATGAGAGATGAAACAAGAGAGAGGAAGAGAGAGAGAGAGAGAGAGAGAGAGAGAGAGAGAGAGAGAGAGAGAGAGAGAGAGAGAGAGAGAGAGAGAGAGAGAGAGAGAGAGAGAGAGAGAGAGAGAGAGAGAGAGAGAGAGAGAGAGAGAGAGAGAGAGAGAGAGAGAGAGAGAGAGAGAGAGAGAGAGAGAGAGAGAGAGAGAGAGAGAGAAAGAGATAGAGAGAGAGATAGAGATAAATAGATAGAGAGATAGGGAGAAATAGATTGATAGATAGATAGATAAACAGAGAGAGAGAGAGAGAGAGAGAGAGAGAGAGAGAGAGAGAGAGAGAGAGAGAGAGAGAGAGAGAGAGAGAGAGAGAGAGAGAGAGAGAGAGAGTGGGGGACAGGACCTTGGAAAGTAACATGATAATAAAAGACGTACATCAAAACACAGAAATAAATATGAAAACAAGCGAAATGAAGAATAGAGGTAACAACCACATACGGAAATAGAAAGAAAACGAAGAGGAAGGAAGGCAACTTCTGAGAAGAATGGGAAGAAGAGAAAAGGAAGAAGAATGGTCGGTAAACAAGTGAAAAGAGAACGAGAGGAAAAAAAAACAAGAAAATAAAGAAACGGAATAAGACGGAAATGGGAAAGGGTAGAGAAGATGAAAAAGTAGGAAGGAAAGAGGGGAGTGAAGGAGGGAAGGAAAGGGAAAGGAAGGGAGTAATAAGGGTGATAGAAATAGGGGAAGAGCTGAGAGAAGGATAAAGATAGGGAAAGGGAGGAAAGGAAGGGAGGAGAGGAGGAAGAATAGAGAGATAGAAGGAGAGAGAGAGAGAGAGAGAGAGAGAGAGAGAGAGAGAGAGAGAGAGAGAGAGAGAGAGAGAGAGAGAGAGAGAGAGAGAAACACACGCACACACATACACACACACACACACACACACACAAACACACACATACAGAGATAGATAAATATATACATATGTATATATATAGAGAGAGAGAAAGAGAGAGAAACAGAGAAAGAGAGAGTCAGAGAGAAAGAGAGAGAGCGAGAGAGAGCGAGAGAGAGAGAGAGAGAGAGAGAGAGAGAGAGAGAGAGAGAGAGAGAGAGAGAGAGAGAGAGAGAGAGAGAGAGAGAGAGAGAGAGAGAGAGGTGGGGGAGAGTGAGTGGGAGAGGGGAACACGTGTGCGAGGTCACGGGGGCGGAAAATACAAGTGAAGAGCGCCAAGAAAACTTTCCGAATGAATACCTGAGTGTTTGAAACTGGAGACCCGACCTGGGACCCTCCTCCCCACGAGAACGAAGAGGGAGGAGAAGGAAGAGGAGGCGGGAGGAAGAGGAGGTTAGGAGGAGGAAGAAGAGAATAGGAGGAGGGAGATGAGGAGGAGTAGGGGGAAGAGGAGGAAGGGAGGGAGGATAAAGAGACATGGCATAAAGAAGAGGAATTAGATGGAATTTCATGGACAAACGAAACATGGCTGTTTTGGTCCCTAATATTAATGTTGTTATTACTAGTACTAATTTTGTTTTTCATTAATGTATTTAGAAGTAAATGATTCTGGTCGGGTATTTGTAGCTTAGTAAGTGTCGAGACGTTTTTTGAATGTCTCTACATTAGAACAATCGATGACGTTGGATGGTATACTATTCCATGTATTAACAAGACGATTGAAGAAAGTATTTTGCTTCGTCTATTAAAAATCGTTTTCCTACAATCTTACGTCCATTACTCCTAGTTACGCTTAAAGTGCCAATCTTAAAATATCCCTGTTTTCAATTCCTTTGACAATTTTGAGGACCTCAATTAGATCTCTCATTCTTCATTTCGAGAGACTAAACAAATTTAGTTCACTTAAGTGCTCTTTGTATGGCTTGTTCCGCAACCTAAGAATGAGCTTTATTACTCTAAGCTGCAGTCTTTCGAACTTCTCTATATCATTCTTGTAATATGGAGACCAGCACTGTACATAGCATTCTAGCTTAGGTCTGACTAGGGCATTGTAAAGATTTATGATAATTTCCTTAGCCTAAACTCAAAAGCTATATCTATAAATCAAATTAATTCATTTGCAATTCTAATGACCTCCGAACACTGTTTTTTTGGTTTGATATCATTTGAGATCACAACACCATGTTCTTTCTCTTGGCCAACACTTGATAGTTGTAAACCATTCAAAGCGTAGTTGGCCTGGACGTTACTATTACCAACATGAAGTATTTTACATTTATCTATATTGAGAAACATATGGGAATTTTCCTCCCAGTTGCATAAAGCGCTCAGATCACTGTAATTCTTGTTGTTGAGTTATGGATATAATCTTATTTGTCATATTGGTATCACCTGCAAATTTAGATAATTTACACTTTATATTTTCATTGAGGTCATGATATATATAAAAAAGGCTACAGGACTTAGCACTGAGCCCTGAGGCACTCCACTTGATACACAAAACCAATCTGAGTATTTTCCATTCAAAACAACACGTTGGTTATGATCAGACAGCCATTCAAAAATCCATTGGTGAATATGTCCTAGTATACCATGGGCTTCTAGTTTTCTTAGCAACCTCTTATGATGGACTTTATCGAAAGCTTTTTGGAAGTCAAGATATATAACGTCAACTGCCCTCCCGTCTTTGAGGAGGACGAGGATGAATGGGAGGAGGAGGAGGGGAGGAAGAGGAGGAAGAGGGGGGAGGAGGAGGAGGAGTTAGAGTAGTAAAATGATGAAAAAGAGGAAGAATTGAAGACAGAAAAACAGGGTAAAGAGGAAGAAGAGGTTTAACAACAGGAGAAAGAGAAGTAGGAAAAGGGGGGAAAGGGAAGAGAAGAAGAAAAGGGTAAAAAGGAAGAAGAAAAGGAAGAATAGGAGGAAGAGGAGGAGGAGAAGTGAAGGAAGTAGAGGAGGAAGAGGAGGAGGAGGAAGTAAAGGAAGTAGAGGAGGAAGAGGAGAAGAGAGTAGATTTGTGTGATAGAAGAGGACATAGAGCAGTGATAGAGGGAAGAAGAATAAAAGGGAAGAAAACGAAAAAGGAGGAAGAGGAAAAGAAGAAAGAAAATGGTTGACAAAAAATAAGAATACAAGAGGAATGAAGAAGAAAAGAAGGAGAAGAAAGAGAAAGAAAAAAAGGAGAAGTGTGGGATTTTTTTTTTTTTTTAAGAAAACAGAAAAAAAATATTGTGTAATGAAAATAATCAAATGGAAAGAGAACACCAGATGACTGGAGAGAAAACGGAGGAGAATGCAAGAGAAGAAGAGAAATGATAGAACGAAATTCGTGATAACAGAATACTCGTATTGGCCGCTTGCATATTCTGAAGGTGGGGACTGGAGGGTGAACTGGAAAAGATTGAAAAGAACTGGGGGAGGAGGAGGAGGAGGAAGAGGAGGAGGAGGAAGAAGAGGAGGTCACTAGATACAGAAGGAGGGGAAGGGTTGGCGAGGAATGATGCAGAAATTGAGGGAGAAGAGAGAGAAGAGGAAAATTGAAGTGGAGTATGCAAACGGAAGGACAACGATTGATTGGAGGACAATCAGTTTTGGTCTTCGAGTTTGAGTTCAAGGAGAAGGAGGTCAAGGGCTAGGTCAAGAAGGAAAGGGTTGGAGGGTGGAGAGTGAAGGACAAGAAGGGTTGAAACTGAGGAATTTGGGGGGAAAAGGGAATTGAGGTATTTTAGGGAAAAAATGGAATGCGGGTCCAATTTTCGTCACCCAAAAATTCTTGAACATAGAATTGTTGTGATATGCAATAGGGTATATGTTAATGTTTCCCTTATATAAAAAGTGTACGTACACGCACACACACACACACACACACACACACACACACACACACACACACACACACACACACACACACACACACACACAGACGCACACAAAGTAAATGGAGCAATTTTACCAAGTAAGCAAGATTATTTTATCTAGATGCAAGACCTCTTAATGAGGGAATTAAATATTAGAAATAATAGAGTGATTAAAAGGATAAATTGGGGATATTAGTAAAGAAAAGACAAAGCAAAACCCAAAAACAAAAGAAAAATATCATAACAATAATTGAAAATTACAAAAAAAGTAAAAAATGATAAACAAAGAGAAAGCAAAAAGACAAAAGGAAATAAAACAAATACACGAAAGAAAGATTCAAAGAAAAGGGAAGAAACGAAGGAATCTGAGATGTTTTAGGAAAAGAACAAAAGCATAGAGGAGAACAAGAGAAAGACAAAGGAAGGCCAAAGAGAAGAAAAATGGAAAGAAATATAGAATAAACGGAGGAAGAGAAAGAAAATTGAGGAGTAAAAGAATGTAAACATACGAAGAGGCAAGAGACGAAGTAGAAGCGACAGATATATCTCAATCAATCAATCAATCTCAAGCTTCGGTTCTTTCTTGATGGAAACCCGCACCCCATAGGTATCCGGCCACGGTCCTTACACGAGCACCAATTCAGGTTATGTTCACATTGTATTTTTAACAAAAATTAACTGGCTTTTATAGAGCACATAACTGCTTTAAAGGACTTAATATATTTCCTATGATTTTAGTGATAACCATACGGACCAGAGTCACATACTCATATGCTTGAAGAACAATCTTAAAATATATATATATATATATATATATATATACTGTATATACATATATGTATATATATACATATGTATATATATATACCTATTTATATATATAAATATATGCTGGTCGCTTTTAATGTCTGTCATCCCTTCGTTCTGCTAACTTTCCATAAATTTCGACTTAAATTTCTCTATAACTCGATATTTTCGGTATTTTGTTCCTCAAGGATAAAAGCTTAGATTTTCAACTAGAAAATAACAAATATATTTTGTAGTGATGCATTTTACATATATATATATATATATATATATATATATATTATATATGTGCATCACTACAAAATATATGTTATTTTCTAGTTGAAAACCTAAGCTTTTATCCTTGAGGAACAAAATACCGAAAATATCGAGTTATAGAGAAATTTAAGTCGAAAATTTATGGAAAGTTAGCAGAACGAAGGGATGACAGACATTAAAAGCGACCAGCATATATATATATATATATATATATATATATATATATATATATATATATATATATATAAATATATATATATAGTATGCATTTTACATATATATATATATATATATATATATATATATATATATATTACCTAACGTTATCATAATATTCATTAATACCTTTAGGGCAATGCTCTCATTTCTAATTAATTCAATAATGGCAGTAACCAGAACAATATATATATATATATATAATGTATTTCACCTGAGATAAGAGATGAATTCAGCTGATAGAAAAGTCAAGAATAGCCTAAAGGCAATCAGAATAAACCTGTAACTTAACTCGCTACGTAATACATTGAGAAGATCTCGATAATCACTTTCGTTGTGGTAAACGACTTTACAGATTTCTGTGTGGTTGACTCCAAAAGATTCCCTTCACCTCGGGAGTGTCATTATAACAAGAGAAAAAAAATTAAACACGAATTGATGTCAATCGTTAAAACACACAAGTAGACTAGACAAACACGGAAAAAACACGTTTGCTAAATACGAGAACAAGGATAAATAATATCGCGCAATCTAGAAAACCTTCGACTATGTTAAACACTCACCAATACTAAATAGAAATTAGGTTAGCACGAGTATTTTTCCGTATAGTTAGAACCTAACTTTTGACAGAGGAATGAGATCAAACATAATGTTAACTAACCACAGATAGTATGGTAAGAACATTTCATCTCAAACTCATTTAAACTCTTCCTCTCTTATGTTCATTGTTTCTGCCCCCACACAGTGCTGTCGGCACAAACACTCCTTCATACAATCTCCTCTTAGCATCCATTTCCAAATGTCTATTTCTCATTACACTTTTTAATCCCCCAAGGCCTATACTTCCTTCTCAATCTATATCATAATTCCACCTCTACTCCTCCCTTCCCTGCCACATTCGCCCCCAAGTATCTAAATCAACCCACTTCTTCAAGTCTCTCTCCTTTAATATTCAATTCCAATTTGTTGCCATCCTCTTCCCTTATACATCTCATCACCTTACATTTAGCTACATTTATGAGTAAAAGCAGCAACGATTGCAACAGCACTGTTTGTTTCTCCCCGCAAGTTCGGGCTATAAGGAGTAAAATGTCTCTCAACTGTGTTATTTCTGAAGAAGCCCTGCTGGGCAAAACGTCAAATATATTGAATCCCTTACTCTGCGTTTGGCCTCTCTCCTAGCTACATTTATCTTCAACTTCCTTCTTTCGCACTCCTTCCTAAACTTTCACTAACTTCCTTAATCCCTTCTATGATCCTACCACAAGCGCAGTGTCGTCAGCAAACAACGACTGGCTCACCTCCCATTTTTTTTTCTGATTTATTTAATCATTATCGGTTCATTACCTTTACAATTACCCCTCACACCACCCTATCAGTGTATAAATTGATCTGCCAAGGTGACATTATACATCCCTCATTTTCCCTTACTTCTACCCCTTAGCTTCATTCATCACTCTCCTTTTCTTAGAGCTTCCTACTGCAACTACCTTTCCCTCCCTATCCTCCTTCACATTCAGCAATTCTATAAAATACTTTGCCTATCTTCCTCTTACTGCCGTCTCTTCCATTATCATCTCTCCAATTGCACCTTTTACCTTTTCTTCTCTATCTGATTCACCTCCTCTCATTCTCTTAATTTCTTTCAAAAACATCTTTTTATTACTTTCAATTTTTTTGTCATACTCTTACCCCATTTCACATATGCACTACTTTTTGCCTAATTTATCTTATGATTTACTTCTCTTCTCTTTTCTTTATACCTCTCATGTGATTCCCTTGACCTATTTTACAACCAAACTGTGAATGCTCGTTTCTTCTCTTCTACAACCTTCTTTGTTTCACCTACCCACTACTTACAACCCTTTCATATATTTCTTCCGCCCTCCTTGTTCCAAAATAATAATAATGAATTATAAATAATACATAATAAAAAATTGATAGATACATAGATAGTAATAAATAAAATTAATAGAATGAAAATTATAAAAAACAAATAAGCAACAACAACAACAACAATGATGATGATGATGACAAGAGTGATGGACACAGATCTGTCCCCAGCTGTTAGCAATCACCTATTTTATTATTTTTTTTTTTTGCAAGAAAAATATATGTAAAGGATAAATAAAACTGATATAATAAAAATGAAAAAGCAACAACAAAAACAACAACAACAAAACAACAACAACGATGATGATGATGACAGGAGTAATTGACACAGATCTGTCCCCAGCTGTTAACAATGACCTAATTTTTTTGCAAGAAAAATATATGTAAAGGATATCGTTGTACCGGAATTGAGGCTTGCACTAAGTAAACACAAAAAACGTGAGGTCGTAAACACATTTGTGGGGAGAGGAGGAGAAAGAGGAAGAGTAGGAGGAGGAAGAAGAGGAAGAAGAACGAGGAGTAGCAGGAGGAGGTGGAATGGGAGGAGGAGGAAAAGGAGGAGTAGCAGGAGCAGGAGTAGGAGGAGGAGTAGGAGGAGTAGGAGGAGGAGGAGGAGAAGGAGGAGGAAGAACAGGAGGAGGAGGAAGGGGAAAAGGAGGAGGAGTAGGAAGAGTCTGGGGAAGGGGTAGGGGTAGGAGTATGGGAAGGGGAAGGGGAAGGGGAAGGAGAAGGGGGAGAGAGGTAAGGGGGGGAAAGGAAAAAGAAGTGTTGGAAGAAGGAGACAAAAGGGGGACGAAGGATGAAGGGAAGATAGAAAAAGGGGAAGTTGGAGGGGAGAGGGGAAGGAGAGAGAGTGAGAGAGGGGGAGAAAACCCAATCAGAAAGAAAACACTATGTAGACAGGGACAAAGTGGGAGAGAAAGGGAACATAGAGGGACCAAGGGGGCAGAGAGGGTGATGGCGTAGGGCGAAGCCCCAAAGAAACAAAGGGAGCAGGCAATGAGGGAGCAACAAGTGGACGAGACAGAAAACTGGAACGAATGGGAAACGCGAAACAGAGGATAAAAAGAAAGGAATCCGGTAAAAAGGAAAATGGGGACATGAAAGCGAAGATGATGTGTTTATGTCTTGTGTATATATATATATATATATATATATATATATATATAGATATATATATATATTAAATAAATGTGTGTGTGTGTGTGTGTGTGTGTGTGTGTGTGTGTGTGTGTGTGTGTGTGTGTGTGTGTGTGTGTGTGTGTGTATGTGTGTGTGTGTGTGTGTGTGTGTGTGTGTGTGTGTTTATATATGCTCATTTATCAATTTATTTAATTATATATATTTTTCATTTGTGTATATTCATTTATCTGTTTATTCATTATTCATTTGTCTATTCATTTACTTATTTATTCTTTCGTTTATTTATCTATTCATTTACTTACTGATTTATTCATTTGTTATTCATTTGCTTGACCCAATCTAGTATACGACGGAGCGAGACAGTCTTGACATTTTCATGAGGAAAGTGGTACGGTGCCTAAAGCTAGCTAGACCTGTAGTGGAGGTTCTATATGAGGTGACGTATGAGGTACTGTATGAGGTGGTGTATGAGGTGGTGTCTATGAGGATGCATTAGAAGGTAGTAGATATGGTAGACGGGTGGTGGTGGTAAGGTAGTAATAGTAGTCACAATATGGCTGTGACAGTATTGCAATGATCATAACAACATCAACAATATCAACAACAATGATTATAATGACCAAAAACAAGAAGAACAAACACAAGAAGGACAATAATAGCAACGAGTAATAAGTATAACAAAAGTATGATAACAAGTCTAAAACAGAAAATAGAACGATCTGAATTACATTAATTTTTGAAAACAAAGTATAAATAACAACCAGAACGGTATCATGACCATTCGCTATCATCTGTGGTCGATTCCAATATCACACGTAACTGACTGACATCCGCGTCCAACACAAGAGGATTAGGTTTATGTATTTGGGCCATAATGGAATCAGAACCCAAATGATAGAGCAGCAACATGAAACGTAGACAGGGTCAGCAGTTGCTGCAAAGCTGTCAGGATCAGCTCCAGCTGTTGTCGAGTCTTCCCAGCTGCAATGTCGAAGCTGCAGTTGCTGTCCCTGTCCCACTGGTGACAGATCCAAGAACTATTAAGCGCCAAAGTCAAATGTCGGTCAGAATCAAGGTAGCATATCCTTTTTTTTTTTTTTTTTTTTTATGCCAGAAGACACTGTACGGTAAAGGAAAGATATTTTTATGCAGATGAAGAGGTTGAACTCTTGTCCATAAAGTATTTCTGGAAAATGTTTAAAACTTTCATCTGAAATCGTTAAATTGATTTATTATGTCTTCTCCTGATTTGCAAGGACGAAAATATGAAGAGATTATTTGTAAAGTTTCAATCACAGTTCCTTAGTTTTCCAGAAAATACTAAATTAAGATGAATTTATTACTGTCACATTGATTGATCAAGAACGTACCTTTTCCTAGCCTAACCCAACCTATCCCAACTTAAGTTATATTATCTGTAACATACATTTGTTTAGGATAGATCAGGGTCGGTAAGGATAATTATTGTTAGGTTAGATTAGGTAAGGATAGTTGAGGTTGGATTGGGTATTGTATCGAAAAACATCGGGAGGAGTTTTCGAAAAAAAAAAAACATTAATGCGAAGACGGAAAATTAAAGTTTTGTTAAAAAAAAATACATAAAACGGATGACCAAAGAAATTATGTATTGTTTATGTTTCATTAACCATGCGCATATTTTACGAAAAACCTAGTTACTTTGCACAGACAAGGTCAGAAAAATCAAAATAAATGTTTAGCATTTATCGGGATCTCAATCAACAGAGACCACAGGGCTAGAAACTCTGGTTATTACTACTAACCCCTTCCCTACCAAGTGGCACTTTTCCCTTGCTCTCCCTGCCGGCAACCGATTCTATTAACTCCTTTCGTCCTCCGGAGACCTCTTCGAGCGAAGACCTCAAGACACCATGACAAACCCCAACGCACCACAACTCAACGCCAAATCCAAAAAGAAAACCAAAAGGAAAACTCTTTTGTTTATTTACAGAGAACCACGTCCACGCGTACATCCCTCGACATATGACCAGTTGCACGCCGCTTATTGCCAACAGGGACTTGAACCAACAAGGGGCATTCTTGCGCTCCGACAGCCACATGCCGGCAACGAATGTTTCCGAGCCCAGAAACTGCTTACGTCAAGGGAACTCCCCTGGATCCACGGAGAAAAATGCTGCAGGGAAGGAAATATACAAGGTCATCAGAAACCACCGACAGGAAACATATCACAGATTTAGAGAGAGAGAGAGAGAGAGAGAGAGAGAGAGAGAGAGAGAGAGAGAGAGAGAGAGAGAGAGAGAGAGAGAGAGAGAGAGAGGGGGGAGAGTGAGTGAGAGAGAGAGAGAGAGAGAGACAGAGAGAGAGACAGAGAGACAGAGAGAGAGAGAGAGAGAGAGAGAGAGAGAGAGAGAGAGAGAGAGAGAGAGAGAGAGAGAGAGAGAGAGAGAGAGACAGCAGAGACTCTATATATATATATATATATATATATATATATATATATATATATATACATATATATATATATATATATATATATATATAGAGAGAGAGAGAGAGAGAGAGAGAGAGGGGGGTGGCTAGAAAGCCAGACAGAAAAGTGTGAGAAATACAATATTAGAAATGAACAGAGAAATCCATAGGACAACTTATTACGTGAAAGCCATGTTGATATTAACTAACGATAGAGACAAAATAGAGAGATAAAAGAATACGCGAGGCAAAGAGGAGAAAGAAGAAAAAAATAAATATTTGACATCTAGAGGACATAAAGGACAATATAAAACAACTGAAAATTTGACATTTTAGCCCGCGAATTATATGTATGATATTTATTAATAAAAAAAAAAGGCAAAAAATAAGAACGCAAGAATGGAAGAGACTCCAAGAGACCATAAGGCCTACACTATGTATTTCCATTTCCTTCCCACTTGTTATTCCTACTCATAAAGTTTTCTAATCTTCTCCTAAAGCTACCAATTGATTCAGCGCTAACTACATGGTTACTAAATCTATTCCACTCGTTAACCTTTCTAGTGGTAAACCTACTCTTGCCTATTCCTTCTTGAATCTAAATTCGTCCAATTCAAATCCGTTTAATACCTTTTTTAGATCACGGCCACACTCTTCGTCTTTCCAGAGAGTGTATGGGTGCCTATGTCTGTCATCATATTATCAATTTCTAATCTTCTGTTCTGATACTAGTGAATATCCGTCCTATAGCAAGGAGACCAGAACTACAACGATTCTCATCTTTTTGCTGAGATATCGTGACATGTTTGAGGAAGGTGGAAGAATAAGACACGAGTCTACGGCCGAGTTTATTCCTGGCCGGTTTCACTTGGAGCTGCTTCTTTAATCACTGAAGAAGCTCCAAGCGAAACCGGTCAGGAATAAACTCGGACCTAGACCCGTGTCTTACTCTTCCACATTTCTTATCGTTTTCTCTTTCTCTTTCTCTCTCTCTCACACACACAAAGACACACACAGACACACTCTCTTTCTCTCTCACTCCCCCCTCCCCCTCTCTCTCCCCCCCTCTCTCTCTCTCTCTCTCTCTTTCTCTCTTTCTCTCTCTTCTCTTTTCTCTTTTCTCTCTTTCTCCCACAAAGTCCTTGTCATCCTCTCTTTGATACCCTCCCATTCTTTTTCACACTCACTCTCTCCTCCAGCTCTCTATCGCACACACTCTCACGCTCTCTGTCCTCTCTTTCTCTTTTACTTCTCACAGTCTCTATTTATTTTTCCTTTTCTTGAATAAACAACTTCCCCTTAAGTCAAAACAAAATTAATACGATCTGCCAACGTACCTGCACCCTTCCGCGTATAACTCCCCCTCCCCTAAAAAAAAAAAAAAAAAAAAAAAAAAAAAAAAAAAAAAAAAAAAAAAAAAAAAAAAAAAAAAAAAAAAAAAAATCTTCGTATCTCCTGCACCCTTTCCATTAGGCTTCTGCTAGTTCTTCTTTGGATTTGAGATGATAAGATTCACATAAAAAAAAATCTTTAAAACCACAAATTAAAACATTCTCTTTAGCTTCAACCTCCCGAAGCCATAAAAGAACCTGAGACTCCAGCCCCCGCCCCCCTTCCTCTTCGGTCCCTTTTTGAGTTCCTCCTACCACCTTCTTCCTCCCCTTCCTTTACCCCCACCCCCCCAGACCCCCCACCCCTCCACCACCTATAGGTTCCCCTATTTCCATTTCTTTTACCTCCCTATTCTAATTACCTTTCCCCCTCTCTCTACGCTCTACCATATCCTCAATTTCAGACAGACACCATGTCCTTCACCCAACATGTCCTTCTTTTCACTCCTCTTATTTTACCCCAGAACTCTTATCGTTTTCCCTTTTTTTTTTTTATCTATCTCCTTTGTTCCCAAATTACCTGTTCTTTTCTCTCCAACTTTTTATCACCTGTTTCCCCCTCTCATATCTTCCCTCTTTTCTCTCTCTAACACACACACACACACACACACACACACACACACACACACACACACATATATATATATATATATATATATATATATATATTTCTTGTCTCTTTTTTCCATTATCATCTCACCTTTTCCCCAAATTTCCCTAGAGTTCAATTCAATTAAAATAAAATCAGAAATGATCGCATGCGAGTGTACAAATAAATGAATAAGTAAATAGGAGTAACACACACACACAAACACACACACACACACACACACACACACACACACACACACATATATATATATATATATATACATATATATATATAGATATGAGTATGTGTGTGTGTGTGTGTGTGTGTGTGTGTGTGTGTGTGTGTGTGTGTGTGTGTGTGTGTGTGTGTGTGTGTGTTTGTTGTGTGAATGCATGTATTCATGTGTATATCATATAGTTCATATCATACACACATACGAATAAGTACATTAGTGCAATCACACACATGCATCTGCCTATACGTATGTATGTATATATAAATCATAATGGCCTCTGGAGAGGATCAGCAAGTGAAATTCCAAACCCTTTAGACCCGAAATCCATTCCTCACAAGGCTTACATTACACTAGGGAAAAATCTATATAATGAAAAAGTTGAAGTGTTGACTGGAATAGCCCCAGGCTTCCTTTGAATACAGCTTCTCTTTCCTTCCCCTTCGTTCACTTGAACCCTTAAATATGACTTTTCCTGGACTCCAATCCTCTCTACCTCTGGTTATCAGTTAAGAAATAAAATTTTCTTCCTATCGGCCCTCCCTTCCCTGTTTCATTCTTTATATTTTTTCTATCTCCTTTCTCTCTCTCTCTCTCTCTCTCTCTTTCCATTCACTCTCTCTCCCCTTTCTTCGTTCTCACCCTTAGTTCCCTCTACCCCTCTTTCCCATCTCCCCCTCCCTTTCCTCCTCCTCCTCCTCCTCCTCCTTTTCCTCTCCCCCTCCTCTTCCCTTCCCTCCCACTTAACTTCCCCTCTCACTTGACCTCCCCTCTCCCTTCACTTCCCCTCTCCCTTCCCCTCTCCTCCTCTTCCATTCTTTCCCCACCCCCGTCCCTTCCCTCTCACTTAACTTTCCCTCTCCCTTGACCTCCCCTCTCCTTTCCCTTCTCCACCTCTTCCATTCTTTCCCCACCCCCGTCCCTTCCCTCTCACTTAACTTTCCCTCTCCCTTGACCTCCCCTCTCCCTTCCCTTCTCCACCTCTTCCATTCTTTCCCCACCCCCGTCCTTTCCCTCTCACTTAACTCTCCCTCCCCCTTGACCACCCCTCTCCCTTCCCTTCTCCACCTCTTCCATTCTTTCCCCACCCCCGTCCCTTCCCTCCCTTCCTTCCTTCCACCCCTTGCCCCTTCCCCATCACGCGTGTTTTCTAGTCGACCAGAGGTTTCCTTGGCTCTCATCTAACTTGGTGATGAGCTTGTCAGTTGGGAAGGTGGTACGTGGACATAGTGGTGGCGGTGGTCGTGGTGGTGGTGATGGTGACGGTGACAGAAATGGTGATAAAGAGTGACAGTAACGGTAACAATGACGGTCAAGGTAACGGTAACCATCACAAAATCGCCAAATTCTTCCGTCCAATTCTTTCCGTCTGAGGTATTATTTTTTTCTTTGGTCGTCTGACAGATTTTTCCTTTAACTGAACATAACCGATTGAAAACATACATACAGAATAAAGGTACGAGTTCAGATACTCTATGGAAAGATTTCTAAATGAGGTCTCTCAAGCTGAATAAAATT
>NC_134805.1:30392916-30395416 GCF_046742065.1 Oratosquilla oratoria
TTTGAGCAATGCAGACGTTCGCAGGAGCTCGAATGAGGTTCGAAGATGACCTGTGATGTTCGACTATTGTATCGAAACGTCGAAGTTTTGAAAAGTTCGAATGTGGTTTGATACGGGGTTTGAAGTAAAGGTTTGAACATTTTGGAAAAGGTTTCGAACACCCGATGTTCGAATGGGTTCGGATATGTTCGAATCTGTTTGTATATTTAGTTATTCACTAGACCACCCGTGGCCCGTTGGGTCAAATAGAAATTTAAATTATACGTTGTTAATAAAATGGTCAATAAAATCTTTATTAAGACAATGTTCTATTCAGTAGACGAAGGCAGTGACTTGATTACTTATAAGAAGTGAAATGCAGAATATTGTGACGTCATGTCGTCGTAACTTGGAGCACTACGCATCATATGATTTATAGGGTTTGTAATATTTTAATAAACTCATTATGCCTCATAGATGCTAACTCAGGAGTTGGGCTATACTTTTAAATACTGAACATGAAAAATTGATAAGCATATACAGTATATATATACTGTATATATATATATACATATATATATATATATATATATATATATATATATATATATGTTGGGCCAATAAGATTTTAAATGATACGTTGTTATAAGAAGTGAAATGCAGAATATTATGATGTCATGTCGTCGTTGCTTGGAACACTACGCATCATATGATGTCGTGACGCTATGTCTCTTCTTCTGATTGGCTGGTCCTCAGTCGTGACGTCATATCTCTTCTTCTGATCTCTTCTTTTGCCTAGCTGGCCCTCAGTCGTGACGTCATATCTCTTCTGATTGGCTGGTCCTCCGTCGTGACGTCATATCTCTTCTGATTGGCTGGGTGACGGTTTCAAGCAGGCAAGATAACAAACAAGATTATCAGAGTTTTATAAGTATATAGATGTATTATCATTTAATTGATCTATTCATTCATTTATCTATCATTATTATATTATCATTATCTTTATTATCATTATTATCATTATAATGATCATTAGCAATATCATTATCAATATTCTTATCAATATTATCATTATCATTATTATCATTATTATTATTTATTTATTTATTTTTCATTTATTTATTTCATTTTTTTTTTTTTTTTTTTACTTTTTATCTTATTTTATTCTATTTTTCTGGGGGGGGGGGTCCTCTCACTGCCTTTCAGCAGCAATGCTGTGTAGCCCCTGGAGTCCTCAGATCCCATTTTCGAAAACACTGCCCCTGAGCACAATCCTGACCAGCCATTAATATGACACTAACAAAGTAAACACGGGATGGGGAAGCAATTGCTAACAGTAACACCCAGAAAACACATAAGCACCCATCTTGAAACAAAGAAATCGTGGAACAAGTTTGAATAATTTTGCTGACACGGATAGTGTACATGTCTGTTTGACCTTTCTGTATGCGAGTGTTTGTCTCTTTCGATTCTGTGGATTAAACGTCAAGCTGTAAATTTGCTTTTGTGTTGTATCAGTGTTTTGGAGCTGCACCACTCCTGTGGTTTTAGATTTCAGATCTAAACCAGAGTCAATTTTGTGTTTTATGCATGACTTAAGATGTGTCTGCGTGAAGTGTGTGTGTGTGTGTGTGTGTGTGTGTGTGTGTGTGTGTGTGTGTGTGTGTGTGTGTGTGTGTGTGTGTGTGTGTGTGTGTGTGCGCGCGTGTGTGTGTGTGTATTTACATAGTTGTATCTTATGGGAAGGGAAGCTACGCTCGTGGTGTCCCGCCTTTGTATCTCGTAGTGTCTAGCTTGGTCTTAAATCCGTGTATGGTTTTTGCACACACAATTGTTTCGTCCAGTTTGTTCCAAATGTCCACCACTCTTTGTGGAAAACAGTTCTTCTTCAGATCTCTGCTATAACTATCTTTTTGAGTTTCTTTCCATGTCCTCTTGTGTTTCTCTTGTATCAATTTAACAAGTCCTCTCTATCGAGTATTTCCGTGCCCTTCATCATTCTATAAATGGTCAGTGTGTGTGTGTGTCTGTGTGTGTATGTGCGTGTGGCTGTATGTGTTACATAGGGCGCATATCACCATAACATGATCAGGTATATATGTTATGTATGTACATAAACTAAGAAAACGTCAAACGGTAATAGTTAACCCTATCAGGTAGGTTAATTATACCAACACAAATAAACCATGCACGTACACACACACACACACACACACACACACACACACACACATGGATACCACAGTATTGTGAGAGTAAGTAGGCTTCATAACAAACAATTGAAGTCTGCAGAAGCATAGCATTCACAGACAATGAAGACCTACATTTACATTGTCAGGCTTCCCACAGATCTTAAAGGGGAGAGCACAGTGGAGGAAATGGAGAACATCAGAGGGAATATTATGTAACTAAGTAAGGTTAATAGGAGAATTCCTAGTTAATCGCTGGTAATAATCTCAAAGTCAACAATGTATCAGGTCAAGTTAAACAGTAATTGTATTCTATAAAGAATTAGCTCTGG
>NC_134805.1:30407916-30422916 GCF_046742065.1 Oratosquilla oratoria
TGTTGGCGATAATGGCGTTGATGTTGCAAAATATGGTGTCGATGTTGTAGAACATGGCGGTAATGTTGGCGATGATGGCGGTAATGTTGGAGTTAATGGCGGTAATGTTGGCGATAATGGCGGTAATGTTGGCGCTAATGACGGTAATGTTGGCGGTAATATTGGCGCTAATGGCAGTAATGTTGGCGATGATGGCGGTAATGTTGGCGGTAATGGCGGTAATGTTGGCGATAATGGCGATAATGTTGGCGATAACGGTTGTAATGTTGGCGCTAATGGCGGTAATGTTGGCGGTAATATTGGCGCTATTGGCGGTAATGTTGGCGATGATGGCGGTAATGTTGGCGATGATGGCGGTAGTGTTGGCGATGATGGCGGTAATGTTGGCGCTAATCACGGTTGTACTGGCAATAAAGGCGTATTGGTGTTGGTGGCGGTATTGGCCATAGGCTTAATAACAGCAGAGGTAAATAATTTTTTCAGCCAAAAGAGTGAGAAATCAATAACGTGTTGGCCTATTCACGCATAATAACACAGAGGACCGGAGTGAAGCACAATTACCAAAGCAAACCCTTCCAATAATAGGTCCCTACCAGTTTCGGCTGTGCCAAATAGTGAGTTGATTTCAACCACACTCGTCACTATTTGTACCCAACTCCAAACCCAACACCTCTCACAGACCTCTTCCTCTTGCTCCTCCTACACAAAAGGCAAAGGTGACCTTCGTCGCAATATAAATACATATTCATAGCCTCTATGGTGCTGTGAAAAAGTCCATTTAGCATTGCCCATTATGAACATTGATATTTCATAGCCACCTCACCTCCCCTCCCACCCACTCCTCTTTCTAATCAGGGTTTAAAGAACTTATACATTAATTATCAATATTTTTGGACAACAGGGAAACAATTTCATTATTAATGACTGTGTCAGTTTGATGCTATATTATCTAGGAAAATATTCAGAAAATTCTTGATTGATATTAAAATTTGGGTGAAGTTCAAAGCTGTCAATAGTATAAGGACTGGCAGTGTCATTACTGTTAATAAATATTGATCACGTGAGAGCCCTTTTAAGTCCCTCTGTGCTTCAGGTATCGGTTTCTGGGTGGTGGTGGTGGATGGGAGTGAGAGGAGCACATAACCCAAGCAATGGGGCTCACCTGAAGTCTACCATTCCCTATGGTGAGTGTCCCTATTCAACGGGACCATTCTACTGCCGAATTGAATATTTTCTTATTCGTTATGTATGAATGATATTTTGAGGCAACCCGATGAGATTTCACCCTTTCTTCAAGGTTTCTGTATCAAAGGACGGAGAGGCGGGGGGAGGGGGTCGCCGATTAAATGAAGCGGCCTTGCTGTGAATGTGCTGTGTCTTGCTGCATTGTTTCTGACCCAGGGCGATGGATGAGATGCAGGGATGACCCGTCATCCATGAGAAGCGAAGATGAGAAGGAGAGAGGGGTGGTGGTTGGGAGTGGAGTGGGTGGAGATGAAATGGGCGGGAGTGGAATTGTACCTTTTGATTTTGGCTACCTCTCTTGTAAGGGGGAGAAAGAGGAGAGAGAGAAAGAGAGAAAGAGAGAAAGAGAGAAAGAGAGAAAGAGAGCAAGGGAGAGAGAGAATAGGGCCTGGGATAAAGGCAAGAGGAACAACGGCATTCAAGAACGATTTGGTAAAAAGGCGAGAATATAACGCAGGGGGGAGTAAGGACAAAGGCGAGAGAGAGTTAGAGAGAGAGAGAGAGAGAGAGAGAGAGAGAGAGAGAGAGAGAGAGAGAGAGAGAGAGAGAGAGAGAGAGAGAGAGAGAGAGAGAGAGGAACAGAGAGAGAGGAACAGAGAGAGAGAGAGAGAGAGAGAGAGAGAGAGTGAGAGAGAGAGAGAGAGAGAGAGAGAGAGTGAGAGAGCGAGTGAGAGAGCGAGTGAGAGAGCGAGTGAGAGTGAGAGAGTGAGAGAGCGAATGAGAGAGTGAGAGTTTGAGAGATTGAGTGAGTGAGTGAGATTGAGTGAGAGTGAGAGAGATTGAGTGAGTGAGTGAGAGTGAGAGAGATTGAGTGAGTGAGAGTGAGAGAGATTGAGTGAGTGAGAGTGAGAGAGATTGAGTGAGTGAGTGAGAGTGAGAGAGATTGAGTGAGTGAGTGAGAGTGAGAGTGAGTGAGAGTGAGTGAGAGTGAGTGAGAGTGAGTGAGAGTGAGTGAGAGTGAGTGAGAGTGAGAGTGAGTGAGAGTGAGAGTGAGAGTGAGTGAGAGTGAGAGTGAGAGTGAGTGAGAGTGAGAGAGAGAGAGTGAGAGTGAGTGAGAGGGAGAGAAGCAAAGAAGGAAATTGGAAGCGGAGAAGGAGGGATGGGGAGAAAAGTTTGGGTGGAAGGCAAAGGGAGGAGATTGAATGAAAGGAGAAAGATATGGGTGAGGGGAAGGGAGTATGCCCCGTGCAGGAGAACAGACAGAAACAAAAATAGAAGACAAGAGAAGACAAGAGAAGAAAAGAGAAGAAAGGAGGAGACAAGAAAAGAGAAGAGAGGGGGAAGACGTGAGAAGAGTATATGCCAGGAGAGAAATGAAAAGAGAAAACAAGAGAAGAAAACAGAAGAGAGGAGAAGACAAGACAAGAAAAGAGAGAGGAAGAAGTGGGAAGAATATATAACTTGAAGAGGATAAGAGATAATGATGAGAGTAGAAAATAAGGGAGGAAAAGAGAAGCGAAGAAAAGATAAGAGGAGAAAAGAGAGTGGAAAAAGAGAGGGGAATAAGTGAGAAGAGGATGAACGAAAAGAGAGAGGAATAAGTGAGAAGAGGAGGAACGAAAAGAGAGAGACAAGATTAAATGAGAAGAGAGTAGGCGATATGGAAGAGATGAGGTAGAGAGAAGGTGAGAAAAGGAGACGAGATGAGAGGAGACGAAAGATTCTAGAAGAGAAGAAGAGAGATAAGAAGAAAACAAACGAGAGGAAACAAAGACAGGAAGAGAGAAGACGAGAGCAGAAGAGACGAAAAGAGACAAGACGTGTGGGGATGAGAAAGAGAAAAAGATCAAATGAAGAGAAAGAACTGAGCAGATATCTGTAAAAAAAAAAAAAAAAAAAAAATGAATGAATAAATAAGTAAATAAATAAGTAAATAGATAAATAAATAAATAAAAACAAAAAATAAATAAATAAATAAATAAATATTTATATAAACAAACAAATAAACAAATAAATAAATAAATAAATAAATAAGTAGATAAATAAATAAATAGAAAAAAATGCAGGATACGGAAAATGAGAAAAAAAAAATGAAATAGGAGACGATTGGGAGTAGAAGTTAATGAACTAGGGATGAAACATCAACTGAGAGGTAAAGGAGGAAAATGCAAATATTAAAATGAAATAAAATGGAAAAAGAATATATGCGAAATAAAATTTAAAGGAAAGAGAAACAACGTAGAAGTGGTTGAAGCAAGAGATAAAAGAAGAGAGAAAAAGAGGAAGTGAGGAAAAGAGAAAGAGAGGCGCTGGTGGAGACATTGAAGGAAGGGGAAAGGATAAAGGGGAGCAGTTTGAGATTCCTGTGCGGTCTCATGTAAGCCTGAAGTCTTTCAATATTTTTTTTTTATCTATTTTTTTTTCTTGGCAATACATACAATTTCCTTCGGCTTCGATGAACGCATCTAGTAATAAAAGAGGAGAGAAACAGGAGGAAGAAACTTGAAAAGAAAATCAGACTCTAATAAGAACATAAGAACGTAAGAATGAAGGAGACTGCAAGAGACCATGAGGCCTACAATAGGCACTTCCGAGTAGCGAGTAGATCACTTTCTTGTTTTATATCACATAAGGCCATGTCTGAATTCAATCATGTACTAGTGTCTTATGTTGCCCTGGAACTCCGAACACATAGGGCAAAGGTGGCGATCTCTGTTATAGCTATGCCCTTACTAGAGTATGAACTTTCCCCCAGTAGAGCAGCAATGCTCAATCCACCTTTCGTAACGTCTACCATATTTATGGTTTGCTGTTGTTTAGCTCCGTGGAAACTACTTCAACACCGAATAAAATCGCTTTACATCCACTAATCTCCACTAGATTTCTGTTCATGAACAACTTTGTGAAACTTAGTAGAACCTCAGTTGATTCATGAACCAGACATCGAAAACCATTTAAATAAAAAAAATAGATAAATCTATTGAGAAATAAAAAAGGAACGGAAATGAGGGATACGATGCGGGGAGTGGAATGAAAGACGCGTGAGGAAGAAAAAGAAGAAGAAAAAAATGTGTTCAGATGTCGGCAAAGGAGAAGCCGGAGCGATGCTCTCCTTAATTACTGGAGATTGGCTGGCTGTTTACTTCAGATGTGAGACTTGGCTGGCAACAAGGTTTCTGCCGTGTCATTGGTTTTCTGCGCGTGTCTGCCCCAGCAAGCAGCCTTGTAAACTGCCTGTCTGCCTCCCAGGGTCTGCCAACTTGTTTGGGGAGTTCTCAGGAGAGATGCCAGTGCTTGGTAAGTTGTCTTGAGGGCTTGGGAAAGCTGCCACTGTATGAGAAGTTCTCTTCAAAGTTCTCAGGAAAGCATTTGATATCTGGCAAGAAGTCTTGAAGGTTCTCAAGCAAGCTACCAGTGTCTAGTATTTCTTTTAATATCTTCAAGATTTCAAGTAAGACGTCTTTGTTTAATGAGCTGTATGATAAGATTTTTGGTTTTCTCATATGTGAACAATAAGCTTGACAGGAATACAATTCTAATTGGTTGAAATACCTACTTGAAGTTGGTAAATATCTCCCTCTGTGTGAAAATCTTTCTGCCTGTCAGTTGCTTTGGCAATGGCTGGCCACCGTTCTAAGTGACACGTGTAAGAGGGGGGGGGAGGAGGAAGATGAGGGGGAGGAAGAGGAAGAGGAAGAGGAAGAGGAAGAGGAAGAGGAAGAGGAAGAGGAAGTGATGTTGGAAGAGAAGTCTTCCTGAGCTATCTATATATTATCTATCTATATACCAAAAGGCTTTTCCCCCTTATAAGTAAGGTAGCCTTCACCGAGCTAGACTCCAATAAATATTCCTCAATCATAGATTGTTCATCTATAAGAGGTGATAACGAACCTACCATGGCGGACACTTAAATCTTTCACACTGTATATCAGAAGAATATAAATATATTAGTCGTTTTGAAATTATCAGTATGCATCTGTATACGAAAACCATTCATTCAGCTGGAAAGAAAATCATCACTCCTATAGGGATTAAATCATATACATTTGGAAATGTATCACTTTAAAAAAATAGCACAGTGAAAAAAAAAAAAAAAAATCACAGAACATGAATACTAAAGATTCTTTCTCAGGACAAAGACGAGGGCTTGGCGAAAGCCTTCCTCTTCTGAACGAGTAGCCTCTTCCACGCACGACGTTGGTGATAGAATATATATTGCCTTGATTACATAGGAAAAAGAATGACCTGAAGAGGAGGAGGAGAAGATAAAGGCTTAAAATGACCTCGGTTATGACTCGAAAAAGAGCTTCGTGAGTGGCGTCAAAAGAGAGAGGAAAAGGACTTTTTTTTTTTTCTAAGAGTTTAGATCAAGACTGGACAACCCTAAGATAGAGTGACAAAAGTGGCCAGTTTGACTTTAGGGAAGTACCGCCTAAGATATATCTGAGAAAGTAAATGTACTACTACTACTACTACTACCACTACTACTACTACCACTACCACTACCACTACTACTACTACTACTACTACTACCACCACCAACACCACCACCGCTACTACTACTACTACTACTACTACTACTACTACTACTAAAACACATGAATCTGTTTTCCCTAAAAAAGCGTAGACTCAGAGATGACTTGATACAGGTCTTTAAGATTTTAAAGGGAATTGACAACATCAAAAGTGACCAAATTTTCACATTGAATGAGAATCAAACAAGAAACAATGGTCTCAAGCTGTCCGGAAATAGATTCAATTTGGAAGTAGGTAGAAACAACTTTGCCAACCGTGTAGTTAATGAATGGAATAAACTTCCTGCACAGGTAGTGCAATGTAGTTCAGTTCGAAGCTTTAAGAATCATTTAGATAAATACCTAAGTAAGATGCTGTAATGATTATAATTTATCTTATATTATTTGTTTTTGTTTTGTTATCATTTGTCTGTCTGATTTTCATTTATTATTAGTTATATGTCAATTTATTATTATTTACTACTTACCTGTTTATTATTTAACTATACCTATGCATTTATCTATGTATTTTATTTGTTATTTACATTATTATAGTTTTTATTTATTGTTTTATTATTAATATGATTTTTTTTTTCGCATCCGACCTAGATATGGATCAAAAGGTCTCCTGTCGGCATGCTCCGCCTTTGTAATCCTTTGCTCCGCCTTTGTACTACTACCGCTGCTGCTGCTACTACTACTACTATCTCTGCTATTTGTACTTTATTGCCATTATTAGTACTATTATTGTATCTATTAAAGACTACAGGATTCTTGGAATCAACTTTTTTTTCTATTTTTTTCTAATAAAAGAAAATCTTTCTGGCAGATTATTGAAAAAAAATTCTCAATGGCTATTCATCTATTTCGACATTTTGTCTCCAAAGAGAGATCATTAGGAATATCTCAAACCACAAAGAACAAACACAAGCTGTAACACGTGGAATAAAACTAAAATTGCAACACAAATAATACAGCAGAAATGAACACATTAGTGATCAGTCAACGCAAAACATACAAGTTTTTGTACTAGACTACATAACTTTCACCGTTCCCATAGTCACATTTCTCTATTAAATGCAAATAGATCTGAAGGTAAGGGGGGGCTTTTGTCCGGAGAGGTGGAATGGGGGGTGGAAGAAAGAAGTCTGAAATCATAATTCCACTTCGGGCTTTGTCTTGGTAGAGAAGAATAAGATAGATCTACTCTGGGTATCATAATAGATTGTATGTTCATAGTCAGAACATGGACTCGTGTAGCTGTAGCCGTTGGTAATCCCTATTGCATCCAGTGTATTTTGTGAAACAAAGCACTAAGATTTCCTTGTCATTTTCTCGATTGTAGTATTGTCTGGGGTGTTGTTTGATTCCATTTTCTTGTTGGTGGAAATAGACAAAAACTGATTTACCAGTAGAGTGTTCAACTAATGGAACATACATAGCAACCATGTAGTAAACGCAGAAACTATTGGTGGTCTTAAGAGAAAGTTATATAATCTTATAGTTATGGATGATAGGTGGTAATGGACATGGAACTACCTAGTGCAAGCTTCATGGTCTCTTGCAGTCTCCTTTATTCTTATTTTTGCTGAGGCCTCAAATCGTCTAGGCAAGGATCACTATTACAACAACAATCATTCCCTCCCTCTCTCTCTCTCTCTCCTCTTTTATTATCTGTCTTTTATTTCTCTGTCTGTCAACATCTGTCTGTCTGTATATTCTGTCTCTCTGGCTGTATTCTATATTGATTTAATTTCATTTTTTCCTCGTTGTATTCTTTTTCCCTTTCTCAAAATCCATCTCTGTCTGGCTGGGTGACTATCTGTGTCGCCGTTCCGTCTTTTCCCCCCGTTATTCTTGATTGTATCTAATTTTGTAAAATTCTAGCAAACGCGCACACTCTAAACATGATTCTTACTAGTTACAGCCTAGTCGTAAATGAATTAGTTTCCTATATGCTAAGCCCTTTGCCTTTCAAGACCTTAAACAAAATTATTTCTAATATCTAGGAGCCAAATCTAGAAGCACGAGTCACCATGGCTACATGAAGATTAATTTGAAACTTTTAGAAGTTAGAATTAAATACACGAGTCATTAATGATGTTTAAGTTAAACTGCATTTGTAAATGAATTGGTTTCTGCGTCTGTGTTGGAATAGGGTACGTGGCTTTCATCATTATCCCTATTCAATCAAAATACTGATGAGATTATTATCTCTCCGTTAATTGCTTGTTTGATTGCTATTTGTGATAGGCGAAGCTTTGGCTGTCAAAGTCTGGACAGTTACTCTATTTCTATTTTTATTATTAATTATTATCAACTATCATTATCATTATTATCATTATCATTATTATCATTATCAATAATACTACTACTACTTATTGCTACCATTCTTCATCAGGAATGATCATCTTTGTTGATATTACTTTTGTCATCATTATCATTATTATCACTGTTGTTACTATCACCATTGTTTACAATCATCATTATCATTACCATTATTATTATCATTATTATAATTATTTTTGTTATCGTTATTATTACCATTAGCTCACGTTCTGACACCCAGCTGGTTCTGTGACCTGAATCTAGTCATGTGACCTGAATCTAGTCATGTGACCTGAATCTAGTCATGTGACCTGCAGCTGATACAATATAAACCTTTGGCCTCACTTGACCTTGTGAGAAGTGAGGTCACACCGTCAACTGGTGAGAGATTCACGCCCACCTGCTGTCAGTTGGTTTGGAATGCCAGATGGCGTAAGGGCTGTGTCAGCTGGTATGAAGGATCAAAGGGGAAATGTGCCATTTCCAAGTCTGGTCCTCCTCATTACCGAGTAATCCAGACCTTTCCAGTCTGCTGGTCGCCAGGTTATTTTATTGGTTTCCATGGTAACCCCCTTCGTGTCGAAGTGGTAAGGCCTTATCTCGATTAATCCTTTCTTCCCTTCGGGGGGGGGGGAAGAGTCCAAAGGGACAATTCATCCCCCCTCCCGCTAATTTCTTCTATTCATTTCCGTGGTACCCTTTTTGTAATGCAGAAGTTATTCCTATATTAGAAGCTTATGTACCTGGTGGTACTTTCTCGTTTATTTTTTATGACGTCAGGCTAAATCATTCACCTTCTATGCAAATGCGTATAACATGTGATTCAGAATAGTCTTTGACCATGTGTTGGACTCGTGATCGACCGCTATTACCCTCCCGGAAGAGAGCTCAGAGCTCATATATGGCCCGATCTATGGGTAATGCTATGACCGTACGTGTGTGTACACATACACACACGCACACGCACACACACACACACACACACACACACACACACACACACACACACACACACACACACTCCTTGACCTCCAATGTTGGAGCTCCTGCTTGTAGTGCAGTGACGCTGAAATGTTCAGCCCAAGGCAGGGCTCGAACTTGGATCGAGGAATTACCGGGCGAACATAATACCCTTAAAACAACGAAGCCATGCAGGTGTTCATATCGACTTGTAGTGCTGATCATCACTTAATACAAAACATGAACAGGTAAAGTGAATAAGCAAAAAAAAAAAATAATAAATAAATAAATAAATAAAATAAAATAAAATAAATGAATGAATAGATAAATAAAAATTATTCAACAAATGAATAAGTGAACAGATGAATAGATACAAAATTAAACCAATAAATAAATGAGCAAATAAAAAAAAGTAGCAATTTCCGTTTGAGAAAACCTTAAACGTAAACGGTTCTGTAGCTTACATGAAGAAGCCCCCTTGACAAACGCCAGACGGTTTTATTCCGTTAAAAAAGTTTCCACGATATATTTTTATTCTTATATATTTTTCAACCCTATTCCAGTATCTGTACTTCATTATAATTTGTTTTTTGGAATCCATCAATAACATTTCGAAAGCCACTGCAGAACACAGGCCTCTCTCAATCTCTTATACAAGCAACACGACTTCGAAGAGGGTAGAGAGACCCTGGAGAAGCTTGCAGGAGTTACGTGGCATATATGATTCGGGAATACAAGAGCAGAACAATCAAAGACTTCCGTGTGAATTTGTACATCAAAAGAGGAGCACAATAACCGAATGATAATTTGTGAAATTGTACGAATGAAACATATATAAAACAAGGCGATGAATATTGAATACAGAGATGGAACGATGATTAGAGAAGAGGGAAGGGAGAGAAGGTGAGGGAGGTGGGAGAGGAGGAAGGAGAGAGAGGAGGGGGGAGAGTGGGAGAGGAAAGGGGGAAGGGGGGAGGGAAGGGGAGGGAAGGGGGGAGGGAAGGGAAGGGGGGAGGGAAGGGGAGGGGGGAGGGGGGAGGGAGGAAGCCTTGGGAGGAGGGGAGGAGTCCTGGAACCATGTGTTTACGCAAGGAGAAGTTAGAGGCAATCCAAGTTCGCCATCAAACAGCCAAGTTAGCCAGACAGCGGAGTCCGACACTGATCATTGTGCGTAGCAGACCAAGTGGGTTTTGAACATGAAATCAAACACGGGTTAATTTAACTGGAAACAGACTCCAGAGGATCAAATTTTAGGAACGTTGTTGTTGTTGGTTGTTGTTGTTGTTGTTGTTGTTGTTGTTGTTGTTGTTGTTGTTGTTGTTGTTGTTGTTGTTGTTGTTGTTGTTGTTGTTGTTGTTGTTGTTGTTGTTGTTGTTGTTGTTGTTGTTGTTGTTGTTGTTGTTGTTGTTAATATTATTATTATTACTATTTTAATCTATTATTATTATTCTTTTTTTTTCTGAGGTTTTCATATGTGTGGGTTCTTCAAGGAAAGCCAGAGTCTGGTTACCATAGCAACCGAAGAGCAAGATGGGCTACGTCCTCTAATAGCATGCAGAAGGTGTCAATTAAGTCTTCATTTGAGAAATCTATGCATGCACTACATACAACGTGTGATCTCACCCTAAGGCTCTGTTCATACTAATGGTTAAACTGCAAGGAAAACGCGGTGGTACCGCATAGCCAATGAATAGCTGCGTGGTTGTGTGTGAACGCCTCCAGTGACTTCAATTGTAATTGAACCGCCGCGGATCGAACCTCTAGTGTGAACAGGAACTAAGAGGCGCGTAGAAATTATTGAGATAGTCACCTTTGCCCTATATGTTTGTACCCCGAGGAGCAGAAGCTGTGTGGAGTTTCTGGACTCAAACTCGGGACTGCGAGAATGAAATCAAGCCACCACTCAGCTCTGCAATATTATTATTATTATTATTACTTTATCTATTTATCTGTTTATTTATTTTATTGAGTTAGGATCATACAAGATATTTGTAGGAGAGGTTTGTGTTTTATATTCTATAACGTAGAATTTAATTAATCATGCCCTTGGTTCAACTTGCTGGTGGCAGAGTTCGAGCCGTCATCACCACGAACCACGTCGCAAGTAGCGACGCTCTAGCCCCTTTGGCCTACGAGCATCTTATATTTACACATAAGAAATGAAAAATTAGAATGAAATAACCACAGATAGTAGAACGTGTTTGTAAATAACAAAAATATATATTTTAGGTGTAACAGAATATATTACATACACACATACATACACACATACATACATACATACATATACCAATGCTTTCTTCCACCTTACACGGGAGGTAGCCAAAAGACAAAGGCATAAAAACCACTCCCACCCATTCCATCCCCTACATACTTCACTCCCCTCTACCCTCTTCCCTCCCTCTTACCTTGGCACCTCCTGGATGACGGGTCATCCCTGCATCTTGTCTACTGAAGAATAATACAATACACAAACAAGACATCTGAGAAAGCAACAATTTTAGACCAAAGAAAGAAATAGGTAAGAAATGGTATGGTTTAGCAATAGAGTGGCTAACGAATGAAATAGATGTATACTTTAGGTGGAACAGAATGTATTTCAAATATTAAAGAATAATACAATACGCAAACAAGACATCTGAGAACGTAATAGATTTAAATTTAAGACGGAAATAGGTAGAAATGGCTCACCAATAGTGTGGTTAAGGAATAAAATAGACTTAGTAACCACATGCTGAGTGCTGAAACTGTTGGTTGTTTTAAAGGAAGGTTAGATATCTTTATGGTTGGAGGTAGGTGGTAATGGACATGGAACTGCCTAGCATAGGCCTTATGGTCTCTTGTCTCCTTCATTTTTATGTTCTTATGTTCAATATTCTCGAACACCATTACAGGGACTGGCAAGATTTGGGTCATGAATAAACTTAATTTTCTTTCAAAATTTCGAGAAGAATCACTTCAAAGCGAAGAGCGAAATCGAAATGGTGCATATTTGGGTCATGAATAAACTTAATTTTCTTTCAAAATTTCGAGAAGAATAATCACTTCAAAGAGAAAAGCGAAATCGAAATGGAGCATATTTGGGTCATGAATAAACTTAATTTTCTTTCAAAATTTCGAGAAGAATAATCACTTCAAAGCGAAGAGCGAAATCGAAATGGTGCATATTTGGGTCATGAATAAACTTAATTTTCTTTCAAAATTTCGAGAAGAATAATCACTTCAAAGCGAAGAGCGAAATCGAAATGGCGAATGCAAGGAGCGATCAGTGACTTTGATGTTTGATTCAGTGTCTCAAACGTTATAAGGTTCTAGCTTTGGGACGAGAAGACAATAAACATCTGAATATAGGTTCAATATCAGACCAATTCTTCACGATTTTTCCCTTCACTGTCATATTTCTCGACAAAATTCTTAGATTATTCAGTCATTTATTTTATTTTTGTATTTATCAATCTATTAATTTTATTTGATGCTCTTTATGTCTTTACGCACTGACTTGCTTTTCTACTTTTATCTTTTAGTTTTAGCATTGTATTTATCTATTTATATACTTACTTTTTCAATTTTTAACCATTTATTTTTTATTAATAATTTTGATTTTCTCTTATTTTATTTCTTATAGTTTCTATTACCAATTTTTTTTTCATTTTGTGCATTTAGTCCAATTTTATTTGTATCCATTTATATAGAAATTATTTTTTATTTACTTATATTTGTTTATTTATTAATCAGTTTATCCTTATTTATTCAATATGTATTCATCAATTATCTTATTTACTCATTTATTCATTATTGTCTTTATATGTTTATTTAACTTATTCATTCTATTTTATTTATTTAATTTTCATTTATTAATTTATTTATCTATTTATTCATTTTTGCTCAAAAGCATTCCTGCTCAAACATTGGTATACGGATAGATGAGGTAGAACCCACAAACTTATTTAAACAACAGATTAGGAATGATAGAATCAAACAAAAACCTTTTCCTCTGTACTATAAAACAAGACGGGTTGATAGGGATCTCAAGTTTATTTTTTCTTCTTCTTAATTTTTCCGCCAAAATGATCGAAACATCTTCCCCAGTGAAAGAACAATCTTCTATTTCCTGAAGATATACAAACCTTCACTAGAAAATAATAGATAACTGAATAAAAAGATACATTAGTGAATAAATAAATAAATAGGAACTTAACAAAAATAATAGCTAATAAATTGATACGTAGCTAACCAAAACAAACTTTTGTCATTGCAATTGTTTATGTGGTGAAAGAAATATTAAATAGATAAATACAAAATAAAAATAAAAATAATTGAATAAATAAATCAATAAACAAGTTGAATAGATTATAATAAAACAAACAATTTTCATTACGCTGTCAGTGCAGTATAAGAACTATTAGGGTTTCTGGGAATCAATATCGACGTTGAATATATTCATTCAAAATATATTATATATGAGAATCAGTACTAAGTGATGTCAATAATCGACTTATCCTATGAACCGCCTAAGCTCTTATCTCTCTCTTTCTGTGTGTGTGTGTGTGTGTGTGTGTGTGTGTGTGTGTGTGTGTGTGTGTGTGTGTGTGTGTGTGTGTGTGTGTGTGTGTGTGTGTGTGTGTGTGTGATTCACCATGGTCTTGGATCACGTGTTAGACTCGTGATCAACAGCTATTTCCCTCCCGGAAGAGAGCTCAGAGTTATGCGTGCGTGCGTGCGTGTGTGTGTGTGTGTGTGTGTGTGTGTGTGTGTGTGTGTGTGTGTGTGTATTCACCTTGGTCTTTGGAGGAGAGCTCAGAGCTCGTATGATCGATCTATGGGTAATGCCATGTGTGTGTGTGTGTGTGTGTGTGTGTGTGTGTGTGTGTGTGTGTGTGTGTGTGTGTGTGTGTGTGTGTGTTTCTCTCTCTCTCTCTCTCTCTCTCTCTCTCTCTCCATTCCATTATTCTTTCCACCTGTGTTTCCAGCTGGCATGTGCATTTCTTCGATATTAAAAAAGTGTATTTTCAATTATTTTCTTTTATTCAAGCAACTTTTTCATTCCTTTTTGAATTTTTGCAAGAACAGTCTATTCTCCTATCTGCCTTCTTTTTCACTAAAAGTTTTTCTTGTTATATTCACCATGTCATTTTTTATTCTTCGTTTATTTATTTATTTACTTATTTTATATTTTTGCTCTAATTCCAAATTTTCCCCTAAACTGATCTCTACGTTAATAGCTACTTACGATAATTCATAGTTTATTTACAATAATGCATAACATAAAGCAGATTACAAATTCACCATTGGGCCAACCGGACGTCAGATGGAGTCATCTCCCAGCATCCGCCTTCAAACCACCTCAATAATACTCATCTCCATATGGAGGTGCATCCCTGAGAGGCTGACGTTCGGTCTCTAGACAAAACCCAAAAGCTGTAACACTTATAGAGCATTCCCTCTACTTCTTCACATAAGAAGGACTGACAAACAGTCACTACTCCCTTTCTACTCTTATACGTTGGCATTGTAAAAAGAATCCTAAGCTAATACAACGTTTCTTCCCAGAGAGATCTATGCGAGGGCTTAAGGATCACTGCCTACCGTTCTTGGGTTACGGGTCTCGAAGTAACAATTATTCAATGTACAAACTCCTTGCGACACTGCCTCTGGACAAGGGCAGTGGACAAGATGCAGGTATGACCCGTCATCCAGGAGGTGCCAAGATTTGTGGGAGAGAAGAGAGTAGTGGGGAGTGGAGTATGTAGGGGATGGAATGGGTGGGAGTGGTTTCTATGTTTTGTGTGTGTGTGTGTGTGTGTGTGTGTGTGTGTGTGTGTGTGTGTGTGTGTGTGTGTGTGTGTGTGTGTGTGTGTGTGTGTGTGTGTGTGTGTGTGTGTTACCTCCCATGTAAGGGGGAAAAAGCCTTTGGTATATGTACAAACGCCTTGGGTTTCGTGTTTGACTCGTGATTTTGTGGCCCTGGGTTCGATTCCCCCCACTGGGTACTGGTAACCACTACATGCCATGG
>NC_134805.1:30440416-30457916 GCF_046742065.1 Oratosquilla oratoria
GAGAGGGACAGAAAAAGAGAGAGAGAGTGAGAGTGAGGGAGAGAGAGAATCCCAGAGATATTCAGAGAAGGGGGAGGCCTTCATAGGAAAAGCCGCTTCAGACTTTTTTTGTAAAAGAGGAAAAGATCAAAAGCTTCGGAAGCGGAAGCATATGAACCACAAGCAGAGCAAGAGTAGGTCGCCTTAGTAACTGAGGTTTAACATCTACTATTTAGCATCAAATATGTAATCAGTTAGGCATTAATAAGAATAAATAAATAGATAATTAAATCAATAAGCAAATATATAAATAATACACGAGTAACTAAAGAATAAAGAGGAAATAACTGAAAAGATGAATACTTTGAACTCTCTTCCTCCCTTCATCTTTACCGTCTCTACGGTGTGAAATTATCTTACTTTTTCACATTGAGATTTAACCCGGTAGGCTGGCACCCACTCCCTAGATCTCAACTAAAAGATCTATGGGACTTGCCGATCGCTGTTGCCGGGCGTCCAGAGGTTGCGGAAATAGTTTTAAAGAAACAATAAGCCTAAAAATCAATAAATAAAAACTAAAGCCTCGTTGACACGTGGCTAGTTTGGTAACCGCTATTTCTAGTTGCGAGTTACCTTTCCCAGCAATTAAGTGTTGACACTAGGATAGTTTGGAGGCAAGTTGACCAACTCTCCGTTGACACTGGTCAAGTAAAGGGAGGTAGTTAACAAGTCGATAGCGTCAGCGGCTACTAAACTAACCCGGGGTGTCAACTACACTTAATCAACTAACTAATCAATTACCTTCCTTTGTTAGTTTTCTTTACCTCAATTTCTGTTCTCTTTCTCATCCTCGTCGGGAAACCAAAAAGTTTTTTTGTTTTTTATTGGTTGAGCACCAATTAATACTTCCCTTGCCTTGTTTTACCACAAACCCTCACACGTACCTCATCTTATTATCCTCTCCCCCTCGCTCTCCCCTCGTCGTTGTTCCCAATTCCACATCCCTCCTTTCCTTCCCCCACTCCCCTCGTAAGGGATACAGAATGCATGTTTTATTTAGGTTATGCTTTATCGGCTTTAGTGATACCACTATGGACTAGAGTTACTCAGCATTCTTTCATGTTTAGGGAGTAATGCTTATTCACAACGAATGCTGATCATTTTTTGATGATTAATGATGATGAATATTGATGATGAATATTGATGATAATGATGAATATTGATGATGATAATGATGAATATTGATGATGATGATAATGATGAATATTGTTGATGATGATAATGATGAATATTGTTGATGATAATGATGAATGTTGATGATGATAATGATGAATGTTGATGATGACAATGATGAATATTGATAATGATGAATATTGATGATGATAATGATGAATTGATGATGATAATGATGAATTGATGATGATAATGATGCATATGATGATAATGATGAATATTCATGATGATAATGATGAATATTCATGATGATAATGATGAATATTCATGATGATGATGATGATAAATGATGATGATGATAAATGATGATGATGATAAATGATGATGATGATAAATGATGATGATGATAAATGATGATGATGATGATGATGATGATGATGATGATGATGATGATGATGATGATGATGATGATGATGATGATGATGATGATGATGATGATGATGATGATGATGATGATGATGATGGTCATTATTATCATTATTTAACGTCACGAAGGCTGGACGGTGTCCCCTACAAAGGACCTTGTAGCGTGAAATTTAATTAACCATGCCCTTAATTCATAAGAACATATGAATGAAGGATACTTCAAGAGACCATAAGGCCTACGCTAGGCAGTTCCATGTCCATTACCACTTGTCATCCCCATCCATAAAGTTGTCTGACCTTTTCTTAAAACAACCGATAGTTTCAGCGTTCCTTACATGGTCGATTCTATGCGTTGACCACACTATTGATTTCATGTCTATTTCCTTCTTATATATAAATTTGTCCAATTCAATTACATTACTGCGAGGACTGCACTGTTGTCTGAATATGATGACCTTGTTTATGTCACCGTTGTTAAAGCTTTTGGTCCACTTGAACACCTCTATTAGATCACCCCACACTCTGCGTCTCTCAGAGTAAGTTAAGGTGCCTAAACCTCTCCTCGTAAGGATAATATCTGTATAATTTTGGTCATTCTCCTCTATACTGATTATAGTGAATTGATATCCATTCGCCGGTGACAGGGTTCGAACCGCCATCACCTTGAGACCTACGTCGAAAGTGGCGAAGCCCTCATCGCTCGGCTAGTAAACATTAGTTTTGATTTCTAAAATCTTAACACCGGCGAGTTGAACCAAGGGCATGGTTCATTAAAGTCCACGTTCCAAAGTCCTATGTAAGGGGCACCCCCCCCCCTATTCTCTTGATTTCTACCAGTCTGTGACGTTAAACAAAATAAGCCAAATTCCGTTTTGATACTCTCTCTCTCTCTCTCTCTCTCTCTTTTACAAAGGATTACAAAGGATGCGAAAAAATCATAATAATGATAAATAAATAAATTAATAGATAAAAACTATAATAATGTAGATAATAAATAAGATGCATAAATAAATGCATAGGTGTAATCAAATGATAAACAAACAGGTAAATAGTAAATGATAATAAATTGACATAACAAATGATAGATGAGAATACAACAAACAATAATAAACAAACGGACAAATGGTAACAAAACAAATAAACAAATAACATAAAATAAATTATAGTCATTACAGCATCTTACCACATATACAGCTCCTCTTTATCGGTGTGATGCATGTCCCCATGGACAGAAGCGCTGGTTATTGCTCCCGAAACCCTCCCCTCTTCCACACCTTTCCTTCCACCCAATTCCTCCTGACTTGGTCTATTGTTTTGACCCTCAACTTTACTCCCCTCCCCCCCTTCCCCCAATCCCCCCACACCATTTGCTTATCCTCCCCCTCCCTCACTCTCCGTTCTCTCATTCTGAGTTTTTCAATCGTCCCTCAGTACTAAATGTACATCTTGCTCGGTACGATTATCGCTCAACGATGATCGTTCATGGCTCAACGATGATCGTCCAACGATTGAACGGGTTTGTTTTCCTTCGAGTGACTAAGCCGCAAGAGTGGTTATAAGAATATAAGCAGAGAATCAGTACTCCAAGCAATCGTTTAACGATCATCGTTGAACCGTAAACGATAATCGTTGAGTGGTTGTCGTACAGAGCATAACATACTCAACCTTTGAATATAATGATATTTCCAAATGTTTTTATTCTGGCTAAGTTCGGATGATTTTATTTAGCTGAAGAGGGTGGGGAGGAGATGGGAGGAAACGGAGTCTTGATCAAGACCCAATCTTACATCCAGTCTGACCTCTCACTTTAATAAAATCGTCTAGCATTAACCAGAATATAATATATACAAAATAGAGTTACCGTATTTAAGGTATCAAACACAATTTCCCCCGTTTCAGTTTCAATTTCATTTTCATTTAATCATTTTAATTGTAATCCTGTTGTTCCCTCACCTTCTGTCATCGCCTGTTGTTCCCTCTCCTTCCTCCCTCATCTCTTCAATACGGTGACAAACTTTGTTTATTTTCTTCTGGTACTTCGGCGAAAATGGGGTCGCGGTCGATTGGCCTTCTCTTCAAACTTGAGACCGTCTCCATTAACTGCATGAAAGTGTCTGTTTTTGTTCATAAGAAAATATAAAAAAATGCGTTACCGCGTTGTGCGTGTCTGACCAAGGTGTCCTCGGAATTAAGTTTATTCAATCTTGCCTCTCATCTTCGACAACGTTGGCCTCTGCTGCATATGCAACCCACTCCCCACCAAATGGCGACGTTTGATCTCGTGCGGCTTTACAAGCGCTCTTCTAGACCTCCTCCTCCTCCTCCTCATCTTCCTCCTCCTCCTCCTCATCTTCCTCCTCCTCCTCCTCTTCCTTCTTCCCGTCTTCCTCCCTCTCCTCCTCCTCCTCTTCCTTCTTCCAGTCTTCCTCTCCTCCTCACCTTCTTCCTCCTGGTTTCCCTCCTCCCTCTCCTCCTCCTCTTCCTTTTTCCCGTCCTCCTCCAACTCGTTCTCCTCCTCCTCTTCTTCCTTCTGGTTTCCCTCCTCCCTCTCCCCCTTCTCTTCCCTCTTCCCGTCCACCTCCCTCTCCTTCTCCTCTTCTTCCTTCTCCTCATCCTTTTCTTCCTCCTGCTTTTCCCCCCACTCCTTTTCCTTCTTCCCTCTTCTTCTCTTCTTCTTTCTTCTTCCTTCCTCCTCCCTTTCTTTCTCCTCTCCCTCCTCCTCTTCCTCCTGGATTCCCTTCCACTCCTTTTTCTTCTTTTCGTCCTCCATCCTCTCCCTTTACTCCTACTCCTCCTTCTTCCTTCTTCTCCTCCTCCTTCCCTTTTCCCCTTCTTCCTGTTCCTACTGTCTAATCCTACTCTTCCCGTTCTCCTCACTTTCGTTCTCCTCTTCCCTTTTCTTATTCTTTCCCTTCTTCATCTTCTTCTCCTCCTTCTCTTACTCCTCCTCCACCTTTCTCCTCTCCTTGACAAAACCATCGTCGTCATCATCGTCGATGTCGTTGTCGTCATTTTCGTCACCACCTTTATCACCTCACCACCATCATTTTCACCATCATCATCACCATTTGCATCTCCTTCACCATCTTCACAACACATAATGAAAGCTCTTCTTCAAGTCAAGCTTTCGTCTTGTATATTCACAGATCCTTAATGTTTTGCAGAGCAGCGTACCACATTTTTCCGCCTCTCATCCCACCAGCGCCGACTACTCTCGCTATCCCCCCCCTTCTCTCTCTCTAACACCCCCCATGGTCTCCCCATTCCCCCCCCACACATCTCATTACCCGCACCGTTTCATTAAGCTCCCAAGAGCCGTTATTTTTCGCTTTTTCCCACCATCCTTCTTCCATTCTTTTTTATTCTTTCATTTTTCTATTTTTCTAATAGTCTTTTATTGGATTATTTTAGAATACTGAAAACTGGGTCGTCCACATTACCATAATCGTCATCGTCATCATCATCATTCATCATCATGATAACCGTCATCATTGTCATCACCATCGTTACCATCGTCATCGTCATCATTATCATAATCATCGTCATCCTCATCATTATCATAATCATCGTCATCCTCATCATTATCATAATCATCATCGTCATTGTTATCATAATCGTCATCATTGTCATTACCATCAAAATCTTCAAAAGCTTCCATCATCATCATCATCATCAACGTCGTTCAATGCTTTGGTGTCAGTCGCTTCTATTGTTCTTTTTTATTTTTTTTTCATACGTTTACTTTTCGTTTTTTTTTTTCTACATTACTTCATCCCCCTTCTTCTTTTTCTTTATTTTCTATTTGTAGTTCTTCTTCAGTAGGTTCTTCTTCTACGTGATTGATGTAGAGGGCGGAGATGTCTTTGACAGATTGTGACCCCTTTTTACCAACTGCGTCCCCCACATGAATGAAAACGTCTGCAATCACTTAGAACACTAACCTGCATTAATATTATTTTTAATTGAATACAAAAGCGAAATAGTGTTGCTTTAGACTAGTTCACCAGCGCCTCTCTCCTTATGGACAATCTCACGCTTCTGTCGTTAACAAATTAGTGGAGATAAGATCAAATTTGATGAGTAAATGAAAATCCATGAGTACTGACAATGGGGCTTTATTTCTCATTTATTTATCTTATTTATTTATTCATTTTTAACGAATTAGTGGAGAAGAGATCAACTATGAGGAAAAAATGAAAATCCATGAATTTTGAAAATGAGGCTTTATTTTTCATTAATTTATCTATTTATCTATTCATTTTTATGTCCATGCTATCCGAATGCTTTTCTAAAGTTGAATGGAATAGACTGACGTTAAGAATTCCACAAGAAAGAAGCTTTGTATGCTGAAGACGTCTCCTGAAGACAATAGAACACAATGGAGAATACATTGAAAACGTGGCATTCGATTTTCCGAAACTTTTGGCATTTTGTCTCCGACCTTCCGGTGGGAAGTATCTGAAGTACTTGAAACTAGACACACTGAAAGAAAATGTCCAATTTTTTTTAAGGTAAGTGCTAGGTGCCCACTTTTGAAATAAATAAAGATTTAAATCATGCTGACAGACTTTACACAGGTAAATCTTGTTATATATTGTAGAGATTTCTTGTATAGAAATTATTTTTGTTTTCATAGAAAATTACAAAGAAATATATAGGATTACAAAGGCGGAGCATGCCGACGAGACCTTTTTGTCCATAACTAGGTCGTATGCAGAAAAAAGATACAATAATGATAAATAGATAAGAAATATATATGTTATAATATAAAAGATAGTAATATAAATAGATGCATAAATATACAATAATAAATAAAATAAATGCATATGCAAATAGATAAAATAAATGCATATGCAAATGATAAATAATATAAATAAATACATACAATTAGTAGTCAGATACATAGGTAAATAAGTAATAAATAAATAAATAAATAAAATAAAATAGAAAATATAATTAAATAGAATCAAACAAATAAATCAACAGATAGAATATGTTATAACGTGCATTCCCTATTTTATTCAAAGAATGACGTGTTACAAGCTCTCCAAAGTACAGAACCTGGATTTCTCATGGGTAAGACTCCACATATAATATTAAAGGAAGCAAGAACACTCGTATCTGGTGAAGGTGCGGAAGTACATTTCTTCTTTAAAACAGGACACAACTCTATCAGGAAGACAAAGAATAACGTGCTACAAGCTCTCTAAAGAGCAGAACCTGGATATCTCAGAGGTTAGACTCCGTAGAGAGGAACAGACATATCGCCGAATAGACCTTAGAAACACAGGTATAGTTCTTCTTTAAAACAGAACACAACTCTATCAGGGAGGCAAAGAATGACGTGGTGCAAGGTCTCTAAAGAACAAACCTGGACATCAAAGGTTAGACTCCAAATACAATAATACAAAGAACAAGAGGGATATGGCCAAATAGACCTCAGAAAGACAAGTAGAGTTCCTCTTTAAAGCATAAAAAAAAATGCTTTTTTGGAAAAAACTCAAGAGTCTTAGCAAGGCAGCGCTTGGCAGACTTAATCCCATGCTCCCGAAAATGCAAGTCTCAGACTTAACCAGGGCACGGCTGCAAATTGTTCTCAGACAATCCCTTTCCTCAGCACAAAAGAGGACTTCCCCCACCTCGTGGGAACGCGAAATCGCATCATTTCCAAAAGCTTTGATGGGCAAACTTCAGAATGTTAGGTGCCCAGAAATACAGCATTAGATCTTCTAAAGAACGAGTCTTGTGGTTAGGTTGTAGTTTGCGATCCACAAACGCAGTCGGACAAAACAAACAAACAAACAAACAAACACACACACACACACACACACACACACACACACACACACACACACACACACACACGCTCACACCCGGTGTCAAGTACAACTTAATTTGCGCTGGGATTTTAATATATTATATTACCAAAAGCTTTCTTACGCCATCCCCATATATTTAGAATATCCTACTTTGTCTTATTCAAATATCAACACTAGGTACATTATCATAATCCATTATTACAAAATACTACTTGTTACTTACTTGGCATACAGACTGCTAGACAGGTAACCTTTCTAACTTTGAACGAAATATTGTCTATGTAAGATCTATCTACTTCAAGCCCTAAAGATCTAAAATAGAATTGTATACAACTTTATTTATTAATCAATGTATAGCTCTAGAAAGCACTGAGTAACATGACATGACTGTGATACATAGATTTACTCTACGAAGGTGTTGCCATAGCTAAGTATTTGCGTCACTATGAAGACTTTACGAACGCGTTTGACATGATGACTCACTTTATAGATATTAATCTAGCTAACGGCAGGGGATTTCATTCAGTTTGGTTAGGGCTACTCTTCAAAGGAGCTAAATTCTTTATATGTTTGTTAATTGAATACAAAACGTGTCAGAATAGAGTATCTACGTGTTAATTCGATCGTTGAATGCACAGTAAATCCTTGGTATACCGGATATCGGATATACCGGATATCGAATATAACGGCGAAAAAATCTGACCGGACAAACCCTCGCTATAACGGATTTTTAACCGTTACAGCGAGGGATCCTCGGTTAATACGGATCTTCGGATATAACGACAGACCCCTGTCCCCCATATCGTCCGTTATATCGAGAGTTTACGTCAACTCTCAAATCCAGGACACACATCGTGTCCCTCTATTTCACCACAGTAAACAGAGCTTAGGTGCGACTCTACACACAGGTGCAATGTCAGCCAGGTGCAGTTTCCTACAGAACAAACATCACAAGAGTAATGTTCCACAATGCAATATGAACCTCGCAGGTGTCACGGGACAGATGCAATGGCTCATGTATACACTACTACAGCAATTCACTGCAATATTAATGGAACATCGTCGTGATATTTGATAGCGTTCGCGCAGTACATTGCAAACGTGTACAAACAAGCAGTATCCTAGTGTACAGTCGGCAGCACTTGTAAGTACTACATCTTATTTATTATGATCTGACAGACTAATGTCGCTGAATACCTTTATTTCTCGTATTTCATGGTTCTATTTTCATTACATGTTAACAAAAACATTGATTATATTTCTAACTTTAATAGTTAATAAAAAACAATTTGTGCTCAGATAAATTGATTTTATCTAAGAAACTATGTAATATTGAAATGTTTTCTTGTTATCAGTCCCAAACATATGTGTTTGCTTTGTATATACGAGGTGACAATTTCTATCCAGTCATAACAGAACTATACATCTCGTTAGCATATTACGATTGTATGTGCTATCTAGATAATACCAACCACTGTGGTATGTATGCATGTATGTATGTATGTATGTATGTATGGATGGATGGATGGATGTATACATATATGTACATATGTATAAACATATGTATGTATGTATATACAAGTGTAGTTGACAGTACAAAACTACAATGGCGTTGGAATTGTTGTATGTTTATATAGATCACACTCTTATGATATGGATATTTTATAAGGTCATATTAGATTTATTCGCCTCTTAACTTTACAATGTAAACAATCACACTGTTATACCGAGAGACTACGTTATAGTAACACTTACAAGCATGATTCTACAATACTACAAGGTAAAGAAACTAATACCTTATCTACTCCTTCTAGTATAGTACTAGTACAATACTATAAGAGTAAGAAACTAATACCTTATCTACTCCTCCTAGTGGAGCACTAGTCCAATACTACAAAAGAAAGTAATAGCTTATCTACTTCTAGTGTAGTACTAGTACAATACTACAAGAGAAAGAATGTAATACCTTATCTACTCCTTCTAGTGTATTACTAGTACAATACTACAAGAAAAAGAAAGTAATACCTTACCTACTCTTTCTAGTGCAGTACTAGTACAATACTACAAAAGAAAGTAATACCTTATCTACTCCTTTTAGTGTAGTACTAGTACAATACTACGAGTGAAACTAATTCCTTATCTACTCCTTCTACTCGTAGTGTAGTACTAGTAGAATACTAGAATAGAAAGAAATATCTTATCTATCCCTTCTAGTGTAGTACTTGTACAATACTACAAGAGAAAGAAAGTAATACCTTATCTACTCCTTCTAGTGGATTACTAGTACAATACTACAAGTGAAAGAAACTAATACCTTATCTACTTCTAGTGCAGTGCTAGTAAAATACTACAAGAGAAAGAAACTAATACCTTACCTACTCTTTCTAGTTCAGTACTAGTACAATACTACAAGAGAAAGAGAGTAATACCTTACCTACTCCTTCTAGTGTAGTACTAGTACAATACTACAAGAGAAAGTAATACCTTATTTACTCCTTCTAGTGTAGTACTAGTACAATACTACAATAGAAATTAATATCTTATCTACCCCTTCTAGTGTAGTACTAGTACAATACTACAAGTGAAAGAAACTAATACCTTATCTACTCCTTCTAGTGTAGTACTAGTACAATAATACAAGAGAAAGAAAGTAATAACTTATCTACTCCTTCTAGTGTAGTACTAGTACAATACTACAATAGAAAGAAAGTAATACCTTATCTATCCCTTCTAGTGTAGTACAAGTACAATACTACAAGTGAAAAAACTAATACCTTATCTACTCTTCTAATGTAGTACTAGTACAATACTACAAGAGAAAGAAACAAATGCCTTATCTACTCCTTCTAGTGTAGTACTAGTACAAAGCCTTCTGTATTGACTCAGACCAAAGGAACGTTTCGTTTCTGGAATGAGATTGATTATCGAGTCTGTCATCGCCTGATTATGTAATGAAGTTGATGTGGAGGAAGGGGTAGGTAGGGAGGGGTAGATGGATCTCATGCCTTAGACATCATTGGGTCACAAGGTTCATTGAAGGTTTTAGTTATGAATGTAAAAGATAACATTATTGTGAAAATAACATTCTGCAGAGGTTATGATGCTTAGTACATGTGGACCAAAAGCTAAACACCCCATCTGAAATCTAGTGTCGTAAAACTCTATGGCATAATTCTAATTCTATAACAGTATTCTAACTTTGCCGTTGATACGAATACTAGTCTTCAGCAGAGTAGGAATACATTTGTGGATTTTAATTTTGTACTGTGAAGACGAAATTAGTGTTTGGGTAATTTAAGCCTGTTAGACTACGAATTTGGGGGAAGTTAGTGAAAATTTTTGAGTATTTTTCTTTAAAAGGCGTTGTTGTAATCACTCTCTCTTTCGAAGGAGAAAAAAAAACATGTTTTGACTATTCATAGACTGTTCTTTGATGTCTTGGAACACCTGATCAGTATTCATACAAGTCCCCATAGAAATCCTTTGTGGGCCAACTTAAGAGACTCATTTAGCTAGTTAGTCCAAAGTCTTCAGACAACATTACCCTTTTTATCGAGTCTGTTGTTCTTGTTTTTTTTTTTTTCCTGTGAGACATTTTTAATGAGGTATGATTAATGGAGTTAAGGGTGTCTTTGGCCTTGTAGTAACACTACAGAAAATGCTTGCAAAAGGGTAAATATGTTTCTATCCTGTGACAATTTTTTTTATCAATTTCTAATATCTATTTTATTCAGTTATATATCCATTCCTTTTCTTTGATAACGTGGTTTTAGTTGTTTGGTTATTTTATGTAAACAAAGTCCTTTCAGAATATGATTTACCTTCAGCGGAATAAAAGTGTTTGCCGTCTATAGCATTATCACACTGAGCTATTTTTCCTCCGTCTGTTGGCGTAAATTTGTAGTCCGCAGCTTTTAAGAAGGAATTTCCTATGACGGAGGAAAATAATTTTCCTCAAACATATCAAATGACATTCTATGTATTTCTATTGAGGAAAAGAAAAAGTCTGCCATAATGATCTGTATTTCTATTGAGGAAAAGAAATAGCTTGCCATAGTGATTTTACGGCGGAAAAAATTCTGGAGGTGGACTGTACGTCCGATTAATCGGAGGTCGGAGGAAGATTTACCCAGTGTGATAACCCTTTAAATCACACATCAAACGATTGTATACAGATGACCTATGGAAGGAGAGGGATAGGGAACTTTTCGTATGAGGAGTTGAAAACTATCACACTGAACTATTATTTAGTCCCCTAACTTGCAAATTAGATATGTTGTTTTAACAAATCCACTGACTAGAAAGTCTAGTTATAAACATATCTGCCTATTCCCAGGCAATTTTATTCAACCGATGGAAACTTCGCGTTGTTAAAGTGGTGAACACGTATGAAACAAATTGAAAAATACGTGTGATCTTTCAATCACTCCCCCTCTGAATATGGTAAGTGTTACCTGAACATTACTTCATCTGAACTAACGCATTACAGTGGATAAATATCCAATTTAGGATGACGTTAATTTAGCTCTCTCTCCAGAGGATATTTTGAATAATGAGCGTTTAGATTAACAGAGGTTGAATGTGGAGAGGTTTTGTTTCATTCAGCTAACAGAAACCAGGGAATGGAAAAGTTATGCGAGTTTGATGCGAGTATGATGATGACGATTATATTTTATTTTATATTATATGTTTTTGTTTTGTTATCATTTGTCTGTTTGATTTTCATTTATTATTAGTTATATGTCAACTTATTATTATTTACTATTTACCTGTTTGTTTATTATTTAACTATACCTATGCATTCATTTGTGTATTTTATTTGTTATTTACATTATTATAGTTTATTTATTAATTATGATTTTTTCGCATCCGACCTAGATATGGACCAAAAGGTCTCCTGTCGGCCTGCTCCGCCTTTATAATCCTTTGTAATCCTTTGTTTGTGCCTTATAACATGTTAACCCAAAGTTAAGCTTTGTTATATAGTTAAGATGAACTAAATCCAGATTAGGGTCTGGAAGACCAATCCATCTAAAGTTTTTTTTTTTTTTGTGGGGGGGAGGGAGGAGAGGAAGGATGACGCCATACAATGCCATCACAGAAGACTTCATTCAGAAAATACAAACTTTCTAATGCATGAACAGGTTTTTGTAGGATCAAAAACTTGTTTATGAAATAAAAAGTTCTAGATTATGGAGGAAAGAAATTTGTTGTTTGAAGCCCAAGCCAGAGCCACGGGGATGGATCGGAACAATGTAAGACAACAATGAGCCAACGGCCGTGGGAATAAGCTTGGCTTTTCTTCTTGCTTACATTTTCGACAGATTTTCATCATGTTTTTTTTGTCATAGTAATCAGGTTTGATGTATTTGTCAAGTTTCAAATGGGTAGGTTTAGGAACAAATTTCACGAAAAAATTGAATACTAAATTATATAAGAACAGTTATTTAAATCTACAAATAAAGGATTCACACACCATAAAGCTCCTAAGAGGTTTTCCTGGGCTGAATGAAATTATATGTCAAAAGTGAGAATAAATGTACACTTAGATCTTTACATACTCCAAGATTTAGCCTAAGTGCAAACTGAGACGCAGTAGACACAGGCGACGCAGGCGACACAGGTAACAGGCGACGCAGGCGACGCAGGTAACACAGGCGACGCAGTCGACACAGGTGACGCAGGCGACACAGGTAACACAGGCGATGCAGACGACACAGGTAACACAGGCGACGCAGTCGACACAGGCGACGTAGGCGGCACAGGCAACACAGGCGACACAGGCGACGCAGCACAGAGCAGTGGCAGACTTCTCTCTCACTTGAAATGCTTCTAGATGTACTACCACAACATATCAAGCAAGAGAGAAGTTTAATCTGTACTTCAGTTCAGTCAAAGGATGTCTGCCTTTGCTCTGTGCTGCGTCGCCTGTGTCACCTGCGTCTCCCTTTCCGTTTAGACTTAATCTAGACGAAACATCACTCTGGGTACTGTCAAAGATTAAAGAATTCATCGAAGTATAGTCAGGATAAACTGACATTTATACTCGATGGTTTAAAACTGCAAAAGGTCAGAGTAGGCACCATATAAGGATGATACCTTTATCAAATATACAACTTTTCTATTTTTCATCTTTCTTTCAAGTCCGCAGACGTAGAATACAACCTCGAAGTTATTTGTACATCACAAAAAAGATGCCCTTTCCTAGTTTCCCTTCTTCATACCTGTCGTGATGTATAAATAGATTAGAGGTTGTAGTCTACATCTGTGTAGTTGAAGTAGCTTCAGCAAGTGAAATTGTGTACATTTGGTAAAGCTTTCCTGTTTACGTATTTTCTATTCTGACCATATTTATACTCAAGAGGTTCAAAGAATGTATTGTTTCTCTGGTTCCTTTGGTAGGGAATGGCTGAGACGAGTAGAGCAGAGGTAAAGTAATTAGTCTCTACCAGAAGGAAAAATGGGTCTAGACTATATGAAGCAAGTTTGGGTTCAAAGAAATATTTTGAGCCAGGCAGGTCATCAATTTCCCAAGGCTACAAGTATTGAGAAGGAAAAGAAACAGATAAGAAAAAGAAAACTAAATAGGATACATATTTTTACAGTACATTAACTGAAGTTAATATGGTTTGGGTAGCTGGCTCTGTATTTTGTTGTTATGATGTTTTGGTGCTATGTAGATTTTAACATTTTACACATATTTAAACGATGAAAACAAAAATTATACTACATTTTGGTTTATTTCATTTTACACCCAAATTTTATTGATCGTTAGTAAAGTCAATAGCAGATACAAATTTTGAGCATACGTTTGTAACTGTTATCATATCAAACGGTCTTTATAACGTTGGTTTCTCGCTGCATATACCTTCAACACGTACTCAGCACTACGACAAACGGAATGCAGTTGGGAACATCTCGAGGGTCTGTTAGTCTGCATAGCACACCCTTGGAAACATATAACCGCTCTAAAGCCAACATAAACACAATCAAACACGCATAAAACCCTCCCTGGACCTGCATAAACCCATTTAAGTCGACACTAGAGGCTGGAAAGTGCCGCCAGGAGTAGAAGACGTAAAATGACGACCAACGCGGTCGGGTGTCAGCTGTGACTCGGGTGGTCCTCCACACATGCATCAGTGTTTCTATACATTATATATATATATACATACATATATATATATATATATATATATATATATATATGTGTGTGTGTGTGTGTGTGTGTGCGTGTGTGTGTGTGTATACACATATATATATGCATATATATTCATGCCTTTTATATATATATATATATATATATATATATATATATATATATATATATATTGCATTATACATTAGTACCTAATAGTGAAAATGCGACCTTAAGTGATTTCAACCACTAAATATGGTTATGGATATGCTTAAAGTATAATAACATAAGTATAAATAAGAACAAAAATAAATAGATGAAGACAAAATTAATATGGCTGTTTTCATTAACCAAGTTACGTGTAGTGTAAGGTATATGCTATCAAATTCTTAAAAAAGACAGAGAAGTAATTAGATTTGTAGTCAGAAACACCAGTAATATTTTATGAAAACAGTTTTCACAGTTTTCTTCTCTTGTTAGATCACACGTTTTGCTAGCAGTTAATTCCTGTGCTTAAAAAGATAAAATTAGACACGTTTCGTGTCCATCAAATCCGATTAATAGAATATTAAGTTATTTTTTTCTCGCAAGAAGCGTAGAGTTTCCGATTATGCAAAAAAAAAAAAAAAAAAAAAAAAAAAAAAAAAAAAAAAAAAAAAAAAAAAAAAAAAAAAAAAAAAAAAAAAAAAGTTGACATCTTAAAGACTTTTCTGAGATCTTGAGAGCCCCCCCCCCCCTAAAAAAAAATAAAAAAAAATAAAATAAATATATTTTTCTTTTGGGACAAATGCGCCGAACTTCAACTAGTAATTCGTCATAAAGTATGCAAATATGCAAAGTATATAGCATTTGGTAACTAGTAAGGTGTCAAACATATGAATAAAATCGCTTGGATGCAGCCAGAAAAAAAGTAATATTTTCACCAGGAATGATAGAGAAGTTAGGCCCCAGCCTTAGGGTAATGACTTTAGTGACACCCCTACGGATAAGAGTGACGCAGCATTGTTTTATTATTGGAGTATAATCTTCATATATACTTCCCTTACAACCTTTACAATATACTCTCAGTCTCAGTATCTCTCTCTCTCTCTCTCTCTCTCTCTCTCTCTCTCTCTCTCTCTCTCTCTCTCTCTCTCTCCGTCATCTACCATGTCCCGTTACTTTTTTGGGTCTGTAGAATCATTTATCGAATGAAGACGTCAAGAAAAATGAGTAGGAAGCTAAAGTCACAAATACGCACGGTTTCATACGAACGTGGCCTTCTTTCTCATACCCACTTCAACCTTGCCGGACCTCCTCCGAAGAACTTCCTGGCTAGTTGATTTCGAACTGGACAAGACTAGTTTACTTTTTTCTTTCTTTTTCTATGGCTTCCGTAGAGAGTCACTGAGGATGTTTATTCACAGATGATTTTATTCAGAGTTTAAGTAGTGTCCAAGAGGTTGAATGATAGAAATACATATATATGGACTACACGCGAAAGTGGTTGGTGACCCTTTGGGAAATAAAAACGATATGACGTCATGACGTGCGCAAGAGGAAGATGATTTCGTGATACCATTTCTTGCTGCTCCTCATGTTATCTATTTATTAATTTATTTATTTATCGGTTCACCTACCTATTCATCAATTATCTATCTTTTAATCCTCCAAAAGTTTCTAAAATTCTTCATCGTTTTACAACACCTGATCTATTGGTCGTTTTAAAAAAAAATCTTGTTTTTTTTTATTCTGTTTCCACTTCGCCCGAAAAAAAAAACAATAAAACAAGAAAACAAGTTACTACCATACTCGATCAGAGTGTCAAGTGTATTTGGATGTCAAAAAAGTTTAATATCTTAGACATCCAGATCAAACGAAGTTGGAACATCTTCAAGAACTTTCAAAAAAGTTTACGAATTTTGGAACCAGTGGGCTACAATTGTATATGGAAAGTTTAGGAGTTTATGTACCCCCCCCTCTCAGAAAAGAGAGGAGGACTATGTCTCTAAGGTGTAAACTTGAAAACGATGGAGTTGTTTTGGAGATGTATTTTGAGAGATGATGAAATTTAAGAGATCGTTATGTTTAAGCGCTCGTAGCTTCTGAGAAATGGTTATTTGAAAGGTGTAGTCCACACGACAGGCAGTATTTCTTCTTGCAAAAGCTTTATGTGCTTTTATCGGTCTCTTAACGATTCATAAATGTTTCCTTTTTTCCATTACATAAAAACATAATGCGTAGGGAGAGGGAGAAAGAATGATAAACGCAGTGGTTATGTAACAATACATTTCTTGAAGATTTATAGCTTTACCCGTGATACCTTGCATGACAAATACTACATGAACTAGAACAGCAGCAGCAACAGCAGTGACACTAGAAACGGCAGCAATAACAGAAACAGCAGCAACAGCATAAGCTGCAGCAACAGCATAAGCTGCAGCAACAGCATAGAGAAGGGGCTGCTAGGTCAGTCTATGGGACAACAACAGCATAGAGAAACAAGCAGCTTTCGACCCTTCAACTTACCTGCATGCTCATAAATCTAACTCTAAGAGGACGGAGTTTCGTTCGTCGGTGGATCCACAACCCGTCCACTACCCAGGTGGAGCTGGCCGCTCACAAGGTCATAAATGTACAAGTGTCCAAAGTATTCGTCCCAACGAGATCGGACCTAATCCTTATGTGGTGCTAGTTACCCACGAGCTGTTCGCACAGCATTCACCTGGGTCAAAGATTTAAAGGAGAGTTTCTTCAAGACAGATCTCCTCTGCCGTTTCAAAATCCTGTATTGGTTCAGATCCTCAGCGAATCTGTTAGCGTGAATCATGTGTAAAGTCTTCTGTGTAATTCGCAAGACCATATCATTCTTTGACTCTAATCCCTTGACTCTGAGCCATCCTTAACATGTTATTTTCACGTTTGAAGTTATCCCACTGTTCTTCACGGTCCTCAAGTACTTCGAAACCGCTGTCGCATACTCCTG
>NC_134805.1:30465416-30472916 GCF_046742065.1 Oratosquilla oratoria
GAAGGGGAGTGGGAGGGGAGTGGGAGTGGAGTGGAAGGGGAGTGTAAGGGGAGTGAAAGGGGAGTGAAAGGGGAGTGGGAGGGACTGGGAGGGGAGTGGGAGGGACTGGGAGGGGAGTGGAGTGGCATGGGAGGAGAGAAGAGGGGGGAGGTCTGTATGTGTTGGAGGGGAGTAGGACGGGAGTGGGAGTGGGAGTGGAAGTGGGAGTGGAGTGGCATGGGAGGAGAGAAGAGTGAAGGGTGGGGGGGACTTGTGCGTGCAGCTGGTCGTGGAATTAAATTACAACCAATACGAGAATCTCCATAGCAAAATTTCCCTCCACTTTGGGTAAAAGGGAGACAATCTTAGGGGAAAGAGAAACGGAGAGAATTGGGCACAGGGTCTAAATGTGTGAGGATAAAGAAGCTAGCTGTCAGTGGGCTGAAGGAAACTAGGAAGGGGAAAAGGAGGAAAAGGGAGAAGGAAAGGAGAAAGGAGGAGATACCTAAAGATGAGGAAGACGTAGAGAGGAGGATGAGAAGAGGAAGGAGAGGGATGGGAGAGGTATAAGAGAGGGATGAAAAGAAAAGAGACATAGGGGAAGACGATTTCATAGAAATGGAAAGAGATAATATGGAGGAGGAATGGGGATGGTTCAAGGAGGGAGTCTTAAAGTGTGCAAGGATGGTGTGTGGAACAAGAAGGACAGGGGGAAATAGAAGAAAGGGTAGTGAATGGTGGGATGAGGAAACAAAGAAGGTTGTAGAAGAGAAGAAGCGAGCATTCACAGATTGGTTACAAAAGAGGACAGGGGAGTCATATGAGACGTACAAAGAAAAGAAAAGAGAAGTAAAGAAAAAGGTAAAGGAGGCAAAGAGGAGAGCAGATGTGAAATGGGGTAGGAGTATGACAGAAAATTTTGAAAGTAATAAAAAGATGTTTTGGAAAGAAATTAAGAGAGGAAGAGGAGGCGAATCAAGTAGGGAAGAAAAGGTAAAAGGTACAGATGGAGAGTTGATAATGGAAGAGATGGCAGTGAGGGGAAGATGGGCAGAATATTTTAGTGAGTTGCTGAATGTGAAGGAGGATAGGGAAGGAAAGATAGCTGCAGTGGGAAATGCGAAGAAAATGAGAGTGATGAGTAAGGAGAATGGAGGAGAAATAAGGAAGGATGAGGTGAAGGCAGCTGTAAAGATGATGAAAGCAGGTAAGGCACCTGGTCTGGATGGATGTCATGCAGAATGTCTGAAAAAGGGAGGTGCAGTGATGGTGGACTGGTTGGTGAGGTTATTTAATGTTTGCTGGAGAGAGGGTAGAGTACCGGAGGACTGGAGTAGTGCCTGTATAGTTCCTCTTTACAAGGGAAAAGGGGACAAGTGTGAATGTAGTAATTTCAGAGGGATTAGCCTGTTGAGTGTAGTAGGGAAGGCTTATGGGAGGATCTTAATTGAGAGGATTAGGAGAGGAACAGAGGGAGTAATTGGTGAGGAACAGTGTGGATTTAGGACGGGTAGAGGTTGTGTAGATCAGATCTTTGTGGTAAGACAGATATGTGAGAAAGCTATAGGAAAGGGGAAGGATGTTTTTTGGGCTTTCATGGATCTGGAAAAGGCTTATGATAGGGTAGACAGAAAGGCACTGTGGGAGGTTATGCAGATTTATGGGATAGGAGGAAAGCTTTTGGGAGCTGTCAAGAGTTTTTATGAGAGTAGTAGAGCATGTGTTAGGATTAGAAATGGAGAGAGTGAGTGGTTTGAAGTAAAGGTGGGACTTCGTCAAGGATGCGTTATGTCGCCCTGGCTGTTCAACTTATACATGGATGGGGTGGTGCGAGAGGTGAATGCTAGGGTAGTGAGTCAGGGATTGGAGATGGTTAAAGAAAATGGAGAAAAGTGGGAGGTGAGCCAGCTGTTGTTTGCGGACGACACTGCGCTTGTGGCAGGGTAAGAGGAGGGATTGAGGAAGCTGGTGGCAGAGTTTGGGAGAGTATGTGATAGAAGAAAGCTAAAGATAAATGTGGGTAAAAGTAAGGTGATGAGATGTACAAGGGGTGAAAGTGGCAGTAGACTGGAAGTGAACATTAAGGGAGAGCGACTGGAGGAAGTGGATAGTTTTAGATACTTGGGTGCAAGTGTAGCAGGAAAAGGTGGAGTGAAGGTGGAGGTAGAATGTAGATTGAGAGAAGCGAGTAAATGCCTTGGTGGTTTAAAGAGTGTAATGAGGAATAGACATTTGGGAATGGATGCGAAGAGGAGACTGTATGAAGGAGTGATTGTGCCAACAGCACTGTATGGGGCAGAAACGTGGAACATAAGAGAAGAAGAGAGAAGGAGTTTGAATGTGTTTGAGATGAGGTGTCTGAGAAGTATGGTGGGGGTTACTAGGCTAGATAGAGTGAGAAATGAGGAGGTGAGGAGGAGAACAGGGGTGAAAAAGGATTTGGGAGATAGGGTTGATGAAAGAATATTAGGATGGTTTGGACACATGTAAAGAATGAGTGAAGAAAGACTAGTAAAAGAGGTATGGAAGGCAGATGTGGAGGGAGTGAACATGAGGGGACGTCCTAGGATGAGGTGGATGGATGGGGTGAAGGGGGCTTTGGGGAAGAGGGGAATGTCTGTTGAGGAAGGAAGGGAGAGGACGGAAGACAGAGGTGAGTGGAGAATGGTTGTATATGGATGATGTTGTGACTGCATGAGGAGGAATGGGCGGGGAAGTGGGGGGTGGGGTAGTATGTGTGAGTAAATTTTGACGCAGCCCGAAGGGATTTCTCCCCGTCCTCGCCTTATATGCAAAGGGGGACGGAGAGGGGGGGTCGCCGATTAAATGAAGCGGCCTCGCTGTGGATGTACTGTGTCTTGCGACACTGCTTCTGACCCAGGGCGGTGGGCAGGGTGCAGGGATGACCCGTCATCCAGGAGGTGCTCAGATGAGAGGAAGGGTGGGAGGGGTGTGGAGTGTATTTAGGGATGAAATGGGTGGGAGTGTTTTTATGCCTTTCCCTTTTTGGCTACCTCCCTTGGAAGGGGGAAAAAGCCTTGGTATATGTATGTATGTATGTATGTATGTATTTACTATTTACCTATTCTTTTATTATTTAACTATACCTATGCATTTATTTATGTATTTTATTTGTTTACATTATTATAGTTCTTATTAATTAATTTATTATGATTTTTTCGCATCCGATCTAGATATGGACCAAAAGGTCTCCTGTCGGTATGCTCCGCCTTTGTAATCCTTTGTAGAGGGAAAAGGAGCATAGGCAGAGGAAGTAGAGGGAAAGGAAAAATATATGTGTGTCATAAAGAAGATGGAGAAAGGTGGAAGAGGAAGAAGGAAAAGAATAAGAGGTGGAACAACAAAATGGAAGGAAAGGAAGATGGAGAAGAAGCGATAAAAACAGAGAGAAGGGGAAGAAATAGTAAAAGGAGAAGTGTGCCATAACAGAAGAAAACAAGAAGAACAAGAACAAGGGAAGGTAGAGAGGAGGAGGGAGAGGAGAAGATAAGAAAAACAATCGAAAAAGGTAGACAGGAAAAGGAAGATAAAATAGAAAAAAGAAAAATTGAAGGGAAATTATGGAAAAGAGGAGGAGTTAGAAAAGATTGAGATTAGATAAAAGAGTCAGTGATTGGAGGACTAGCAAGATTCCTCTTCTCCAATCCTGGGGTCATGACCTCAAGTGAGGTCACCAATTGTTTTTCTTTAGGTCACAATACAGCAGCCACTGGTAACAACGCTAACAAAGAGAAAGGAATGTGAAGAACATAACGAGAGCGAGAATGAGAACAAAAGTGAGAACAAGAAGCAAGAAAAGAAAAATTGATAAAAAGCACGAGACCGAGAACAAAAAATGAACAAGAACAAGAACAAAAACAAAAAAAACAAAGGTAGGAGAAAGAGGAGGAACAAGAAGATTTGCAACCACAACACCAAGAGCAAGAAAAAACAAAAAACAAAAAAAAACACGGACCAAAAGACCAGGAATTCAATAGCACTGGTCAATAATAAAAAATATATATATGAAAAAAAGACAAAAAAAAAAGACAGACACAGAAGAACAAAAACCGGCAGGAAGATGAAAACCTGTCACGGAATAGAGGCTGACCAATCAGAGGAGAGAAAAGATTGTAGTGGGCGCGGCAGCCAATTCTGCCTCGACTGTTAGTTAAAGCTGCTAGCTTTATCCCCCTTCCCCTCCTCCTCTTCTTCCTCATACTCGGAGTTAAAATAAAATTACACGTTTATGTCTTTATGCTATGTTTCTTTTAAATGAACTTACTCGATTCTCGCCGATCATGTTGACTCATTTACGTTGCAATTAGAGTTTACTTTTGGTTTAATAAAATCACCTGGCGACAGTTAGAATGAATATTGATGTGATTAAACAAAAAGATTAATCGGGGGTTTCGCTGAGTAGGGCAGTTTCCTCGGCTCAATAAAGTGATCTTGCTTTACATAGGTTTCAATGGAGCCCTCCACACGATGCAGCGTGAAAGGTTCCATTGACAATTATGGAAACGCCAAAAGAGTTTCTGTTCCAAGTAGTGCCCGAAGGTTTCATTGGAGAAAAAAAAAAAAAAAAAAAAAAAAAAAAAAAAATCCGTTTTCTTTCTTTCCTTTTCTTCTTAAACAATTAAAAAAACTATTTCTATTCGTCAGAGGGCCGGTTCACAGTGTAATGAAACGACAAGTCATAAAAAAAAAGGAAAAAAATAAAAAGATTTACTACGTTACCAGGTTGAGGATGACAAATCAAAAGATTTTTTTTCTTCCAAATTCGGTACACGTAAAGACAGATTCTTACCAACGAAGACTAAGCTGAATGTCGTTCGCCATTGTAGCAAGGCAATTCATTGCGGACGTTAAGTATTTTCTTTTTCATTAAAAAAACCGTTTCTAGGCCCTTCACCTGAAACTACTTACTCGTAGCTGAATAAAATTGAAAAAGAATCAGTAGAAAAAAATAGACGTGCGATTTCCTTGGACTGAGTTGAGTGAAGAAGGACGATGAGAAGAAAGAGAACAAGGAGAACAAGAAAAAGGAAGAGGAGGGGAGGGGGAGAAGGATGAGGAAAAGGATGAGGAAAAGGATGAGGAAGAGGATGAGGAAGAAGATGAGGAAGAGGATGAGGAAGAGGATGAGGAAGAGGATTAGGAAGAGGATGAGGAAGAGAACGAGAAAGAGGAAGAAGAGGGGAGGGGGAGAAGGATGAGGAAAGTATGAGGAAAAGTATGAGGAAAAGGATGAGGAAGAGGATGAGGAAGAGGATGAGGAAGAGGATGAGGAAGAGGATGAGGAAGAGGAAGAGGATGAGGAAGAGGATGAGGAAAAGGATGAGGAAAAGGATGAGGAAGAGGATGAGGAAAAGGATGAGGAAGAGGATGAGGAAGAGGATGAGGAAGAGGATGAGGATGAGGAAGAGGATGAGGAAGAGGATGAGGAAGAGGATGAGGAAGAGGATGAGGAAGAGGATGAGGAAGAGGATGAGGAAGAGGATGAAGAAGAGGATGAAGAAGAGAATGAGGAAGAGAATGAGGAAGAGAATGAGGAAGAGGATGAGGAAAAGGATGAGGAAGAGGATGAAGAAGAGAATGAGGAAGAGGAGGAGCATGAGGAGGAGCAAGAGGATGAGGAGTAAAAGGAGGGGGAAGGAGGAAAAGGAGGAGAAGGAGGAAAAGGAGGAGGAGACAAACGAAGAGAAAGGAGGAGGAGGAGGAGGAGAAGGAAGATGAGGAGTAGGGGAAGGAGGAAGAGGAGGAGGAGGAGGAGGAGGAGGAGGAGGAGGAGGAGAAGGAAGATGAGGAGTAGGGGAAGGAGGAAGAGGAGGAGGAGGAGGAGGATGGAGGGGTGTTCCCTCCTGAGGACAATAGAGCCTGAAGGGGGAAATTTATTACCCGAGGAATTGCGGCGTGAAGAGAGAGGTCATTCTCAACGGTCCATTCGCGGGTGACCTGAGGTGTCATCTTGAGTGATAGCTGTAGTCGTGAGAGGTCACTAGCGTGACCCCGACATGTAGAGGGACTTGTCGGTGCTCATATGTGCTGCTTTACCTTACACATACATACATACATATATACATACATACATACATATATGCATACATACGTACGTGCGCACACACACATACACACACACACACACACACACACACACACACACACACACACACACACACACACACACACACACACAGGATTACAATGGAAAAATATGACAAATAGGTAAAGACTTTGGCATATATTTTGGCAAGAAAAGGCAAAGATACAAACACAAAAACAAGGCAGGAATAAACAAAAATACAAACTAATACACACACACACACACACACACACACACACACACACACACACACACACACACACACACATACACATACACAGACACACACACACACATACACACACTCCTTCTTGAATGCTGACTCACGCGGTGGCAGTATCATAATACCCACAAGCTCTTTGCTAGTACATTTGTTTCTATGTTTTCTGTACATTCTGTCATGTAGGGATGTTATGTAGTGAGACTACGCGCGAGAATAAAATTCGTGTACACACACACCTATGGATTTTTTTTTCTTTTTTTTCTTTTATTTCCCCTGAGGGAAATGTTAGTTTCAACCTTAATGCGAACTTAAGAATAAACCCTATCCGACTTAACTTTTGAAATGTTGATTAAGTTATGCGAGTACTATGATACGTTTATTCTTACTAGCACAAACTGTTTACACACACACACACACACAAATATATATATATATATATATATATATATATATTCCTTCTTGTCTATATTGGATTTCTATGAAAAAATTCTAGATAATGTTTAAGTTTAGCATAGATTCTGTTGTCACAGGAAATTGATCGTGATTGTGACTTCACTTATTAGGCTTCAGCTCGTTTTTGAAAGGGAGAGATATGGGCTCGTCTTCCCCCCAGTAAACAATAAGGGAAACTTGCTTTGGATACTACGCGTGGAATCTGGCAACAATAACATCAAGGACAAAATCGAAACAGTTTGAAAGGTGTCGGAAAAGAATGTTAATGGAAGAGGGACAAGACACTGAAATTCAGGAGACAAAAAAAAAAAAAAAAAAAAAAAAAAAAAAAACGTAATCAGCCATTCCTAACGGCTCTATACACTTTGTGCAGAATACAGCATTATTGAAAATTTCGACCCTTAAGGACCATTTTGGGATGCAAGTCAATGTTTTCTTCGTCTGTATGTAATGTTCCTTTGCGACGTAAGGACAGAGAGAGAGTATGCCATCGGACGACAGAAATAGAAAAAAGATTAGGGGGGGGAGGGGTAATGAGGAGAGAAGAAGGGGTAGGGAAGAGAATAGGGGGGAGGAGGAGGAGGAGGGGAGGAAGAGGAGGGGAGGAAGAGAAGGAAGAGGGGGAGGAAGAGGAGAAAGAGGAAGAGGAGGAAGAGGAGGGAAGAGGAGGAGTAGGAGGAAGAAGAGGAAGAGGAATAGGAGAAAGAGAAGGAAGAGGAAGAGGAGGAAGAGGAGGAGG
>NC_134805.1:30477916-30490416 GCF_046742065.1 Oratosquilla oratoria
GTTGCTGTTCATGCTGTTGTTGTCTTTATTATTGTTGTCGTTATCCTTGTTACCTCTATCGCTAGTACTGCTGCTGTCATTATCATTAGTGTTATTGTTATGTAGAGAGTAGCTGGGAACTCGGGGCCAGGAAGAATTAATTACAACAATAGCAACAACAAAACAAAAACAAGAGCGACAACAACAATAAAAATAATAACCTGGTCTACAGATTCTATTCAAGATGATGTTAAATGATTTTGTCTAATCTTATAACGTTATTATAGCAAATGTGTTCAGATTAGCTGATAACATACCTTACTGCAGTGATGTACTTTATATTCGTAATTTTGTCTATTGCTGAACTATTCACTCAACCTAAGTATTCTAGAAAAGGCTCTTAGCGATAATCGAGTCAGTCTTGTAGATAACTTTGATTCGTTAAATTTGGTGAATCTGGGTTTGGTTTAAATTGAAGTAGTGACTTTCATAAAACCTTAGTTAAAAAGCAGATCTCTCATAACGTATTCAAATGATATCCTTACTCGTATGTTATAGTTCCATATAACATTTAACCATTACTTGTTCATATAAAGTTAAGATAATAAGAAGGTTACGAGGTAAACAGAGAAATACAGGATACGTCAATCGGTTGTAGACTATTAGGTGCTTACATGGTATTTTTCTAGCAAAATTTTCTTAAAAAAAAAAAAAAAAAAAAAAAAAAAAAAAAAAAAAAACTGTACAGTACTTATTGAGTTCCATTAAATCTAGATTAGACTCAAAGTAGCCAGGAGAGTCCAAAGGAACGAGCGAATAGCTTTTGTTTCGACACGAAGGAATTAGGCAAAATCCTATTAGGAAAGTGCCTTCCTTCTCTTTGTTCGCATGTACGCTTGGCTTGCAACGCTTCGTTGGGTTCTTGGTCGTGGGAGAGGGGCTAGGGGGAGGGAGAGGGAGAGTGGGAGAGAAAGTGAGAGGGAGAGTGGGAGAGAAAGGGAGAGGGAGAAAGGGAGAGGGAGAAAGGGAAGGGGAATGGTAGAAGGGAGAGGGAAGGGGGAGGAAGGGAAGGTGAGGGTGATGAGGAAAAGGGAGAAAAAAAAGGGGGAAGAGGAAGGGCAAAGGGAGGGGGAAGAGAAAGGGAAAGGTGAAAAATAAGGGGATAGGGAGGAAGCAGCGACGGAGGAAGAGGGAAAGGGTGATGTCGAAGAGAAGGAGAAGGGGGGGGTAAGGGGAGGGAGAGGAGAAGGAGGGAAAGTAATCGAGCTTGAATCTATCAGAAAAAAAGAAGACTGCATTAGAATGCAGAATAGTCTGGTTTTTGGCAATGCAGGATATGCGCTGATGCCTTCGACCAGAACTCCACGGAATCCGGAACGGAACATACCAGAAGCCCGGAACGGAACGGAACGCGAGTGTACCGCTCGCCTTGCGAAGAAGGTGGGGGGTCATATTACTCAATGAAAGGCATAGTGGCTTTGCGTAATAATGGCCGGCAATTGCCAATACATTCCTATTATGGGATGCAAACCAGAAGGTCGATCCGCTTTCGAGACGCCTCAAGGGTCTGGTGTTTGGTCCAATGGGGTCATAACACGTTGAAACACGTCCAAACACGTTGAAACACGTCCAAACACGTTGAATATGTTAACACCGCCTTTCTTCACGACCTCGGCCACGAATTGGAGGACTCTATTGATCTCCCGAAGTCTACTGGAAGAAGAGAGACCGATCTCTCACGATGGGTGTTTATCCCATACACTCAGGACTTTATTCACAACCACATCCACTCCAAAATACCAATACTTCACATGCCCTTCTTACCATACAGACAACCTTACCAAGCCGGATCAAGTCACAGTGGTGAGGTACAGAGGCTGCATCACCCCTCAGGAGATATACTTGTCCTGCAGTGGACTATAAAACTGATCTACTACAACTAATACTCTAAAAACCCACTGTTGGTTGGATTTAAGAAAAGAAAGGAAATAACGATTTCCGTATATTTCGATCACTTGCTGTGATCCTTTTCGGTGAAATATAAAGACAAGAGAAAACACCTATCTTATATACAGAGGAGAGAGGTGGGGTAAGGCTTGAACATGGACATGACATATCAGGTGGCGTCTATGCTGCTGCGCGGGCTTTGTGGCAAGTCATCCGTTTTTACAATAGAAGGAAATAATTTGTTAACTGCCAAGGTGGTTATATAATCAGGTGACCATTGTATTTTTGAAATGTTAAAATTAGGGAAATGTTTAATCAAGGAAGATTAAATGATTTTCCTTTTAAAACTACATTTTGATTTGAAGATGATTTTGCCTCGTCCCAATTTATGCGGTGATTATTGTTGACGATGTGTTGGAATACCGCGGAGTTCTGTTGTGCGTATTTTACTGAGTTTTTATGTTCTTTTACTCTTGTTTGTAATTCTCTACCCGTTTGTCCCCAATGTACTTCATCACATCCTGAACAGGGTAATCTATAAACTCCGAGGTTTATGTCTTCTGTTGATCTATGATGCACATTGATTACTTTTCTGAGTGAATTATTGGGGTAACTGAAAATAATATCTACGTTATCTTTTGGGAGAAATCGTTTGTGTATCTATTAATGTGTTACGACATTACTTGGCAACAACTAATACTATTACTATAACTACTACCACTACTACTACTACTACTACTACTACTACTACTACTACTACTACTACTACTACTACTTTTTTTTTTTAATAATATGACTATGACCTCCATCCTCGTGGAACTGTGTGGTGGAAGCAGCAGGATCTGTCTCCCACAGACACAGTTCATTGGCCCCTCTCCCGCCAATGACTGTGGTCGACAACCCTTTAATTTATCTATTCATTTTTTAATAATGCCTAATACAAAAGTTCATTTATCCTACTGTCAACCACCGTCTGCTCAAAATCTAGGTTTTGTATATGTGCTCATTTGGGCGGTGGGGACCTGGTACCTCTCAGGCATAGGAGGGATTATCTTAGGAGTGAGAATGACAGTCTACATCTCATCCATGAAACAATGCTGCTTTTTGGTTGTTGTTTCTTTTCAGCCATCACCTCTGCCAGCTGAATGTAGAATGCCTTTGCTCTAGGACCCATCCCACCTAAAGTCGTAAAGGTTATACGAGTGAATGAGCCGTGGTCTACATTCTGTATACGCTCTTCGTACATCCTGATTTTCTCATAATCGTTCCGGTAGTGGGATGCCTCAATAGTTAGGTTGTTGTAACAGGGGGTCATTGGATCAAATATTCGAATGTCAAAGAAAGCCAATTGTTCCCGTGTCCAGAAACCTCTTGCGCTGACATCCACTCTTGCTTCATCTGATGTGTTGGACGTGCGGTATCTGAAGTTCTACCCTCCTAGTGGGAGTAATGTTGGTTCGATAGTCACATCCTTGCACACCTCCTGAATCATTTGGGCAGTGAGATCTCTTACCTCATCATATCTACTACTACCACTACTACTACTATTGTAGTCTACATTGCAAATGGCCGCAGCTAGACGCCTCCTGGCGTAAGTCTTGTATATAATTTGTATGGCCCATATAGATGATATATATAGTCAATACCTTGGTTACTTTAGTGAAATCTCTACAGATCAGCGTCAGGTATTCTTTTGTGATTGTTGAATTAGATAATTAATCACTATTAAATTCTACTAACGCCGGACAATTTCATTCTATTTACAAAGACCGAACGTCATAAAGGGTTAATCGTCTGTTTTAACTTAACCATCTAGAATATGATAGATCAGGAGTGGGCAACTTTTTTAAGTATGGGTGCCAAAATAATCCAATTATTTGATACGAATAAGCACCCCCTTGTTTTCATCTTCTATAAGGGCCCCAATCCGCAGCCAAGCGTAGTATGAGATTCCCAACGGTCATACAAAGCAAGTTTGAGATTTATTCCTTATTTTGTTTTAAGGTGAGTTCTGGGTTTCGCGTGCCGGAAAGAAATCACTACCAGAGCTGGCGCGTTCCTCGGTGCGTTCCTATGTGTGTTTCTCGGTGTCCTGAGCAAAGTCATGCCAGTCAGGACATAGAGGAGTGCACCTAGGAACGTAGCGAGGAACGCGCCCAGCTCTGATAATTACTGTCCCAGGCTTTCCACGCTCACAAAGGATTACAAAGGCAGAGCATGCCGACAGGAGAACTTTTGGTCCCTATCTAGGTCGGATGCGAAAAAAATCGTAATAGTAATAATAATAAATAAATAAATAAAAACTATAATAATGTAAATACCAAATAAAATACATAAATAAATGCATAGGTATAGTTGAATAATAAACAAACAGGTAAATAGTAAATAATGATAAATTGATATATAACTAATAATAAATGAGAATCAAAGACAAGTGATAACAAAACAAAAACAAATAATATAAAATAGATAATAATCATTGCAGTATCTTGCTTAGGCGTTTATCTAAATAATTTTTAAAGCTTCGAACTGAACTACATTGCACTGCTTCTGGAGGAAGTTTATTCTATTCATTAACTACACGGTTGGCGAAGTTGTTTCTACCCACTTCCAGACTGAATCTATTTCCGGACAGTTTGAGACCATTGTTTGTCCGATTCTCATTCAGTGTCATAGATCAACCATTCCTAGCTAATAGTTCTAGTTTTATCCAGGTGAGGCTTTGGTACGCCTAACACAAGGAAATTCTATTCAGTTTATCTGAAGCTTGACAAAATGGGTTAAAATTTCCATCGAAATAATTATCTTTAAGAACCGTCGAGGAATAAGTATTTCTGTTATGGAAATTAAATGAAATGTTGTGCTCGTAATTATTTTGAACTAATGAAAGACTATTCGTTGCATCTCTCATCTTTAAGCGGACTTGGGTGTTTCATTATGCATGAGGCCTTGCAAGAAAATCGTCCAAATAAGAATGATCATGATTTTTTTTTTTTTTGAAGATAAAAGTAAAACTAAGCAAGCCGATTAAACCAACTTTGTTTAAATCTTCCTTGATCTCTGTCGCTTTCCTTGCCAAACACCTCCCCCTCCCTCCCCCACTCCCTCCCCCCACTCCCTACTTCCCCAACCCCCGTTCTTAATTACGCTTTGGCTTGCAAGCACACGCATACAGACACACGCATACACGCATTATTACAAATATACACATGCATACATACATGCGGCACATTGCTATACATAAACACAAGCGTACATGTATACGTACATGAACATACACGCGCGTGCAGATGTACTTACGCAAGTGCACATGCACGCAGATGCATGGAACACACACACACAATCTTATCTAAGTCAATGGTTACATACACATACAGAACAGGGGGCGTAAGAAGGAAAGTTGAGAATAACTAGTCTCTGAAATCACCCTCGAATTAAACAGTTGGAAAGTTAATGACACACCTCCTCCTCCTCCTCCTCCTCTTCCTCCTCCTCTCCCTCCTCCTTCTCCTCTTCCTCCTCCTCTCTCTCCTCCTCCTCCTCTTCGTCCTCCTCTTCCTCTTCCTGTTCCTCCTTGTCCTCCTCCTCCTCCTCCCCGACCTCCTCCTTCTCGACCTCCTCCTCCTCCTCCTCCTCCTCCTCCTACTCCTCCACATTTTCCTCCTTTTGCTTCTGTCACTCCCTCCTTCCTTCTCTCTTTCTCTTCCTCCTCCTCTTTCACTCCCTTCTCCCCTGCTGCTATCTATTACTTATCATCTATTAGTTCTACTATTTATTATCTATTTTCATTTTCCCCGAATATTACTTCTTTATCTTCATCGTTCATTTTTTTCTTTTTATTTTTCCTTTTATATTTCAGTTTTCAGTTTTTGCATTTTCACACTTCTCATTCCCACCGTATCCTTCATTCTCTCCTCTTCCCCCTCCATCCTCTTCCATCTTTCTTTCCACATTTTTTTTTTTAGTCTTCATCGCTTCTTCTGACATGTTATTCGCATTAGTTCACTTCCCGTTTTCTATGCGATTATACACGACCCTCCCTGATGTCTGATTCTATCCACTTATCTACCAATTACCCCAGCCATTTCATGGCATTTTGAGCTGATATTCATCTCAATTTATTTTTATTTTTCGCTATTGTCCTTTTTTCAAACATATTTCCCCCCGTATGTCCTTTTTTCGTTGTTATTTTTTCACATCCATGTCCTTTTTAATATATATTCCCCAGTATCATGTCCTTTTTCATTTGTCCTATTTTGACTCCATATCCTTTTTATCAACCTTTTATTTACCTTTTCAGGCCCATCCCACTAGTTGATATCTAATATATCGCCAAATCTGACCTGACCTTTACCTCTAATGGCCTGAAATAGAATATTTGCGTCAAGCCTGGTTATTTACCTTGTGTTTGCGAGGATGATGCAAACGTTGCTGAGTCATTTACAAACATCCTGCTCCATGACTGCTCACATATGCTTGGCCTCATGAAAATGTAAATCTCTGCATCAAAAACTCTCGTATGTGCCTATGTTCTTAATTCTGTTTGTTTGTGTGTGTGTGTGTGTGTGTGTGTGTGTGTGTGTGTGTGTGTGTGTGTGTGAAATATGCATGTATATTTGTGTGCTTATATGTGTGTGTTTGTGTGTGTGTGTGTGTGTGTGTGTGTGTGTGTGTGTGTGTGTGTGTGTGTGTGTGTGTGTGTGTGTGTGTGTGTGTGTGTGTGTGTGGTATGGGTAATGCTGTGACCTTACACGCATAAACACACCCAGCTCCCAACCCACGTTTGTTGGAGTAACGACTCGCAGCGCAGTGATAATGAAATTATTTAAGCCCTGGGCGGGATTCGAACCCGGACTGCCGTAGTGGCAGCCGCGAACGCTACCACCGCGCCATCAAATAAAGTGTGTGTGTGTGTGTGTGTGTGTGTGTGTGTGTGTGTGTGTGTGTGTGTGTGTGTGTGTGTGTGTGTGTGTGTGTGTGTGTGTGTGTGTGTGTGTGTGTGTGTGACCACTAATGCCTATCGATTACTATCAAACACACTAGTAATCGAAGCGGATAGGGCAGAGGAGACTTTTTTTTTCTGTCCGTAGAATTTCACACAATAATCACAAATAATAAAGGACTAATTAATATAAAGAACTCAAACCACTTAGGGTAACAACCGACTACGAAAGCTGACATTCCTCAGCCATTTTTCCTTTTGAACATAAATGATGAACTAAAGCATCATTAGATTTTTTAATATAGCAAAAATATATTAATTCATCCCTATGGCAACGAGAATTATACACTGAGGATTATGCACAAAGTTTCCAAAACAATAGTACAACATGATTTTATATTTTCCTCATGAAAACATCGGACAAAATATGTAAACTTATGAAATCATGTATTAGAGGGAAGTTAGTACATGGACTTAACTGTCCATAAAGGTCGTACTTTTTCTACGGATGGCATGGTTTGGTTTATTTTTTGGGGAATAACAGTTAATTTCTTTGTCATAAACGAAAATATAGAATAAGTACACACCCACACACACACACACACACACATTATATATATATATATATATATATATATATATATATATATATATATATATATATACACATATATAAATACATACATATATGGATACACACACGCATTATGTATATATATATATATATATATATATATATATATATATATATATACATATATATATATATATATATTACATATTATATATATACATATATATATATATATATATATATTACATATTATACATATATACATATGTGAATACATACATATATATGGATACACACACACACACATTATTATTATTATATATATATATATATATATGTATAATAAAAGTAATAACAAAACAATAATAAAAGATGAATGAATAAATAAATAAACAAATAAATAAACAAACGAATAAATGAAAATAAATAAAATGTCAATTTGCCCTTTATCCCTGATCTGTTGGCCCCTTTGAGACTTGACTTCAGGCTTCAGCTTTTACGAGCGTCCTTAGAATGGCTCTCAATAAACATGACACATGGGGGAGAAGGAGGGACGGGAGACATCATCAATCTGAAAGTGAATCTTTCCTGCAGAAGTCGCTGGATATTTTAGAAATTCTTTTTTTCGAAAGGAGAGTATTTGTCACCTAAAGAAACCCATAAAAAAGAAAAATCTACCGTCTTCAGGCAGGAGTATTTTTCATTAAAAAAAAAAAAAAAATACATGTGTGTTTGGTAATAGACAGGTCATTTGGATATGTTTTGAAAAGGAAAATAACGAATGGTGATTGATGAATTATATATTTCTTCTCTTATATTCCTCCCAAAGAATGGCTCGCTCACTCAATCACTCAATCACTCACTCAATCATCTGTCCTTTCTCTCTTTTTCTTTTTATGCCTTTCATATATTCTTATCTTTCTTTACCATCTTCGTCGTTCATATGAAACGCCTTATGAAACAGTGCTGTGTTATGTTTCTAGAAGTTTCACTAGACCTACGCTATCCAGAAAAAAATTGCAATTTGCGTGAAGCCGAATGTTTTCTTCTATCTAGAATAATATCCAGATACTGGTATGGTATGGAAAGTCTATAGACTCCCGAGATTCAGCTATGTATATATATATATATATATATATATATATATATATATATATATATATATATATATTATATATATATAATTATATATACATATGCATATACACATATATATGTATAGATACATATTATATACATATAATATATATATATATATACTATATATATATTATATATATATATATATAATTATATATACATATACATATACACATATATATGTATAGATACATATTATATACATATATTATATATATATAATATATACATATATATATATATGTATAATATATATATATATTATATAATATATATATATATATATAATATATATTATATATATATATACATATGCACATATATATGTATAGATACATATTATATGTATAATATATATATATTATATATATATATATATAACTAAATTGAAATAAACAGATAAACAAATGAATAGGTACATAAAACAAAATTAAGTAATACTAAATAAGTATATAGATAAATGGATAGATGAATAGATAAATAAGTAAATTAAGGCATATACTGTGTGTGTTGATGTGTTGTGAATTTAACCATTTTCTATAATTCATTTTGGATAGAGCCAGACGATTTTATTCAAATTTAGGAAACGTTGCCACAGCAACTGTCTGTCCTACAGGGGTTATCACATTGTGCTTCCACGGGCTTCATTGCGCCGACAGTTGAGTGTTCGTTTGAGTAGAAACGACTTCGGTTACAATGTTTTATTTTTCAAATCTCCAAATATCAAATTATCTTCCCGCCATATATAGCAATGCTGACTGACGAAATAAAAGGTTGTAAATCTATGTGAATGTTAGATATACTGTTGAAAGATTCTTAGAGAAATCTAGATTTCTGCAAGCGAAATCAGATTCTAGTTATTCAAATGGAACCTGGAAGTAGGATGCGGAAGGCATCAGAGTGTAAGCAGTCGCTTTGTCTTGCATATTTGTTTATCTATTTATTCATATGTTATCAATTAGTTAATTAATTGAATTACTAATTATCTATCAACATGCTGATGTATCACAGGAAACCCACAGTCGGAGAAAATATACTTCGAATAAAGAAGAATCCTATATTTCGGCTATCAACTGTAGCCCTCTTCAGGAAAGTACATAAGACAGAGGACAGAGGGGAATTATAAGCTATAGAAAAGAGAGGGAATGTGGACAGATGGCATCACTCAGGCGCGGGGCAAAATGGGGTGGCGGAGGAGGGAGAGGGTGAGGTGAGGGTGGGTTGTAAGCCTGCTGATGTTGATGTATGTATTCATTTATCAATGATTACATATTTATGTATTCACTCTTCTATTACTTTGTTGCACATTTTGTTAGTTTATTTATTCATATATTATCTATTAGTTAATTCAATTATTAACTATTAATCAACATGCTGATGTATATATTTATCAATATGTTTACCTATCTATATATTCATTCTTATTAATTTCTTGTACATTTTGTTAGTTTGCAAGTAATTCTTGCATGACCTCACTTATTTCCTGCTTCAATACTGGCGACAGAAAAGCAAGTAAGCCACGTCAATTTATTGAAGAAAAAAAAAAATCGGTCGTAAATTTATTGAAGAAAATCAAAATCAAAATCGGCACGACGTCGAGTGCAGATTTTCTTGCGGATTTTGCGTAATTGGCACAAACCGATCAAAACATTCAAATCCGGCGAGAACAGGTATCACGCGCGTATAACGGTCATAACGGTCATTTCACTGACTGTTTAATATGCACGGGCAATGCAGAGTGATATTGCATACTATGAATAGTTGCAACGATAGTTCGTCGCCGCTGCACGTTGTATACACTCCGAAATAACCTTCAAACTGTTCTATTCAGTAAAGGGGATTGGGGAAGGGAAGGGGAATGGGGAAGGGCAAGGGGAATGGGAAGGGGGAAGGAGGATGGGGGAGGGAGAATGGGGAGGGGTAATGAGGGGGAGTATGGGGGAGTGAAGGGGAATGAGGGGAAGTGGAGGGAGGGGGAGGGAGAGTGAGGGGGAGGGGGATAGGGAGAGTGAGGGGGATAGGGAGAGTGAGGGGGAGGGGAGGGAGAGTGAGGGGGAGGGGAGGGGGAGTTAGGGGGATGTATAGGGAGGGGAGGGGAGTGAGTGGGAGGGGAGGGGGAGTGAGGGGGAGGGGGAGTGAGGGGGAGGGGGAGGGGGAGTGAGGGGTAGGGGAGGGGGAGTGAGGGGTAGGGGAGGGGGAGTGAGGGGTAGGGGAGGGGGAGTGAGGGGTAGGGGGAGGGAGAGTGAAGGGGAGGGGAGGGGGAGAGGGTGGAAGGATGGGGGAGTGGAAGAGTGAAAGGGTGAGTGAGGGGAAGGGGGAGAGGTAGGAAGGATGGTGATAGGGGAGGGGGAGAGGGAGGGGCGAGTGAGGAGATGGTGGGAGGGAGGAGGGAGATTGTCTAGATGGGGTCTGGACTGTAATCCGGACTAGGGGTCACTCATCGGTATGATAAAGATACAACTAGCTAAACTATGTAAAGTAACTAGCCTAGATTGACTAGCTAGGTTAATTGTAGTTAGATATTAACTAACCATAAACTAGACACGAACTAGGTGTGGAGTAGGTATGAACCTGGTACAAGCTAATTGCAGGTACGTAGAGCTTAAAGGACCACTGAGGTATATATCGCTGCACGGGGTATTGTATTGTTGTCATTTTGAACGATTGGAAACTCAAGAAAAAATGACTTGTGGAGTAAGCACCGCTGATATCATTGTATGAACTGGCGCTTCTATCCTGAGGTGAAGTTAGAGATGGTAAAGATGGAATTAAGGAAGGTAAATATAAGAAAAGAAGCTCGCTGGTTGCGAAGGTCGAGGGGATGGCGGTTCGAATCCTGCCACCGGTGAAGTTGAACCAAGGGCATGATTCATTAAATTCCACACTAAAAAGTCCTCTGTAAAGGGCACCGTCTTAGCTTTCCGATGGGAGGAGTGACTATAATTCTTCTTTGAGTGGAGATGGGTCACCATTTGTCAAAAAAAATAAATAAAAAAAATAATAATAATAATAATAATAATAAATAAAATAAATAGATAAACAAATATATAAATATATATAGATAAATAAATAGATAAATAAATGGAAATAAATAAATAAATAAACAAATGAATATATAAATAAATAGATAAAAATAAATAGATAAATAAATAAATAGATGAAATAAAATAAAATACTGCGTAACTCTGGTCCGTAGGAGTCTCACTAAAGGCTTTAAAACATATTGAACCCATAAGGCCCTATTCACACTAGCGGTTTGAACCGCACGGAAACCGCGGCGGTAAAAAAAAAACTGCGCGATTGTATGTGAACGCCTCCTTTGACTTACACTATAATTGGACCGCTGCGGTTCAAACCTCTAGTGTGAATAAGTCCTATGATTTATGTCGTAAGTATTACATACGAGGAATACGCTGAGAAGTCGTGATTGGGTATAGCTACGTCGGACATATTGATATCACATGATTGTCTTTCTAGGTAACAGCAAAACAACAAGAAATAGATACACTACATATGCATGAATAGTGTATATATGCATACACTCACGCACGCATGCACGCGAACACACACACACACACACACACACACACACACACACACGCACACACACACACACACATCACACACACACACATAAACACACAAACACACACAATACGTGGATAAAGGAGTCGTAGAGATGAATCTCATTACAGAAACACATTTCATATTTCTTTGAATTATTAATGTCCTCAAGGATAGAACAGCTGGTTATCACCAACAAAATACCCTTCTTCTTTCCTCTTTCTTCTTCCACTTCTTCTACCACTATTGCTGCTTCTTCTTCTTTCTCTTCATCTTCCTCTTCCTCTTCATACTCCTCGTCTTCCTTCCCCTAGTACTCAAATTGTCTTCTTCATTCTCCTCCATCCTAGCTTT
>NC_134805.1:30495416-30507916 GCF_046742065.1 Oratosquilla oratoria
TTTTACTTCAGCAATTGGCTTTGTACCCTTTTCATTTCCTTTCGGTAGACATGACTTTAGTTCCTCTCATACAACTATGCAGCTTTAACTTCCAAGTTAACTTCCCGAAATGATTCAAAAGTGGGTTTCAGATTTCAATTAGTAAATGTCTACCTTAAGTGCGAAATGTCTTTTCCGTTGTCAACTTCCCCCTCTGTACGCGACTTTCCGCTTTGATAAAACCAAAGATGATGATGACTGGACTAGTGACAAGAACTGGAGACCGTTAAAAGTACAAGTCGAGGTTATGAAAAAGTGAGAATAATACAGACTTCGAAAAAGCTGCGAAGTCCAGGACAGGGAAGCTCTTGAAAGGTAAAACGAGGAGGAAGAGAATGTGACTGAACAGTAATTTGTTAAAATCATGTGGAGGATGTGGTAGTAAAGTTGAGACATGACATGGTGGTGAGACTGAATGAGGTGACTGTGAAGAAAGAGTGGCGAGTTGGGTGCCTAATGTATGATATGAAGGAAGGAAAAATACTCGAAGACTGGAAGAAAGTTTGCGTATTATTCTTTTTGCTTCACGGGTAACTCGCACGTCAGAATGGCAATACAGAGGATAGTGAGAGAAGCAGAGACGATTTGGGGGAAGAAACAGTACAGTTTTCGTATAAGAAATTATTGTGTTAATCATATTTCTCTATGGCCTGGGGGGTATGGGGGTATGGTCTTTGATATATATAAAAAAAAAAAAAAAAATCAATAAAATAGAATAAAAAACATAAGAAACCATGAATGTATACTGAGTCACGTTACAAGATATAAAACGAGTTTTTACGATAGGCGTTAAGTTTGTGTGAGAAAGATAAGTGAAGAGAAATATCTGGTGTAATATTTTGGTTTAGTGGAGGGTTGTGTAATGTCACCATTATAGTTTAAGCCGCTGGCTCAGCGGGTTAAGGCGTCGTTTCTTGCGGCACAGATCGAGGGGATGGCGGTTCGAATCCTGCCACCGGCGAAGTTGAACCAAGGGCATTGCTCATTAAATTCCACGCTATAAAGCCCTCAGTGAGGGGCACTGTCCTCTGTAAGGGGCACCGTAAGAGCCTTCCGATAGGAGGAGTTTGTGAAGTTAAACCATATCATCATCATCATCATGAATGATATGGTGGGGTTAAGTGGATGCAAGTGGAAGATCGGATGACATTAAGGAATGGATGATAAACCGAATGTGTGGATGACGCTGGCTAGAAGATGAAGCCCGGCCGAGGGATATCTACTGCAAGAAAAGAGTTCATCCTTGTACTCAACTTACACTCTAGAATTTCGTGATATTTTTCATTAAAAAAAACGCTAATGTTCCTAAAACCGGGGGAAAAATATCAGTGATTAAAAAAGATTAGTTATATATTTACAAAAAAAAAAATTCAGTTACCAATATCTATCTTTCTACATATCTGTACAGACATTGGTCATTTATCTATTATCTACTAATGTGTATATTTATCAACTATCTAATTAATCATTTACTAATTTATTGAACTATTTATTTATTATTTATTTACACATTCATATTGCACCATCTATCTCTATTCCTGATCTCATTTCATCAATCTATTCATCCATTTATTTTGATTTATTTGTTCTATTATTCATGAATATATCTTTTATTCTAATTATTATTTATTTTATGTCATGAATCACGATTATTGAAATTTAACTGGGATTTTGAAGATTTTGTTGGATATTTTTTTATTCTGTTCAGATAACTAACTAATGTGGACCGCAAAAAGCCCAATTAGTTTCTTTGTTATATTCAAACTGCGCCGTCTGTACATTTCAGTAGAATTTTGTTTTCTAGCCGCAATTGCCATGACAGGGTAGGAATTTATTTACATATTCAAAAGTATGAACTAAATGTATATGTATACACATATATATATATATATATATATATATATATATATATATATATATATATATATATATATATATATATCTATATATATAATATATATATATATAATATATATATATATATATATATATATATATATATATATATATATATAAAATCACTTTTCCTTCAAATCACATTCTCTCCTTCTCTATTTCATTATTTCTCCCTTCTATCTCTACATCTTTATCTTTCTCTCTCCTCTCTCCGTCTCTCTCCCCTCTCTCCCTCTCTCTATCACATAAGCATATCTTTTCGCAATTGGATATACGCCTTCTTGATAACATATCTGAGAATAGTCATCTACAAATGCCCCAGCTTACAAAAACAAGAATAAGCTACAGGTATAGGACATAAGGAAAGAAGAGGAGAATGAAGATAAGGAGAAGAAAGAGTGGATGGGAGATAAAAGGATTAGAAGAAATAGGAAAAAGAGAATGAAGAAAAAGAGGAAAAGGAAATGAAGGATTGGAGGACGAAGAGGAAAAGGAAATGGAGGATAGGAGGACGAAGAGGGAAAGGAGGAAAAGGAAGAGGAGGAAAAAAGAGAGGGGAGGAGGCAGAGAGATAGGGAATAGGAAGAGTGAAAAGACGAAGGACGAAGATGAAAAGGAGGGAGAGAAAGAGAAGGGACAGAAGGAAAAGGAAGAAGAGGAAAAAGAGGAGGAAGAGGAGGAAGAGGAGGAAGAGGAGGAAGAGGAGGAAGGGGAGGAAGAGGAGGAAGAGGAGGAAGGGGAGGAGGTTGTGGGTGAAGAAGTGGAAGAGAGGGAGAAGGTGGGGAAGAAAAGAAAAAAGACAGCTAATAGACTCAACGACGGACAAACAGCATCTTAAAGGATTATGGGCTAAGCCAGAGGGGAGATGGATATGGTGAAGAAGATGGAGGAGGGGTAGGAGTAGGAAGAAGAAGAGGTGGAGGAAAAAGGGGAAAAAGAGGAGGAAGGGAGGAGAAGAGGATGAAGAGGGGGGAAAGAGGAGGAAAAGGAGAAGGAAGAGGAGGAAAAAGAGGGGAAGAGAAGGAAAAGGAGAAAGAATAGGAGGAAAATGAAGAGGAAATGGAAAAGACGGTGGAAGTGGAGGTGGAGAAGGAGAAGGAGAAAGAGATGGAGAAAGAGAAGGAGATGGAGAAAGAGAAGGAGATGGAGAAAGAGAAGGAGGAGGAGGAGGAGAAAGAGAAGGAGGAGGAGGAGAAAGAGAAGGAGGAGGAGGAGGAGAAAGAGAAGGAGAAGGAGGAGAAGGAGGGAAAGGAGAAGGAAAAGGAGGAGGAGAAGGAAAAGGAGAAGGAAAAGGAGGAGGAGGAGAAGGAAAAGGAGAAGGATGAGAAGGAAAAGGAGAAGGAGAAGAAGGTGAAGGAGAAGGAGGAGAATGAAGAAGAGAATAGAGAGGAGGAGTAAGAAGTGGATTAGGTTAGATTAGGTTAGGTTAGGTTAGGTTAGGTTAGTTAGGTTAGATTAGGTTATGAAGAGAAAGAGAAGTAGGGAATCAAATGATGAGTAGAAATAAAGTCAGCAATAGGAATAGGAGGAATAGGAGGAATAGAAAAAAAAATGTTATAACAGAAGGATGAGGAGAAGGAGGGGATGGGAGAGGAGGAGGAGAGGCTGGTGGTTAGGTTAGGTTTGCTTAGGATAGGTTTGGTTAGGTTAGGCTACGTCAGGTTAGGTCGGGCTCGGCTAGATTAGGTTAGGTTGCTGTTGAGATTGGGATGGGCTAGGTTAGTTTAGATTAGTTTAGGTTAGTTTAGGTTAGGTTAGAATAGGTTAGGTTAGGTCCGGGTAGATTAGGTTGGACTGAGTTAGATAAGGTTAGATTGGGTTCGGTTAATTTGCTATAAGTTAGGTTAGGTTAGACTAGGTTAGATTACATTTGATTAATTGAAGTGACATTAAGTTAGGTTAAGCTAAGTTAAGTTAGCTTAATTTAGGTTAAGTACCCAGGAAAATTATTTGTAATCTTTAAAATAATGCCATTTTGGCTGGACAATGATCGAAAATGGCATATATTTTACACAGATACGGCGATACCACCGACTTAGGTTTTTGGGTTGGTTTTAACTATTTTTTAGGTGCTGATTATATGTATCTATTTTTCTAACACATCAGGTTTTTATTCTATAGCATATCCCTTTTCTATGATATAATGTATAAATAATGCATAATAATTACTTGAACAGCATAGTTTACTGAGTCCTAGAGCTTAAAACCATAAGTTATAATGTCAATAGGATCTGAAATGATAAGTGAAATATGAGATAGCATCACCTTTTATTGAATATATCCAATTCTCAAATACAACGGATTAAACAAGCACAATTGTGCATAAACCACATCTTTATGGAAAGAGCTTCCGCTTACGAGAGCGTTTGGAGTTTTTTTGTGTCTACTGTACAGTCCCTCTGAATACTCCAACCGGAGTCGACCATTATGTGTTCCATCGACCTTGATACCTCTCCTCCATAACCTTGATATCTTGATGAAAACACTCACCACGTTCATCGCTCACGTCTACTAGATTAGCAGGAAATTAATTGAGATGTCTCTTTGAGGAAATGAACCTTTATGCTCATGTTGCAGCCTAAAATATGAAAGCTATCAAGCACCGCTCCAACAAATCCTTGTAGTTCACAGCCTTTGTATTCCCTAAAAATCCTTTCACAACAGCCACAAATGCATTACATGCTCTTTTTTCTACGTCAGTCATCGAACTTGAGAAGTTTTGACCTTTCATTAACTTTTTGACACCATTTGACACCATAGGAATGCCAAATGATACTTGTTTTCCTCCTATTCTTTGTCCATTGGCGTAGACTGTCGACACATGGTAAACATACGTTGTGCAGCCCATGATTTATCCTGATCACCAATTTTGAGCTTAAAATAAGCCAAATATACTCTTTTCACAAACTCAATAATGTTCGTTCTCTGACTTGGCGCTGTAAAACTCACGCATATATAGCAAAATGAGTCAGGCTAATTCAAACACTTTCTCCGTATTGAGGCCATGGTAGTGAACTCATGTATTATTTCATTAAATAAATCTGAAAGAGAAAACAGAATTAGAATGTTTTTTTGCTACTAAATATGGCTGAATATATACCTATACAGATACCTAAATAAGTGGATGAAACAATATATCAGCATAATTCATTAGCTAAAACATCTCTTGAGGTTACATTTGCGGCCAGAACAGACCAGCCTATAGAAATAAAAATTGACGTGGTAGAAGAAAACCTTTGTCATTTTTAAACTTAGTGACCTCAAATTACCCAAGAACAAATCTTAAACTTGAATCACCAGAAAAACAATAATAAAAATTGAAATAACAACAATAAAACAATAAAACAAGAGCAATGATAGCAATGATAGCAATAATAACAACAGCAATAATAACAGCAATAACAACAACAATAATAATAACAATAATAATAATAACAATAATAACAATAACAATAATAACAATAATAACAATAACAATAATAATAACAATAATAACAATAATAATAATAACAATAAAAAGGGATATTGCCACAACTGACGGACTAGTATCGATTCTGCCAGCAGGTGCTTATAATCGATTAGTCAAAATCAAATTTATCTTGACTGCTGCCAGACAATTTCATTCAGGAATAAATACATGAAAAAAGAGAATACAAGAAAATACAGATTTATGGGATAGGAGGAAAGCTTTTGGGAGCTGTCAAGAGTTTCTATGAGAGTAGTAGAACTTGTGTCAGGATTAGAAATGGAGAGAGTGAGTGGTTTGAAGTAAAGGTGGGACTTCGTCAAGGATGCGTTATGTCGCCCTGGCTGTTCAACTTATACATGGATGGGGTGGTGCGAGAGGTGAATGCTAGGGTAGTGGGTCAGGGATTGGAGATGGTTAAAGAAAATGGAGAAAAGTGTGAGGTGAGCCAGCTGTTGTTTGCGGACGACACTGCGCTTGTGGCAGGGTCAGAGGAGGGATTGAGGAAGCTGGTGGCAGAGTTTGGGAGAGTATGTGATAGAAGAAAGCTAAAGATAAATGTGGGTAAAAGTAAGGTGATGAGATGTACAAGGGGTGAAAGTGGCAGTAGACTGGAAGTGAACATTAAGGGAGAGCGACTGGAGGAAGTGGATAGTTTTAGATACTTGGGTGCAAGTGTAGCAGGAAAAGGTGGAGTGAAGGTTGAGGTAGAATGTAGATTGAGAGAAGCGAGTAAATGCCTTGGTGGATTAAAGAGTGTAATGAGGAATAGACATTTGGGAATGGATGCGAAGAGGAGACTGTATGAAGGAGTGATTGTGTCAACAGCACTGTATGGGGCAGAAACGTGGAACATAAGAGAAGAAGAGAGAAGGAGTTTGAATGTGTTTGAGATGAGGTGTCTGAGAAGTATGTTGGGGGTTACTAGGCTGGATAGAGTGAGAAATGAGGAGGTGAGGAGGAGAACAGGGGTGAAAAAGGATTTGGGAGATAGGGTTGATGAAAGAATATTAGGATGGTTTGGACACATGGAAAGAATGAGTGAAGAAAGACTAGTAAAAGAGGTATGGAAGGCAGATGTGGAGGGAGTGAACATGAGGGGACGTCCTAGGATGAGGTGGATGGATGGGGTGAAGGGGGCTTTGGGGAAGAGGGGAATGTCTGTTGAGGAAGGAAGGGAGAGGACGGAAGACAGAGGTGAGTGGAGAATGGTTGTATATGGATGATGTTGTGATTGCATGAGGAGGAATGGGCGGGGTGGGTGGGGGGGGTAGTATGTGTGAATTTTGACGCAGCCCGAAGGGATTTCTCCCCGTCCTCTCCTTATATGCAAGGGGGGACGGAGAGGGGGGGACGGAGAGGGGGGGTCGCCGATTAAATGAAGCGGCCTTGCTGTGGATGTGCTGTGTCTTGCGACACTGCTTCTGACCCAGGGCGGTGGGCAGGGTGCAGGGATGACCCGTCATCCAGGAGGTGCTCAGATGAGAGGGAGGGTGGGAGGGGTGTGGAGTGTATTTAGGGATGAAATGGGTGGGAGTGTTTTTATGCCTTTCCCTTTTTGGCTACCTCCCTTGGAAGGGGGAAAAAGCCTTGGTATATGTATGTATGTACATTGCATATAGATAAAAAAAATCAAACGAATCCTGAAAGAAGATTAAGAGAAAAAAATCGATGAAGGAGAGCAGCTTAAGGAAGACGAAAGTGGATAGAGCGAGAAGGGTAAAGAGAAGAAAAAGGAAAATAGAATGTAAGCGTCAAAGAGGATAGCGAGAGATTAGGAAGAGGGATGAAGTAGGATATACATATACATATATATATATATATATATATATATATATATATATTGATCTCCAACACGAAATGATACATTGAGTATTTAATTTAATTTAACATTTCTTTGTAAGTAATCTAACAAAATTATTTCATTCACCTGATGGATATGCTGTGTATTTTTCGAGATAACCATCTAACATTTAGAAACTAGAAATTATAGTTATGAGAATAAGCTAATTCACATTTGGCAATAATTTATTAATAGATATTAATTTACATATGAGAAGGAAGGGGATCTTTTGATAAAGAAAATAAAAAAAATCTTTATTTTCTAAAGAATTTCTTCAATGATATTTTTACAGGTATCTATAGTTCGATGCCCTACCATGTGGTCGAACTTCAGTGGTTTCAGCGATGTATGAAGCCGTAGCTACTAGGACAGGATTTTTCTTGTGTTGTTGTGTCGAAATTGGGTCGGAAAACTGTGCATTTTATTAAGTTGGTATCCGATCACATTTTTGACAGACTAGCCCCCTTCACCCCCCCCCTTTTTTTGGGGGGGGGGGTGTCCAAAAAGTAAAACAAGATAAAACAAAGAAAAAATCGCTTTTACTCTTATGGACCTTATTTTGAAAGGACCCATTGGTGAAAAAAAAGAACACGAAAAAAATTGGCAACAAAAATTCGAATATTTTATATCAGGTCGCTGACATGGTTGAGTTGGCTTCAGACTCCACCGTGAAAATTAGGTTTCGTGGATTATTATTAAAAAAAAAAAAAACAAAAAAAACAAAAAAAAAATGCTTATATGAAGTCTAAAACATTCAAAATCCATGAGAGGTGTTCCAACATATCAACGTGATTCGCTGTCTGTCAATGTTGTCTTAATGCATCACGCTTTCTTTTTCTATTAGTGCAATAATCTAATTAAAGTAATGGTTGTAAGAGCTGCTGTATATAGAAATGCAATAAACATTCAACAATGACGACTATTTTTGATTAGTAGCTGAATGTCAAAGATCAAGTTGAGGTATTCGCTATAGAATATAAATGAAACTTATTTTTACTATTACTATTTGTTAATTTATTGATTTCTTTTTCCCATACATGTGAGTGTTTTGTTTCTCCCATATAAGTGATAATTATCTTTATCAGTTATTAATTTATTAATTTTTTCTTTGTTACAAAAAAAATCAGCAAAGATTACGTTTGATTTGATAATAATAGGTTCACGAGACTCCTGAACAACAGTGCAATGCCAATACGATCTTCCTCAATAATGTTATTACAAATTCACTACGAGGTTTCTCAATAACATCAATGCAAATCTATTTCGATCCTCCTCAATAATATTATTGCAAATATATTACGTTGTTTCTCGTTAACATTATTTCAATAGCATCACAATGCCATCGCATGGTCTTGAATGACACGTCTTCCTGACTTATCAAAATGAGGGTTTTCATGAGCTGAACAAAATCGTTTGGCAACAACAAGCGTTTAACGTAAAAGAACATCTGTCATTGCCTAAAGGCAAAGTGAGACGCAGGTGACATAGGCGACGCAGGCGACATAGGCGACACAGGCGACGCAGGTGACATAGGCGACACAGGTGACATAGGCGACGGGCAGGCGGCATAGGCGACACAGGCGACGCAGGTGACATAGGCGACGCAGGCGACATAGGCAACACAGGCGACGCAGGTGACATAGGCGACGCAGGCGACATAGGCGACACAGGCGACGCAGGTGACATAGGCGACACAGGCGACGCAGCACAGAGCAAAGGCAGACTTTATGTTGCTGAATAGAATTACAGTTGAAACTTCTCTCTCACTTGAAATGTTGAGGTAGTACATCTAGAAGCCATTCTGTACTCCAGTTCAGCAACAGAAAGTCTGCCTTTGCTGTGTGCTGCGTCACCTGTGTCACCTGCGTCGCCTGCGTCGCCTGTGTCGCCTGAGTCTCACTTTGTGCTTAGGTTTATACTAAGAATAAGATCAATTAAAATCAAGCAGAATAGAATAACACACAAAATGTGGCCTCATAGTTTCTTGCTCAGAATCTTTCAGTGACTGCCATGACTGGCAAGGCAATGTCTTCGCAATGCAATGACTCACAGTTCCATGAGGCACAGTGCCATGATTCACGTCTAATCTCTTGTGAAGAGATGCAACACACGAATACCCCGTTCCTCTTCTCCAGTCTAGTGATGTCAACCACAGTGGAGATAAACTCTCAACAAATCAAAAACGCACCAAAACACCTTCAACGTGTTGAACCGATGATCTACCTAATTATAACTCCTTTAAGACGGTGACACTCATGTAGCTGGACAAGGTCCTCCGTGTGTCACCATGTTGAAGACTGAGAGAGACTTTCCATTCCCCTTCCACGAGTGACGCGAATTTCTAGAGCGAGAACGCCTTTGGAATTAACTCGCGACGCCTCTCGCTTTTAAAGATTATCACACTGATCCGTCAAATACGATATTATATATACAATTTATATTATATATATATATATATATATATATAAAATATAATATATATATACATATTATATGTATATAAACATAAAAAACATACATATATACATTATTTATATATATATATATATATATATATATATATAAAAGATAGATCTATATTAAAAAAAATGATAGATAAATGAATAAAAAATACATAACCAAGTAAACCAATCTACCAATAACTACATTAATAAAACATATACAAATACGTAATGATTAAACAAATTATAAATAGAATATAATACCAAATCCGTGCTCCCCTCCTGAAACGAGTAAAGCCCTTGAGGACAAAAACTTACTTAATAACTCAGAAAAAGAAAGAAAAAAAATCTGAAGCTCAACCTGAGACGACACATTTCTCTCCTCTTTGCAGTTCAGCTGGAGACTGTGTCTGGCTCAGTGCATTGCACCCGTCTTCAACTCCCGGCATCTCGGAAGACCTTCCGCGTGAGAGACCCACAACCGAAATTCGATCTTCACCACTTCTTTAACTATTCTATAATAACTCCTTAGGACATATTTAACCTGCTAATAGATATATCTTCTCTTGCCGGCCAATTTTTTTTTCAATTATATATATATATATATATATATATAGATATATATATATAAATATAGATATATAGATATAGATATAGAGATATATAGATATATATATTATATATATATTACAATATATATATATATATATATAATATATATATATTTCAATATATATATATATTATATATATAATATATATATATATATATTATATGTATATATATATATATTATAATGTATATATATATTATAATATATAATATATATAATATATATATATATGATATATATATATAATATATATATAATTATAATATATATATATATTTATTTATATACATATTATATATATATATATATTTATATATATATATATATATTTATATATATATATATATAAATATTTTTTTATATTTTTTTATATATATATATATTTATATTTATATATATATATTTATATATGTATATATATCTATATATATTTTTATATATGATATATTTATATATATATATATATATATATGATATATTTATATATAATGTATATATATTTATGATATATTTATATATAATGTATATATATTTATAATATATTATATATATAATGTATATATATTTATATATTTACATATATATATATATATTTATATATATATATATTTATATATTTATATATATATATATATTTATATATATACATATATATATTTTATACATCTATATATACACACACACACACACACACACACTCACATATATATTATATATATATATATTATATATATATATATATATATCATATACATCTATACACACACACACACACATATATATATATATATATATATATATATATATATATATATATATGAAAAAGGTGGAAACAGAGAGTCACGGGTCTCGTTCCGAGTTTATTCCTCACCGGTTTCGCTTGTAGCTTCTTCAGAGGAATGTTATTCTAAGAATAATGCTGGCAGTATACATAGTTGGTTGACTCCGTGGTCCCTCTATGTATACTGCCAGCTTTATTCTCAGAGTAACATTTCTTTGAAAAAGCTACAAGCGAAACTGGTCAGGAATGAACTCGGAACGAGACTCGTGACCTCTTTTTCCACCTTTTTCTACTAGTCACAATGTCTCAACATTATATATATATATATATATATATATATATTATATATATATATATACATATAGACATATATATACATATATATACATAGACATATACATACATATACATATATATACATATACATATATATACATGTGTGTGTGTTTTTGTGCATATGCACATTCACATTCACACATTCCCTCCCTCAAACACACACACACACGCACACACACATACACACACACACACACATACACACACACATACTACACACACACACACACACACACACACACACACACACAAGCACATAAACAAACACACGTAAAGACTAATATAACTACCTAAGTGTATACCTATTTTGATAGTTATTTTTTCAGCTGTTTCTAATATCTTATTCTGAGGGTCACCAGGTGTTTTTATTTTTGCGATCGAAACCATTTTTTTTTTTTTTTTTTTTGCGTGTTTTTTTCCGGGTCCTTTTTATTGATTTGTTTATTTTATCTTATTTAATTTTTTTTTTTCCTTATTTTCCACTTAAATATTTTTTCACCTTCCTTAATGTGTCGTTCATTTCTCTTATTCTTCGACTCGCTCGTGACTAATAACCAAGACTCACAAATAAATGAAACAAAACAAAATGAACCACTGATACACATAATGATATTTTGTTTAGGTGTTTATCGAAGCGTTCTTTTAAACGTCACTCGTCCATCGCTGTGCCTTCTTTCCTTTAACCTCGTTTCCGAACACCCTCGCTCCCTAACTGCAGCCCCGACCTCGTTCAATTGGACATTCTACTCGTGTAATCCACTTGCATGCTCCCTCGCCGTTCACAAACAGGCCAATATATGGTATTTATCGTCCATCTTCCTGGTCCTCTCTTGAAATCGCTTCTTTCTTCTCAACGTCTCCCGTACTTTAAGGAGAATTATTTTCATGTTTCGTCATTTTCTATATGTTTTTTGTTTCCCTCTTTTCTGTTTTTACTACTTATGCTTTTTCACTGTTCGTGTGCCAATGTGTGCCGTGGAAATATCTTATAATCTTCTCTGTGTCTAGACTGTCTTTGTGTCGACATTTTCATATATTACTTGTGAAGCAACCGCAACGACCCACCTAGGATGTATATACATTTT
>NC_134805.1:30512790-30520290 GCF_046742065.1 Oratosquilla oratoria
TTTTCTTCTGTGCCATCTTGTAATGTCCACTTGCCACCATGGTTTTTCCTTTGTTGTGTCGTTCCAAGCTCCTAGATTTCTCTCTCCTACATTATGTGTTCTCTTTGGTTTCTTACCTTTTTAGTATCTACTTGTTCTTGGCTTATTACCTCAATACAGTCTTGTTTTTAACCAATCGCTGTCTTTTTTAATTTTTCTTATTTTGATATCTGCCTCCAAACTCTTTGGTTCCTTGTTCCTTTGCTTTTTTGTCTCCTGATCTCCTTGATTTCTTGGCTCTCTCTCTTCTACATTATGTATTCCCTTTTGTTTCTTACCTCTTTAGTTCCTTCGTATTCTTGGCTCATTACCTCAATACAGTCTTGTTCTTAACCAATCGCTTTCTGTCTTTTTTAAGTTTTCTTTTATTAATATCTGCCTCCAAACGCTTTGGTTCCCCGTTCCTTTGCTTTTTTGTCTCCCGATCTCCTTGATTTCTTGGCTTTTTGCTGGTTTGTCGAGCCTTCACTGGCAAGACCTCTCGCTCACCGTCTTGGCAGACCTCTTGACTCGTTACTTCTCTAATTGCTTCTCTTTAAGTCTAAACACTCGTGTCTGCGTTCATATTCGGCCGGTTTTTGAGGCTTTCTCCACCGCCTCACAAGTCTTTCATCCTAGTTCTGTTTGTCAGTCGTTCTGTCTGTCAAAGTGTGTTCGTCTATCTGTTTGCTTGTCTGCATGTCTGCATTTCTCTCTTATTTTCTACCCGATTTCTTCGTTGTCTACCTGGGTATCAACTGTCTGTCATTGTCAAAATGCTGTCATAATCTACTTGCGTTAAAGAAAATCTGCTTCCTTCATTTACGATATATACGATACACACACACACACATATATATATATATATATATATATATATATATATATATATATGTATATATATATGAGGAAGGAGGAAGAGAAAGACACGGCTCTAGGGCCGAGTTCATTCCTGACCGGTTTCACTTACAATATTCCTCTGAAGAAGCTGTAAGGGAAACCGGTCTGGAGTAAACTCGACCCTAGGCCCGTGTCTTTCTCTTTCTCCTTCCTCAAACCTATTACAATGTCTCATATATATATATATATTATATATATATAATATATATATATATATAAACGCACTCATCTCACACTCATACAACACCCATTTATCGCCACTCCCATCTTGGCACTTCGTGAATGAAGGATCAACCATGTCACCCGTCACATTACTCGGGTTATTCGCATTGGAGCTATTGTGAAGAACAAAGATTATACGTAGTTATACATTGTTACTTGTTTCTGTCTTGTTTATTTGTTCCGGTAGATTAATCATCTTATATTTTGTTTCTCTTTTTTTTTTCCTATTTTCTTTATCTTTTCTAGGTATGTATGTCAGTCTCACTCCGTTCACCAGAGTGAAATTCTCCCTGTAGCTTAATTATTTTTGGTTATTTAATTTTTATCTATTTCTCCTGTTTCCTCAGTTTGCTTTCTTTATGCACGTTTTTTATTCCTCTTTCTTGGTCTTTTCTTTTATATTCTGAGCTTTCTTGAGCTTCTGTTTCCCATATGTCAGTCTCCATCGTTCCTTTATTCTTGACTATTTCTCTATGTCTCTTCATCTGCAGATCTTTGCCTCCATGTCACCTCACTTCTCAATCTTTTTTGATTTCCTTCCTCTCTTATTCTTTCCATTTTTCTTTTTCTTTTTGTCTGACAATTTGTCACCGTTTGTCTGTGTGTTATCTAAGCTAAATAAAATAATTCGATATTAACCAGAATAAAATTTACCTGTATTTGATATTACTGGTCCTTTCTTTCCACTTGTGTGATGTTGACACATTTTCTTAACTAATATTCTTTTTCCTTTCTGACTTTGACTCTTCGTCTCCTTACAATGATGTATGTTGCTATATATTTCTTCCATCTATTTATTTTTGTTTTCTCTTCGTTGATTATTGCCTAAACATGATAAATTTTTCCATCATCATATTTTTGATTTCCTCTTATTCTACTATTCCTTTCGTGTCCCTGCTGTAAGGTTTTGCCTTTCTTTCAAGGCTTTATCATTAGTTCTAACTCCAACTACGCGACTCTATTTACCTGAGAAAAACCTATCCAGCAAGGAAGAAGTTAAACTTTTCAAGACTTTATCTCAACTAACTTTCTTGCTAAGTTTTATGAAGTTAGAGGTTACTCTAGTTGCTGTCAGGTGATGATGTTTAATTTAGGGAACTTGATCTCCATCTACAGCACTATGGTGAAGACATAAATGAATATTTTTCTAATTCTATCCTTTTGCGAATCGGTAATATCTCCTCTCCTTCCTCCCTTTCTCTTCCTTCTTCCCACCCCTCCCTCCCTTCCTCTCTCCCTACTTCACCCTCTTTCTCGCCACTCTCTTTGACTTATAATCCTTCCAGCAGCACATGACCTCATAAACACCTTCAAAATTCATCTTTTAATATTTCTTCAACCAGAACGTCATACTTATTTTTTCTGCCTACCGTTAGACAATTTTTTCTTCAGATGTGACTGTACCTTCTGCCCAATGAGGATTTAAATCCATGACTATCCCTTTTATTGCACAAAATATGAACATAGTCCAGACTGTCTTAAGGTGATTTATTTAGCTTTCGAGATGCTCTCTATCCATTAATGGGTTTGCTCCATACTAACCCAACTTCCCTTGGGCCTAACATCCCTCCAACTCAGCCCTCCTTCCTCCGTCCATTTCCCTTCCTGTTTCCTTCTCCTCAGCAGAGGCACTAAAAGAATGAGGAAACCGCCCCCTTACACCAGACCCAAGAATGTGGAGCCTCAGCTTCGCGCCGCCGATCCATTTAAAGAAGATATCGTGTTGGCGGCCGGGGGTTAGGACGAGGCTAAGGCGTGCGACGAGCGAGGCTAAGGCGTGCGGCGAGCGAGGCTAAGGCACGGGCGAGGCTAAAGTGGAAGGCTCAGCAAGGCGATACACCGGGGGTCAAGAAGAGTGAAAACGTGAGAGGCCGAGAGGCCGAGAGGCCAAGAGGCTTAATGAGGCTGAGATGTAGGTTAAAGCGGGCTACAAATCCTTTCGAGACTGAGGTTCGTTGACATCCTTATGAGATTAGATAATGGGGATGTAGCAAGGCTAGCTGACAAGATGGAGTCAGGCTAGGAGAGCAGAGTAAAGCAAAGTATGGAGTAAGGGTTTGATGGGAGGTTCACAGAGGCGACAGAGCAAAACCAGTGGAGAAGACTAAAGGAATGACGCTTTACAGTGAAACGAGAGGACCTGGACGGTGAAGGTAAAATTGAAGAAAGAGGAAAGTCGAAATAAAAAGAGAGGAACAAGTCAAAGAAAAAAAATCTGAATAGGGCACAATAGCCACTCGTGGAATGAAATCAGCCTAATGTAGGAGAACAAAAGACACTGAGAAGAATGACCTTGACCACTTTAATTCGGCGACAAATTTTGTAAATGAATGTGGAGGAAACGCCATGCGATCTTATTAACATGATAGTAAGGTCATCATGTTAAAACAACAGGGCAGGATTCATAGTGATATGGTTTAACGTCACAAACTCCCCCCTATTGGAAGGCTAGGACGGTGCCCCTCACAGAGGATTTTGTAGCGTGGAATTTAATGAACTATACCCTTGATTCAACTTCGCCGGTGGCAGGGTTCGAACCGCCATCCCCTCAACATACGACACCCTAACCCGCTCAGCTAGCGAGCTTCATAGGATTCATAGTAATGAGTTTAAATTGGACAAATTTAGACTTAGGAAAGAAATAGGGAAAAACTGGTTCACCAGTAGAATAGTTAGCGAATGGAATAGACTTGGTAACCATGTAGTGAGCGCTGACACCATTGGCTGTTTCAAGAAAAGGTTATATAACTATGGATGGGGAGGATAGGTGGTAATGGACATGGAACTGTTTCATGGTCTCTTGCAGTCTCCTCAACGCTTATATTCTTATGTTCTTATGGTCGGGTCTCTTGTACCATAAACTACTTGATTGATTAGGACACATTTTTTACAAGGATCCTGCTCCTTATCCCCTGCATCCCCCAAAAAATGATAAAAAATAAAATGAAACAAGATAAAAATAATACTGAACATCAGTTTATTAACTCAACAAATTGGCAGAATGGTTAGTCATTGAATATAAACATCGAAAATGGGTCGACAGTTTAAATTATTCAGTATAAGATTGGCCTTTAACTTTCATCTGAATAAGATTGTCTTCCTGCATTCACGAATAAATCTATAAATGATGCCGCCATGATGGGTCGAGATAAGAAAAAAATAATAAAAATAAAATAAAACAATGAGTGGTTGAAAACAACCTTCAAATATATGTTCAAGTAAAACATCCTATTCACACTTCTCTCCGCATCCCAGCAGTGACTGTTACTACTTATTTGTTTTTGTTTTGTTATCATTTGTCTGTCTAATTTTTATTTATTATTAGTTATATGTCAATTTATTATTATTTACTATTTACCTGTTTGTTTATTATTTAACTATTCCTATGCATTTATTTATGAATTTTATTTGTTTACATTATTATAGTTTTTGTTTATTATTTTATTATTTATATGATTTCTTTTTTCGCATCCGACTTAGATATGGACCAAAAGGTCTCCTGTCGGCATGCTCCGCCTTTGTAATCCTTTGTAATCCTTGCCCCAACAGTCCCCAAAGAGCATGATAGGGCAAGGGGGAAGGCTTCGACCGCAGTTACGCACCTCCTGCTATAGATTCCTCACTTTCTTCTATAAAATATGTCACGTGCGGAAGGTAACACGTTAGCTTTTCTACGATGCTGTCATGTAAAGTTAGCAATGAATAAATATATAAATGAATAGATAAGTAAATAGATTTATCAATAGAATAAAATAAACGATTGTATAAATAAGTTGAAAAATATCATGACTCCACCTCACTATGACGTCACAATATTCTTGAAACTATTGAAGGGAATCTGAATGTTTGACATGTAATTTAACATTTCTTAATGGTAAAGAGTTATCCGAGGCTAAAGAAAATCAGTGGGGAACAGATGGAAAAGTACCGTAATGATTATATTATCAGTAGTAAGATTTAACCAATATTCTTTTTTATTTGTTTATTCATCTATCTATTTGGAGAAGAAAGAACATTGGACATTCATCTATTTATTTATTGATACAGATACACGTGTATATGTATTTTTTCAGCTTATCTATATGTTTATTTATTTATTCATCTTTGTTTTTCTTACATAATTTAACTTTGTTCCTGGTCTCTTAGTAAGTAGGAATTATAGTGGGAATATTTCAACATGTGATATTACAACGAACACAAGGACAGGGCAGACCAACCCTTTGGCACGTGTGTAAAACCTATCACACTAACGACCTTTTTCTGGTACGCGGAACGCAGAGCTCATCTTAAAACAGATAACTGATAAACCTCAAAGTTTTTTGGTATGACCACTAGTAACCGGATGCTGGGCTGGGTGGTGGATTGGGGCCATTATATAGGAGGTTAAGGGAGGCGGCCCATACTCGTATATAAACATGACCAGTTTTAAGCCTATTTGACCGATTTGATCAAGTCGGGCCTTGCGCCTCAAGGGTCCCCGCGCGGAGGTGCTTGAGCTCAGGCTCTGAACAGAGAACACTGTGACAAACTTCGTTTAAACTGTTAAGAAAACAACTCTGAGGGATTTACCAGTGAAGACTCTCATATTAAAAGAAAATAAAACAAGAATTTCGAACTTTTGTAGAGTTGAGGCCTCTCTACCAATTTTCTAATTGGGCTTCGGAATTCCTAGCACCGGCCCTTTATGATTTTACTCCATCGGCACATGAGAAAATGTTGTATCAAGGATTTTGCTGATTTCGGCACACACACATTTAAGAATGATGCACACAATGATTTACAGTAGGCACGAAGACTTGAATGACCAAAAGCGGGTGATTATAGGGACTGATGTGAACAAATGGGATATTCTGAACACCAAACAATTCCGTGGTTGTATAAGCAATTCAAGAGGAATAAAGTTTACGAAAAGTTGAATAAAGTTGATCTGAAGGGGAAGTCTCCATGCGGGAAAGAATTTCGTTTTACACTCTCTCTCCTGTAGTGTTTTTCCTTTAATGAAGAACTAATTTTCCATTAACGAGAACCAAATAATTAAAAAACGCCTGTGTCCCTTAGAGTGATAGCCTTAATCCCTTCACTGTCCTTAATCCTGGTTATAATCAAGGGACTAACGGGGTTCTGTAGCACCAAAGAGGTTAATCGAGCTTAGCTTAATCTTTCAGTCAGCCCTCTGAAGCTCAATTTACCAATGTTGTGAAATATAGGAAAGTGGCTTATACATATTATTCATTCATTTACATATCTATTTATCATCTATATATTAACTGTTTATTATTTATTTATTCATGTACTTTTTACCTATTGTTTATTATTTATTCATTCATCTACTTATTAGTTTATTTATTTTTTAGGCGTAGACATTTCTACAAAATTTCAAAGCTATAATAAGAAACGGCATCAGCATTAAACGGAAACTATATGAACACAAAAAACAAAACAAAAAACAAAACAAAAAAACCCGGCACAATAAACAAAGAGCTCAAAGTGTCAGGATAAACTTCCTAAGCCCCTGTCACACATTCAAAGTTCTCGCCAAATATTGTAAATTTGAAAATCTGGAAGATGATTTCGATCACAGTATTCTAGAATTTCCTAAGTCTACACTTCAAGAACGTGTCTAATATTCGTATAGACTTAACTTCTCTTAAGTCGTCACTCAGCTTCTCAGTATATGACTCAAAGGTGATTTGACATTTGGGGATTCGAAAAATAAATTCATGTAACCTAAGTCGTTTCTACTCAAACGAACTCACTTGAGTCGTGATAGCGTGACAGGGGCTTTACGCGTGATAGGATGATCCAACTTTGCCCATCTTACACTCAACCAAAGCCATAACCTTCCCTCTGAGGAAATCCTGTACGCCTCCTCCAAGTTTTAGCCCTTTTTGGGCGAAAATGTCTCTCTTAGATTTTAGTGAGCTAAGAAGAGTATGAGTACGTCATGTGTAAACTATAGATTACGATGATTAAGAAGCTGAATAATAACGAATTAATAAAATTTAAAATCACACAAATATTTACCACATTATCGAAATATCCTTAGGGAAGGTTAGAACATTGTAACAGATTTATCTTAATTCACAACAGCTGAGGAGAATCAGGCCCCCATTATGACGTAACATTCAATCAGCTGATAGCTGGACCCTATACTGAAGACACCCTCTATCGATCGGGACCCTATCTAAGTCTCATCATATAAACTTAACTCAGCTGAAATCAGTTAGCAAGTACGTCTTTCAGTTAAAGAGTTTACCATGCATGCTGATTAAGAAATGTTATGTTGTAAATCAATCCACACAGATCTTTCCCTTGATACTGCGAGTATGCGCATATGTGTCCATTTGTGTGTGTGAGGGG
>NC_134805.1:30535290-30555290 GCF_046742065.1 Oratosquilla oratoria
TTTCAGTTTTAGTTTCGGTTTCAGTTTCCTGAAAGTAAACAAAAACATCATTAGGTTTCAGTATCAGTTTCGGGGTGCTACAGTATAATTTTTATGCAAAAAAAAAATAAGAATAGGCTATACCTGCAGCCTCGTTTTCCTTATACTTAGTACTATACAAGGCCCAAAAGTCGCACTTCTCATATCTCAAAAACTAGACCTGATCCAAGGAAACGGATGGCATTTTTGGATTCAGCGCACCAAAAAACCTATAAATCACTTGAAAAACCTTCGACCTTTGAAGAAAAAAATTATACGCAAGCCAGTATTATTTTTACAATTTAGTTAGTTTCGGTGTTACTGGGCTCTTTACTCATGTCCCTATTAAAGGTTTTTAACCTTTCTCCCAAATATTCTAGGTAACAATGATGGTATGCTTTGTATTTTTTTTTTTTTTATATAAAATTAACAAGTCTGTGTAAATATTTCTTTTGTCTTTGAGGGGAAATATTACAAACAGACCTTCGGGATGGCTATGGAGAAGTTATTGGAACGGTATTTTGGCGTTTACCTCATCACCCTTTCCACTCGTTCCGTCATACATATATATATATATATATATATGTTCTGAATGTTCACGTTCTAATCTCTAAGAAAAACGTGGTAGATTTGTGCCACTGATGTAACTCCTCAGATCGTCCACTGTGTTACATAGGCTAAGAGAAAAAGCTTTAAAAATAACAAAAAGAACCAGAACAAGCCGAACATGTGAGAAAAAAGAGGACAGCCGGTTTTTTTTGTCCGTCCCCAATTCCAAACACGCAGATGGAATCGGACATTTGTTCACCAAGGCAGGATTAAAAGTCGCATATGGCACAGGGACCAAAATACATAACATAATTAAAAACAAAAACAAAAAAGAATACCATATGGGTGCTGAGGACAGCCTGATATATAAAATTCCCTGTAAAAGCTGTCCCGTCAGTTATTTTGGGGAAACTGGCAGAGGAATAAGAAAACGACTATATGAACACAAGAATGACGTAAAAGCCCACCGGACATCTAATTCTCTTGTGGTTCATATAGACATATTTGGCCACCTTCCTGACTGGGAAAATACAGAGGTACTTCACAAAGGGCTAAGAAAGCAAGAAAGAAAAATAATAGAAGCAGCGTACATCGCTTCAAAACCATGTAATAACCATAGGGAGGGATTTACTAAATCATCTAAGTTGACCAGCGACTTTGTTCGACGTAAAGCGGAACGAAGGAAGGACGGAGATAGGGGAGGAACGGGGTAAGAAATGTAGTATATAAGCTGTAAATATTTTCTTAGTGTATACTCTGAGGAAGTCCTTTAAGGACGAAACGTTAGTAATAAACTCCAACGGTTTTTTGGCGTTTACCTCATCACCCTTTCCACTGTATGTATATATATATATATATATATATATATATATATATATATATATATATATATATATATATATATATATATATATGAGTTACATTAAACATTATTCACGTGCGCTACTAACACCACATCGCAATATAAACTTCTATCTATCTACTTACCTATATATCTATCTACATACTAATAGGTACATAGTTTTCAGATGAAATTGTTATCAATGTTTTACATTAGGATTTTTGCAGTAGTACACTTTCTGTAGGGACGTATTTGTAGTGGTCAAGCTTCATCCCTTGTACAGAAATTGCAATGTATTCACGTCAAAATAGACTTCATGAGATAGTTTATGTCACTTAAATATATCCTGTTTAGAGTTTTGGGAGTACGTATGCGCGTTCGCAACCTGGGTAAGCCACGAGTTGATACTTTACTTTACATAAACATAGTCAATGTCTAGGCCAGGCCTGTCAAACTGGTGGTCACACGAGGACCACATTACTAACATATGTGTTGTCATGAGAGCCGGATATAATATTTACCCATTATAACTAATTGAATTCACTCAATAAAATTTATTGCAGAAGCTGTTTCTTAAATTTAGAAACATATAATGTGCATACTAATGTTTCAACAACATGCATGAATACAAAGTAAGAGCTTATTCAAAACCAATAAATAGCAACGTATATTTGCAGTCTGCAGCAGTATCAAACATATTGTAAAAAATTACAACATTTAAGACTGAAAACGTATTTGCTAGTATTTAATCATTCTTAGTTTTGACATGTCATTTTGCTAACATTTGGTATGTCTTGATGAAATGTCCATGTAGTTTCACCTTTAATAAAAGATAAATAATGATAATTATGATCAGTGAGCTTTATTCTCTGATCTTTTTTTTTCTAAATTTTTTCAACTTTTCAGATTGCATTTCTAATAATTCCATTTGTATGCTTTCTTCTGCCATAGCAACATCAAAGGGCAGTGCTGCTAAAATAATTCAGATTGGTGTTCAAAAGATGAGAAATCACATTCTCTTTTTATAAGTACAGATTCATTATTAGTAGTGTTTTCCGGCTGTTAGCAAACAGGAAAATGAAATAGATTTTCATTTGACAACTGTGACTTCCATAAATTTATTTTTGTAATGAAGCATTTGATGTCATCATAAACTAAGTGTGATGAGTTTATTTTTACTTTGTAATTTCATATCAAGGTCAGTTAAATGCGCAGTAATATCCACAGAAAAACAAAAAAATAGATCTTGGAAACAACTTTCATCTTTTATTTCATCCATATTATGACCTTTCACTTCCAAAAACACAATTATTTCTTGTATCAATAAAATTGAAACTTTTCGGGACTTTCTGACATGACAAGCAGCGGTAAACTGACAGTGGTTGATAGCATGACCTATGTCATATATTCACCATAGTCTTTGAATCACGGGTTGGACTCGTGATTGACAGCTATTTCCATGCCGAAAGAGAGCTCAGAGCTCGTATATCACCGATCTATAGTTAATGTTGACCTTAAACGCACGCACATCCGCAACTCCTCGCCCACGAGTTAGAGTAACAACCCGTAGCGCAATGATACTGACATTATTTCATCCCTAGGCGGGATTCGAACCCGGACCTCCGTAGTGGCAGCCGGGAATTCTACCAACTGCTAAGCGCATAATCAAATTTTAAGATATTTGAGCATAAAATTTGGCTAAAGAATAATGCAGTGAAAATGTACAAATAATGTACCTGGATGAGAGTGTTTTACTTTTTTCGTAACTTGGTAACAACACCGTTATATGTCAATCATATTCGCAGCACCGTCAGTAGATAAGCATGCAAGTTTACTCCAATCAAAACCATAGTCATCCAAAACCTACTCGACTTTCATATGTCCTGGCTTCTTGTTGTGTCATGCATTGGAATCAGTTCAATAAATTCTTCGTAAATAATAAATCCAATGTCACAAAACGTGATGAAGACTACAAGCTGTCCTATTCCACAGATGTCAACAGTCTCATCAATAGCAATAGAAAAAATTTAAAACCCTCATGATACAACTTTCAATTTTTGTTTCAAAACACCTGCTATTTTATGAGTTCGTTCAGCAACAGTATCTTAGGTTAATGAAATATCTTTGAGTGTGCTTTCTCTGGATATACAGTTTCAGTTGTTTTTACAAGGCACTGTTTTACGAAATTTCCTTCAATGGAGACATCCTACCCATAACAATCATTCGACTGAGTTCATAGATAGCAGTAATGGAAGCGATATTTTCTTTCCGAATTAAAAAGAAAAATGACTGTTGCTGTCTCAAATTAGGCTTCAGTTTCTTCATTTTTGAAACACGCATTAAGCCATCACATTTCGCTGCATCATTGCAAGACTGTCGTAACTCAAATTTCGTGATTTTTCAGGAGAAGCATTTTAAAGTATCTAAGTCCTATAACTTTAATAATTTTACCCTAAGCAACAAAACTTACCATCTTGATTAGGTAAACAGGGCTCCACTTGACTTACGACTTTATTACCAAAAGACGCAGAATTATTCGGCATTCTTATAAACCATTGTACCTCTATACTCGAAATTTTTGAGTTACGATAGTCTTGCAATGATGCAGCGATTTATCGTAAGATCTATGTTTTTTCATAATGTCTTTTCAAATTGTAGTCTTTTGGCGTGGCTATACAGATATTGCAAAGTAAACATTTTAGCTTTCCGTTTACTGTTGTGCAAAAATACTGTAATTCCCATTTTTCTTGAAGCTATTGTCCTTCTTCGTTCAATTTCTTTTTTCTTCTAGCTGGCTGAGCACTAGCCATTTTAAAAGTAAAAGCATTTGCAATTTTATTTTTTGTAAACAGGTGTTGATGTACAAGTCATTAGGTCATTCTCTGAAATTGTATATAATCTATATTGCAATTATATTTAGTGTTAAGTTTAGCATTAAGACATAACAACAGCAAGTTGGTATCTCTACTTGTTTAGACGACTCACAACAATTTATAAATATACTTACTCCCAGCTTACTAATTTAGTACATAATAATAGTTGCTAATGAAAACTTCTAAATTAAGCACAATACTTGTTCATAGCATAAGAACAACGCATAAAACTCAAACAGCACTAACCTGAACTTCGGGAGAACGAAGTTGCGGACACGTACAGAAACGTTTACAAACGTTTCAGAAAACTGAAAATACGTTTCGCCGTCCACATATGCTGTCATATAGTTTCATATTTATTTTTCTTAAATTTTCTCCCTTAATAGATAATATTATTCTAATTTTATTTGCGAAGATAAAACGTGCCTTTACAGTAGAAACCTTTAAGGGCCGCAGATGTACACGTTAAGGAGGGGATGTTTGACATGCCTGGTATAGGGCAATAGTCGGTAGCCCTTATAGATAGAAGACATATTTTTATTCTTATTTTAATATTCGATGAAAAAGGTGCTGTCGGGGCCGCAAATATATATATATAATATATATATATATATATATTATATATATATATATATATATATATATATATTTATATATATATATATTATATATGTATATTATATATTTTCATATATATATATAATATAATAAAAAAACAATTACAATAACAATAACATCAATAATAACAATAATAACAATTAAAAAATAATAAAAATAAATCATGAATATATACAAATAGATTACAAATTCACAGTATATGACGTCTTCGTTTTGACGAAATAGTAATTTTGTAAGAATCTTCTGGACCCACGGAAATGGACCGAAAGAGACGAAGGTTACCGACCATTTGTCTAAGGGGCGATATGTTGTTGAAAGGAAGCAGAGAGACAGAAAGCAAGGGGAGATGGTAGAGCAGGGGAAGAAGGGAGATAAGGAGAAAAAGGAGAAGTAAGGGAAGAAAAGAGTGAGAGAGAGACAGCAAGCAAAGGGAGGATTAGGAGTTTGAAGCAGAGAGATAAGGTGTAGAGAGAGAGAGAGAGAGAGAGAGAGAGAGAGAGAGAGAGAGAGAGAGAGAGAGAGAGAGAGAGAGAGAGAGAGAGAGAGAGAGAGAGACAGAGACAGAGAGAGACAGAGACAGAGAGAGAGAGGAAGAGAGAGAGGGGGGGAAGAAGAGAAGAAGAAGAAGAGAGAGAGGATAGAGAGAGAGAGAGAGGAGAGAGAGAGAGAGGAGAGAGAGAGAGAGGAGAGAGAGAGAGAGAGAGAGAGAGAGAGAGAGAGAGAGAGAGAGAGAGAGAGAGAGAGAGAAAGAGTAATGGTTAAGACGTGCGAAAAAGCATGAGAATGAAAATGAAGCAAAATGGATGGGAGCAAAAGCAAAAGTGAACCAAAAAGAAAAATGGAAGTTGGAGGGCTCATGAGCTATTACGAAAATAAAAATGAAAAATGTGAGTGGGATTCAGACAGCTGCACTGAACAGTCTTGCAACGAGGAGAAACACGTAAATCAACTATACACACCACTGGTTACTGTACAGACTTATTCTTTTCGCATGGTTATGTTAAATAAAGAAAAAACACGTAGAAACATAGGAAAATAGGAAATAATCGAAAAGCGAAAAGAGAAATTGAAATATGAATCATGCAAAGGGAAATAAAAATAAAAAGGAACAAATTATATATATATATATATATATATATATATGATAATTCTTATGACAGTCGCATGCAGGATTCGAACCCACTGCTTTCGACCACCCGTAAGCGACTGTCATAAGAATTATCAGATTGATGTGGCTGTTACTAGCGAATTTCTCTCTCATATATATATATATATATATATATATATATATATATATATGTATATATATATATATATATATATATATATATTATACATATACATATACATACCATTGCCTCAGAATTCGTGATTTTTGACCAGGACGTATTTCCCACGAAGTGGTATGATGCACTTCGATGTCAGCCAATCGAACTGGAAGAACCTCTACACAAATGACACCACAGTATCCCCACAAGAACAGTGTTGCTAGCTACGCTTTTCGCGTAGATTCATCGGTTCCAGAGCAGCTGGTCTTCGACGGACGGGGAATCACTCATTACCAAGGAAACAAAAGACCCAAGGTCACACGAAGAGCGGGTCCTCCTCCTCACGAACCGGAGGACCCACACAAGACCTCATCAACTCCCGAAGAACCGATCGACTTCGTCACGGGAGCCCGGGAGCCCAGAAGAAGGAGTCTCCAGGTTTCTACCACTTCTTCATTGACTCAGGAGGTCGCTCTAGACTCAAGGCGTCGAATGAAGAATGCCGGACCCTACTGATATTTGTGACTTTACAAATATAGTTATTTGTTCCTCGATCCAATAACATATTGGTTAAAGACCGTTGAGAGGTAAATAAATAATATTAAATAACTAAGGCATTTAGCAAGATTATATTGTCTTATGATTCTAGCAATCGTCAGTACAAACAAAAACACATCGCCAGTTGGTACAACTCTGTTCTCTAGTCCAATACTTTAATGTAAAAAATATCTAAAATTCATTCCTCTCTTCCTTCCTTCCCTCTCTTCCATTTCCTCTCCTCCTTCTCTTCTCTTCTTCCATCAACTTTCCAACCCTTCCTCTTTGCATCAATCAATTCCATAAGCTTCCCACCCAACCACTCATCCATACATCCATCTTTACATCCACCTGACCACTTATATGATCAGACAGCCAGACATATATTCATTTACTATTACATCCAACCACCTATGTGTCTATCCATTATCAGACGCATACATTCATACATCCATCCAAATATACATCCAGATATACCTACCATCCTTCCATGTATACCTACATCAAAAACATACATACCAATCCTTTCATTAACATTCACTATAGTGAGACCATAAACATAGATCTATACATTTCAAATAATGGAATGAGCCAATTCGCAGAGAAGGAAGTTTCTCTCAGCTGAATAAAATCATCTGGCGGCAGCAGGAACTGAGATGCAAGTCTTAAAGTTTAGCAGAGAACATGTTCCAGGTGGGCTAGATTTTTTTTTTTTTTTTTTAATTAAGGCAGGAGTATCTCATAACTGATTAAAAAGGCCTCATGAGATAGTATGATAATTAGATTTGTCAAACATATTAACAACATATTTACAAAACCATAGAAGTTACCAAACAACAATTAATTAATTGTCATTATTATGTTCTTTCCTTTGTCTTCGGAAAGCCATTGTTAAATCCCATGCCACCTAAAGAACACTTGCTCAATAAAGAGTTCTGACTATATATCATTTAACGAACAGAGAGACAACCCTCTTTGCAACACGGACAAATTAAATTTCTCATAGAAGACAAAGGTTTCCAGGATGTTGTTAAAAACAATGACAGAAAATGGTAACAAGTGAAAAGGAAAATACGCACGTGTGTGTGTGTGTGTGTGTGTGTGTGTGTGTGTGTGTGTGTGTGTGTGTGTGTGTGTGTGTGTGTGGTGTGCGTGTGTGTGTGCGTGTGTGTGTGTGTGTGTGTGTGTGTGTGTGTGTGTGTGTGTGTGTGTGTGTGTGGTGTGTGTGTGTGTGTGGTGTGCGTGTGTGTGTGCGTGTGTGTGTGTGTGCGTGTGTGTGTGTGTGTGTGTGTGCGTGTGTGTGTGTGTGTGTGGGTGTGTGCGTGTGTGTGTGAGAAAGAGAAAGAGAGAGAGAGAGAGAGAAAGTGAGTGTGTGTGTGTGTGTGTGTGTGTGTGTGTGTGTGTGTGTGTGTGTGTGTGTGTGTGTGTGTGTGCGTGCGCCCGTGCGCGTGCGTGTGTGTGTGCACGTGCGTGCGTGTGTGTGTGTGTGTGTGTGTGTGTGTGTGTGTGTGTGTGTGTGTGTGTGTGTGTGTGTGTGAGAAAGAGAAAGAGAAAGAGAGAGAGAGAGAGAGAGAAAGTGAGAGTGTGTGTGTGTGTGTGTGTGTGTGTGTGTGTGTGTGTGTGTGTGTGTGTGTGTGTGTGTGTGTGTGTGTGTATGTGTGTGTGTACGCGCGCGCAATGGTGTGTACTTATATGCGTGCGTGCGTGCGTGTGTGTGTGTGTATGATTCCATGTGTCTCTTTTCCTTTATACATTTTTAAATGAATCTCTTGCCCATTATCTAATTTACTTTGTAATCTGCTTGATTATTTCTTATGGCTCGTCTTCATCCTTACACACTGTAAATAAGCATCGAAACACAAAAGAAAGCGTTCTGAACGTGAGAAATTAATCATATTACCTTATTTATTAATAAACGTCACTTCTCAGGCACATTTTTACGCTGTTGGAGTATATACATCGAACTAATGGACACTACATTAACTATTTATTTACCTATCCATCTATTTATTTCTATTTCTTTGTTTACTTCTATTAATTATTTATTTTATTTTATCTCTATTATTATTACATTTTATTTTTTATACCCTTCGTGCTTACTATGACCTGGCTCGTACAACAAGAGTAAGTGGCAGTCAACGGGAGTATTTGTTAGTGAGTGCAAATTTCAGCGTTCAACTAGCAATTCTCTCTCTCTCTCCCCCTCTCTCTCCCCCTCCCTCTCCCCCTCTCTCTCTCTCTCTCTCTCTCTCTCTCTCCCCCCCAGTATTTCTTCATGTACTACGTTATGAAGACAACAAAAGTGGCGTGGAGAAGTACAGTCTAGCTAATGGAATGTTGTTGAGCCAGTTGTACTGCCCTTTCTTGTTTTGATTTATTCAGTCTAACTATATGAAAACTATCATGACACTTCTTCATATCTGTGTCACACAACGTTCTTTTTAATACTGAAGGCTATATTTTGTTTCAAAACACCCGAGAAAAGCCACACATTTTTATAAGTATTTATTTTTCGATATAGTATTCACTTATAATGTAGCAATGATTTTTGTTAATTTTCTTTAATTGTCTTCTTACGATTCACGCTCTTCAAAGTCCTATTCTCCCGTGTGGGTTTTGACACCAGACAAGAATTTCTTTACTCAAATAAATTCACAATATTAGAAACAACAGAAAAGAAATAATAAACAGAAACTCCACGAAGAGATTGAAACAGACGAGGGGAGTAGGGGAGTCGACAGATGTGGGCGATCAAAAGTCATCCTATGACATGGATTTAATGTAATTTCTTTAAGCATCTACTGGATGATTCCTGATATTACGGTGATTGAGCGTCGATAGAACAAAGTGATACTTTGGCGTTCTTGACGACTTCAGGCATGCAATGCATAAACCAGCCATTTACTTCCTTCATCACGCAAATGTGAATTCTATTCCTTAATTCACTATTTTTGTTTATTTTCTATCTCCAGCATTTCTATGAACGCAAAGGTCTCTTGTCTGCGTGTTTGTTTTGACATTGGAACTAATTATAACTCATTTCAATCCATTGTATAATTTAATGTAAATCAATGAAGCACATGATAACCTATTGTAACCCATTGTAGCCAATTGTAATCCATTGTAACTCACTGTAACATATTATAACTCACTGTAATATATTATAATCCATTGTACCTCATTGTGAATCCTGATAATTTAATGTAAATCATTGTGGCCCATGATAACCTATTGTAAATAATTATGACCCACTGCAATCTACTGTAACTCATTATAATACATTATAACCCATTGTAACTCATTACGAATCCTGATAATCCAATGCAAGTCATTAGAGCCCATGATAACCCATTGTAACAAATTGTAACTAATTGTAAATTTTTGTAATACATTTTAATCCCATTGTAACCCATTCCAACCCATTGTAACCCGTTTGTAACCCATTGTAGCCCATTGCAACCCATTGTAACACATTCAATTCATTGTAACCCATTTGTATGTCACTACAGTAAATGAGGATCAGGAGACTGTGAGGAGTGTACGCCAGGAGGCACGTAACTGCGCATTACCATTGCCCTATGCGATTAACGAGACTGTTAGAGCAGTTAATAGTCATTGCTGGGAATTGAAAAGGTGTGCGGGATTCGAATCTACAATTTGAGCAAAAGCGAAACCAGCATTATTCCAATTACGTCATCAGCGCACATGAAAATGTTCTTTTCATTCTTATGTAATGATGAATGGGAAGGATTTTGGTTTCTGTGTTGTAAATGTTCTAAAGATTTCCTTTCAGAACAGCCAGTCATTGTTGTTTTGTTTTGGGATATTTTTTTTTTCTCTCTTTTCGCATTGTTTTGCTAAGTTGAAGGTATGCTTTGTGTATTAGAGATTTAAGCGAGATAGGCAAGCTCTCTGGCTGAGCGGGTTAAGGCGTCGTTACTTGAGGGGATGGCGGTTCGAATCCTGCCACCGGCGAAGTTGAATCAAGGGCATGGTTCATCAAATTTCACGCTACAAAGTCCTCTGTGAGGGGCACCGTCTTAGCCTTCCGATAGGGGGGAGTTTGTGACGTTAAACCAAGTGTGATGGTGTGTTTTGTTTGTCCAATTCTAGAGTAGTATGTAAAGGCTGGTAGTGTGGTATGTGGTAAGATTTTGCCTTCTTATTCTGGTGCTCAGCGTAGTTTTTTCTAAAAATCGTTGGAGCTCTGCGTTCTTAATTTTGCTTCCGTTAATATAATTTGTATTATATTCAGATAGTGTTTGTTTTGTGTACGATATTTTTACCTGAATGTATAGTAAGATTTTTTTGTGTTGGTAAGGGTCATGCTTTCGAAACGGACTCAAAAATGGTAATATGCATGTATATAATACATAATGGGTCTTGAACATTCAAGGCTTAGAAATAGATTTTATTTTTCTGCAGCCGTGGGAGGGCAGTCATTGGGGAACTGTTTTCCTTAAAAGATAAGAAAATTAAAAAGAGGATATGATGGACGAAATCTGAAGTCTTGGGCGACCGTGAGTGATATACCTTATGTGACGGTTCGTCGAACGCGGTTCGACAGACACGTGTTTAAAGTGATGTGTGAACGTGTGAACGGGGTATTTGGTTGTCGAACACGTTGGTTAAACCCCAAATACCCCGTTCACACGTTTTAACCCCTTCTAAAGAGAGCGTGAGTGAGACAAGGCAGCAGCGAAAAAAATGCACGTGAGCGACGAGCGATTTCGCTCGGGAAAGTTCCAATGTCGCTCTCGCAAATCCAATAGCAGGAGCGATCCCCCCCCCCCAAAAAAAAAAAATCGCTCCAGCGGCAAGATTCAACGTTTTTCATGCATTATCCTTCATTTGGCAATCCTTGAATCCCATCACCAATGATGAAAGGATCAGAGCAAACACAACTTACCCGTGATCAATCATTGCATTATCAATCGATATCATAAACACAACGCATCAATCAACTTTAATTTGTTGATGTACATACGTATGTGTACGCGGTATAGCTGCTAGAGTTCAATGGCTTACCTAGCCTATCTTCGTATCAGCTGCATGCGCGCGTATACTAGTACTTGTTGATTAGACTCTACACGACTATCGTGCTACATAATGTCGCTAGTTGCGAATTGCATGGTACCTGTATGCAGGGAAGTTCATTGGTTGCATGCAGCTAGCTGCCCAATCAACGCGCTGACTACATGTACAATGCACCATACCCAATACCACATCACCGCATGCATACGTACACTGTACATATTCAAACTCGCTCGAGGCCTAGGAGGGAAACTGGGAAATCCCATTCATAACCTCGTTCGCGTATTTATGAGAAAACAAAATAGAATCAAATGTTTGGTTAGTAATTGAAAGTCAATAAATTTAAATATAGATATGAACATTTGATAATTATATATTTAGTTCATGCCAAACTTTCGATGATCGTACATCATGGAGCGATTTCTAGTGAAGCGAGTGAAGATGAGTGAAGATGGTTTGCCCTCAGATTCAGTCTTTTCAGAATCGAGGGAGTGTGTTTTGACGGCAGGAACCGCTTCTGGACCAGCAAAGCCTAATTCAAACTCTACGAACAAGGGCCAAGGAAAACGAAAACCAGTAAAGCATGAATCTACTATACGTTCGTGGAACCTAGGTTGGCTTGAAGTGGATCGGGGAAATGATGGTACTCTAAAGGTGTATTGCAAGGCGTGTCGTGCATTTCCACCCTCATGCACATGTGTGATGAGTTAGCCTTCTAATAGTTTGAAGGAAATCAAACCTGCAAAAACATGGCTCTCGAAGTATCAAAAATGCCTCTGGTAATTTAAAAAATGCCTCTGGTGAAATTTGGAAGAAAAAAAAATGGCTCTGGTGTAAAAAAAATAAAAAAAAGAAGCCTTACACTTCTACATTTTTTTTTCTGTGATCATCAAAATATCCATGACTTTGGTAATCTATATTTTCAAATTCAAAAATATCGGAGACAGTAGAAAATGAAATAAACAGAAATAACCCCAAAACAAGAGAAAGAAAAACGATAATTATAACAACCCTCACCATCGATATAATTGGCTTGTTTGTCTTGTAATTTTCCAATCTTGGCGTTTATTTTTCACCTGTCCATCAAGATCAAGTTATCTTTCTCTGATAGCTCTCTTTGATTTATTTTATTCGTTCACATTATCGCTGTCTTTATTTCTAGGCTTATATGCAAAATTTCTGTTATCTTGTTCTTCATTTGAACGCCTTTCTAAAAGAATCATTTTATTTCTTTTGTAGTTCTTTATCTATAGAGTTCTTCAAATAACGTGTCAGCATACAGTAAAAAAAAAAAATCTCCATCTACCTAAAATGAACGTGGTTTAGATATTCAACATTTACCTATGCGTGATAAAGGATCAAACAGTACAACTTTACCTTTTTCAAATTCTACTTTTTATAAGTAAAATGTCTTATCTTAAAAAATAATTTTGTTTTCATTGGAAATCGGTTGAGAAATCTTAATCCAGGAGTTATCATATATACCTTTTCTCCTAAGTCTAGTTGTTCTATTTTGTATATTATGCAATTATATAATTAATTTCTAATAACTACAATCTTGTAAATTTGATAATATGTAGTTATGGGTTTGCATTTCTGTAGTATCTTCATGTAACTACATATTTCATAAATGTAGTATTTGGCCACATATTTACATGATTCAATCCACGCTTCTTCATTGTACAGTACAATTGTTATTTATGATTATGCCTATTTTTTTCTTACTTATCTCACTAACTTTACTTCAGATGGTCACATAGAATGTCCGAGTCCTGTAACCCTCATGTATTTATGAAGTTTTAGATGCTCAGAATATTCTAAGCTTTGATATACAAAGAAACAAGTATTTCCTTTCAATTTTCATTCCTTAATATGTACTTAATTAATTTTGTTCTTTTATATTTCTTTTCATAATATTTATCTCGTTATTTCTATCCTTCTAAAACAAAATGGTGAAAGCATTCTAAGATTTAACATAAAAACTCCAATGTTCATAATTTTATGTGAATCAAATTACCTTCGTTGTTTTGTGTCTTTTTCTTTTCTGTTTATCCTTCTAAAACAAGCACCATGTCTTTGTGAAAAAGTATATATTTCAATGTTTACGTTTATATTTGAAAGTGTTTCGTCTGACTTGTCCAAAATAAATGTCATTGACTTTTATTTGTTCCACAACAGATCAGGAATACACTCTATGACCTTATTAATTTGTATGGACAAATACTTATATGTTAACGCATTCCATTTCATAATATCCAAACAGAGGTATTGAGTTATTTACCAAATGTCGCTAAGCGTTTGATCCTTTACACAATATCACATTGTCTTTTCAGAATGCTATACCTTTTGAACCATCATATGCGTTATGTAAATATACATTCTTTAGAAATTAGATTAGATATCTTAATGCAAGGTCTATATTGACATACTTTCATAATTTATTTGGATAATTATCACAAGGATTCTGAATAGGATCTTGTTTTTAATGCAACAACATGTTCATATGTCAGCTAGCTAATCTCTTTTTTACTGCCTTTGTGTATATTTCTTAAAGAAGTTCTACAACACTTTTTCAGCTATTCTTTGTAATCTGCTTTGATGCTTCCCAGAAGATATCATTATTTCATCCCTTCCCCGAACTTTCTTGTTTTCACCCGACGTATGGAAAACTTATACTATACATGCAGGAACGCACTCACGCACGCACACACACACACACACACACACACACACACACACACACACACACGCACACACAGCCTCGTGGCGCAGTGGTTAAAGTTCTCGCCTGCCACTAGGGCGGTCCGGGTTCGAATCCTACCCAGGGCTGAAATAATTTCAGTATCGCTGCGCTGCAGGTTGTTACTCCAACTCTCGTGGGCGGGGAGTTGGGGTTGTGTGTGCGTGTAAAGTGACAGTATTACCCAGAGATCGGTCATACGAGCTCTGAGCTCTCATCCGGGAGGTTAATAACTGTCGATCACGAGTCCAACAGGTGATCCAAGACCATGGTGAATCACACACAGACACACACGTTGTACTTGTATAGTTTTCATGCCTTCTTCAAAGTAACAAAAACACTCTCGTATCCTTCACTGTCTCACCGTCTGTCAAATGTTTCTTTCACTTTAAATGAAATTTAAGTAAATAAAAATATAGTTTATCTGACTCATCATAGATTTTTTATGCAATTAAGGTAATCCTTAAGCTTTATTCATAACTCACCATACTTCTCCAACGAAGTGATTAGTGAGAAAATCTTGGTTGGGCAAGTCCAGTCAGTTGCGGCGACCCGCCGTGTTTTTTTAGGCCGAAGTTTGGGTCGCCTCCCCGCCTGGCCAGGACTGGCGGGAACCAACTCAAGAAGCGCCCAGTGGGTCCCTGGAGTCAAACTCACCACTGACGGCTCATAAGTTCAACACGGTATCCACTGGGCTAGCCCACGTCCCTTTTATTTGTGATTTTATCAACTTTTCTTACAAGGATTTTTTTTTTTTTTTTTTTTTTTTTTTTTGTCTTTTTATACTCTATCTGTTCATGGAAGAGTCGGCTTTTATATGATTTTTTATCCACTCTCAAACATTTGATAACTTTATTTATTCCGTTACATGGATGTGTTATATATACATATTCATTACGATTTATTAACTTCAACTGGTAATTTTTTTCTTCTCTTCTGGGATGATTTGATACATGTTCTTGCTTTTCTAGAAAAATCTCCAAACTTTTGACAACTTCTTTGCTTTTTCTGTTGCCTCCATGTCCTTAACCCACCTGGAAAGGCTTTATTTTTTCTATTTAGTTGACGGAAAAAGTTCACTTTCTAGGAACTAGTGCTTATCTAGATTAACCTAACTAGGGTGGTTAGACACACACACACACACACACACACACACACACACACACACACATGCACACACACACACACACACACACACACACACACACACACACAAACCGAGCGCTTTCGTCTATTAAGACATTTTCAAGGTAGAAGCATAGGAGAGAAACAAGAATATATACCCAGAGGGATATCTCCCATTGCCCTATGGAATCAGAGAGTTTAGGCTACGATTTTCTTAACAATGAAATGATCGAATTTGTAGAGTTTATGATTAAAATCTAAATTGTTAACAAATGTATCTTTGATCAGACTGGACTGTATGATATTCTTATTCAAATATGAATTACTTTTAACAATTACTTTACTCGTAGCTTTCTCCCAATTAATGCAATGCCTGAAATCCCTAAGGTGAACAAATATCGCATTGGACATTTGTCCACTTCTGACAATATACTTATGTTGTTTTAACCTAATATTTAATTTCTTTCTAGTCTGACCAATATTGCATTTGTTGCAATCTTTACATGGAATTTTATATACCCAACCTTCCTTATTTTGAGGTGAATTTTTTGTTAAAGGACTTTTGACTGTTGGAGTTTATACAACGATTAATTCATATTTGAAAAGAAATATCATAGAATCCAGTCTGATCAAGAATACATTTTGTACCAATTTAAATCTAAGTGATGGATTGTACAAATTAGATAATGTCATTAATAGGAAAATTGAAGCCCAAATTATCGGGAATCTGAGTATGTACGACACAGGGAGAGATTTAACCTTTGGGTATATATTCTTGTTTCTAAGCTACGATTGTACCTTTTCTATTATTTTCATTGTGGGTTTTCGGCATATACACACACATGCACACACACACGTATTATATATATATATATAATATATATGTATATATATGCAGATATTATATATATATATTATATATACACATGTATATATACATACACATACATACATGTATATGTACATACATATACTATACACACACATGTATATATACACACACATACATACATATATATATATACACACACATACATACATATATATTACACACACACTTGTATATATACACACATACATGTATATATACACACACATACATACATGTATATATACACACACATACATACATGTATATATACACACACATACATACATATATACACACACATACATACATGTATATATACACACACATACATCTATTATACATACACATATATACATATATACACACACATACATACATATATATATACACACACATACATACATGTATATACACACATACATACATGTATATACACACATACATACATGTATATATACACATACATACATATGGATATACACATACCTACATATGGATATACACACACACATGGATATACACACACATACATATATGGATATACACATACATATATGTATACACACACATACATATATGTATAACACACACATACATACATGTATATATACACACACATACATCTATTATACACACACATAGATACATATATACACACACATACATACATATATATATATACACACACATACATACATATATATTACACACACACTTGTATATATATATATATTTATATACATATAAATGTATATATATATATATATACATACACATGTATACATATACATATAAATGTATATATATATATAACATACACATGTATACATATACATATGTATATATATACATATACATATGTATATATATACATATACATATGTATATATATACATATACATACATGTATATATATATATATATATAACATACACATACATACATGTATATATACATGCACATACATACATGTATATATACACGCACATACATACATGTATATATACATGCACATACATACATGTATATATACATGCACATACATACATGTATATATACATGCACATACATACATGTATATATACATGCACATACATACATGTATATATACATGCACATACATACATGTATATATACATGCACATACATACATTTATATATACACACACATACATACATGTATATATACACACACATACATACATGTATATATACACACACATACATACATGTATATATACACGCACATACATACATGTATATATACATGCACATACATACATGTATATATACACGCACATACATACATGTATATATACATGCACATACATACATGTATATATACATGCACATACATACATGTATATATACACGCACATACATACATGTATATATACATGCACATACATACATGTATATATACATGCACATACATGTATATATACATGCACATACATGTATATATACATGCACATACATACATGTATATATACATGCACATACATACATGTATATATACATGCACATATATGCATGTATATATACACACATATATGCATGTATATATACACATATATGCATGTATATATACACACATACATGCATGTACAGTATATATACACATGCATGTATATATACACATACATGCATGTATATATACACATGCATGCATGTATATATACACATGCATGTATATATATACACATACATGCGTGTATATATACACACATACATGCATGTATACATGCACATACATGTATATATACATATACATACATACATGTATATATACATACACATACATACATGTATATATATTACATACATGTACATATATATACACATACATACATGTATATATATACATACATACATGTATATATACACATACATACATGTATACATATACATACATGTATATATACATATACATACACATACATACATATATACATACATACACACATATATATATATACATACACATACATATATATATACATACACATACATACATGTGTATACTTATACACACATACATGCATGTATATATACATATATACACATACATGTATATATAACATATACATACATGTATATATATATACATAAACATACATGTATATATATACACACACATACATGTATATATACACACACATACATGTATATACACATATATACATGTATATATACATACACATACATACATGTATATATATATACATACACATACATACATGTATATATATACATATACATGTATATATACACACACATATAAACATGTATATATACATACACATACAAACATGTATATATACATACACATACAAACATGTATATATCCATACACATACAAACATGTATATACACATACACATACAAACATGTATATATACATACACATACAAACATGTATATATACATACACATACATACATGTATATACATACACATACATACATGTATATATACATACACATACTTACATGTATATATACATACACATACTTACATGTATATATACATACACATACTTACATGTATATATACGCACACATATTTACATGTATATATATATATATATACACATACATGTATATATACATACACATACATGTATATATACATGCACATACATACATGTATATATACATGCACATACATACATGTATATATACACACATATATACATGTCTATATACATACACATACATACATGTATATATACATACACATACATGTATTTATACATACACATACATGTATATATACATACACATACATACATGTATATATACATACACATACATGCATGTATATATACATACACATACATGCATATATACATACACATACATACATGTATATATACACACACATATATACATACATTTTATATATATGTATGTGTATATATATATATACACATACGTATGTGTATTACATATATACATATACGTATGTGTATTATATATATATATATATATATATATATATATATATATATTTATATATCAACCACAAAGCAGTTTAATTGTAAGTCATCAACATCGGAAGCTCCGTGGAGGCAACATGCAGAAATAGAAACGTGGTTGTACCGAGGAATCGAAACTTCGGCTAGCACGTGACCTGTGCGTGCTGTAGTGACTTAGACCATTGCTCCATCAAGAGCAATGGTTTAAGTCACTACAGCACTGGTCGTACCACCCTAGTAAACCAAATCACAATCTTGGCAGGGCAAACAATAAACACCAGGTGACTCTACTTCCTTCGTCACCTGGTGTTTATTGTTTGCCCTGCCAAGATTGTGATTTTGGTTTACTTGGGTCAAACCGGGAGAGACATGAACACTAGATTGGCAGAACATAAAAGGTCAGTTAGGTATGGGCAAGAAAATTCAGCCGTATTTCTTCATGTCAAAAATAAGAATCATTCTTTCGACTTGGGTAAGGCCAGATTAGTGTTCAAGTCCCACTGCGGTTCCAGGAGAAAAATAGATGAATCAGCATTAATTGAGGGA
>NC_134805.1:30560290-30567790 GCF_046742065.1 Oratosquilla oratoria
AACACACAACAACAAACGTACATAGAAAAACACACACAGACACACACACACACACAGACACACACACACACACACACACACACACACACACACACACACACACATATACAGTATATATATATATATATATATATATATATATATATATATATATATATATATATATATATATATATATATATATATATAAAGCACACCGTGTAAGATACTTTTCGTCATATGTTCATCATGCACACACACACACACACACACACACACACACACACACACACACACGCACGCACACACATTTCCCTTCATCTGAATAATACCGTTTGCAATGAGCTAGAATAAAATCCCTGAGGTGTATTTCAGGTATAAATAGATTAATTCTTTCATACCTAGAAAGACTCCTGGTGGTATTGTCCTCTTCTTCGCCAGCTCAGGTCAGGACCTCATCAACTATTAACCCATTTTACAGTTTCACTTCTTATTTGAGGATTAGATGCTTTAGCCACTATCATAACGAATTTTCAATCAATAAAATGTTTTGTTAAAAAAAAAAAAAAAAGTAATAAATATTTAAATAGAATTTTTTTTTTTAATTTAAATAGATACACAACAGTAACATTTCTGGTACAGAACAACTCTGTTCTCTGAAGTACAATGCTGTGTTTATACTGACACACAATACGACGTGTACATTTACTGTGAGTGTTAGTACACTGACCTTTGAGCCACTTCACCGCACAAGAGGGATTTTCTTTATCTGATTAGAATCGGCTGGCGGAAGACAAACTAAATTAAAAGAGCTACATGGGTACTGGATTTTTTTTTTTTTTTTTTTTTTTTTTTTTTTTATGATCTTAATCCTTCCCCTACGTAACCTTCCCTCAGCTGAAAAAAAAACCTATTTGACGGCAAACAGAACTGGTGTGTAAATTGTCAATAGAAATGAAAGGGTTAATATGCTTTTGGACAGAAAAACTGAAGAAAAAAAAATTCCATTAAACAAATTAACAAATAAATAAATAAATAAATATATAAGTATAATACAACTGCATAAGTAAATAAATAAAGATAAATTTCTAAATAAACAGATAAACCCTTAGTTATCACAACTAGTAAATGGAGGGTGGGAGGCTGCTCTTGAAGAATCACCCCTTAAAGTAGCGTCTTCGGTATAGACTTAAAATAATAACAATAATATTTATAAAAATTCACCATCTTTCCACCCCTTTCTCCTCCTATTCATCGCCCTCAATCCCCTCCCCTTCACAGCCGGAGCTAATGTCTCTCTATTGCGTCTTTCATGTCCTTTTAGATAAAGAACAGCAACCTTCCAACTACGCAGCCGTGATTTATTATTAGAACAGATTCTGGGCAGAAAAGTTATATAATACAATAATTAGTGCAGCTTCGCTGTAACAGAAAACAAAAATACTGCTTATATCACATGTAAATATTATATAACATACATGTATATCTATAATATATATACTATCCATATCTATGTATATGCACACAAACACTATATATGTATATATATATATGTATACATATGTATATATATATATATATATATATATATATATATATGTACATATGTATATATGTTTATGTATATATCAAGGACTACTATTACACAGGACGTGCGCCCCCAGATCCCTGGGTCCGCTAGCGGAGGCCATTGCTTTCTTTGTAACCTAACATTTTATAGTGGACAAATATATAAACTCTTGACTTATTCAATGCAGTATAAGTTAATATAAACTTTTATAGTGAAATAAGAAACTATTTCTAAGGCACTGTTATGCTTTGAAATGCCAATTTTAGCCGGACTTAACAAGTATTATTGTATGAAGTTAGTGGACACCAGGGTTGGCGATTTTTTTTTTCTATCTTTTTAAAAATATATAAAATCTATTTTTTATTTAAATCAGATTTGATTTAAATAGACATTTCATAGATTTTAAATGTTGTGGGATTGCTATCAGATATGCGATCTGATTGCTAAAGGACATTTTTAGCATATCAATATAAGGAGCAGTGTTATATAGACTTGCCACAAGTATACAAGGAACGATATAAGCCCACAACAAGTTTCAACAAGATTCTTGTTGAAACTTTTTCTGAGTAAGCAGCTCCTCACTGAGGCAGTTGCTGCTTTGGAATCAACCAGAAAGGATGTCTTCTGGACCTGGCAGAGTGGTTCCTTCAGGCACAAAAAATTATCCTGTCAGGAATTATTTTGAGAAACTACCAACAACTTCTGGCAAAGGGGACCAAGCTAAATGCAAAGACTGTAGCCAGGAACTACAGGGCATTGTGTCAAGATTAAAATCTCACAGAGATAAATGCCAAGGTCAGCCACAACATACAGAAGAAATTGATGACCCGGGTAAATAATTTTATTCATATTGTGTGCATTTCTCCCTTTTCATACGCAACTATATAAATTTGGTGAACAATGGAGAGCATATGCAATGAAAATGTGAAGGCCTAAAGAGATGATACTTCAACATCATTACTTCTAAACTTGGGTAATGACTATATCACTATGATATACTGTATCCACTCAACTTTGGGGCCTAGATGATTGTTATTCATTTCATTCAACATTGTGTAATATATTTCATAGGTTCCATTGGAATTCAGCCCACATGGGATTCAGCCCAAAGGGATCTAGCCTAACCTAACCCAACTAACTCATTATTTCTAGTGAATTTAAAAGTGGACTGAATCATGTGTGGGCTGAATTGTAAGCCCATCTATTTCATATCCTGTTAATTATCTCCAAATATTTTAATGGCTTGTGTGAATATGATCATTATCTGAAAAAAATAACTACTGTACTCAAAAGTGGCCTAAATCACACTGTATTCATTAATTTATTCATTCATAAATTATTGAATATGCTAAAATTTTCTGTTTCCATTTCAGGATCTATTTCAACAGCTTCAATCCCTTCATCGTCGGCTCCACTTGAATTATCTGCAAACCTGACTCCACCATTAAACAGGTCACTATCAGACTCCTCCACAGGCGCCACTTCTAAATAATTTTCATCTAAAAGTCATCAATATCTCTGGACAGATTTATCATAAAAACTTCAGCCTCTCAAAAGGAAAATCTCAACAAAGAAGTCGCAAGAATGACATTTGCCACAAATTCACCATTTCGTCTTGTTCAGCATCCTCAGTTTCTCAAGATCGTTCAGAACCTGAGGCCAGGTTATATTCCTCCATTCAGAAAAGATATTGCTTATAAGTACTTGAATCTCGTGTATGAAAAGGAATATAAAAAGTGTGCAGATGACCTCAATAATGAAAATGTACGTCTTTCAATTGATGGATGGTCTAACATCCATAATGAGCCCATAATATGTGTCACTCTAAAAACATCCACTGGTCAGATTTATTTAGTTGACACAATAGACACATCAAGAAAATCTCACACTGCTAAATATCTTCTACAATTTGTACAAAATTCAATCAAGAAGGCTGAACAAGATTTTGGTTGTCACATTGGAAGTGTTGTGACATACAATGCAGCAAATGTCACCAAGATGAGAAAACTCTTGGAGGAATCGAGTGAACCTGAGCATACCGTCCTCACATACGGCTAATACCGTTCCTTGTATACTTGTGGCAAGTCTATATAACACTGCTCCTTATATTGATATGCTAAAAATGTCCTTTAGCAATCAGATCGCACATCAGATAGTAATCCCACAATGTTTAAAATCTATAAAAAATCTATTTAAATCAAATAAATCTGATTTGAATAAAAAATCTTATTTTTCATATTTTTTAAAAAGATAGAAAAAAATAAATAAAAACCCAACCCTGGTGTCCACTAACCTCATACAATAATACCTGTTAAGTCCGGCTAAAATTGGCATTTCAAAGAATAACAGTACCTTAAAAATAGTTTCTTATTTCACTATAAAAGTTTATAGTAACTTATACTGCATTGAATAAGTCAATAGTTGATATATTTGTCCTATATACAATGTTAGGTTTCTAGTTTTGATATATTTGCCCAATATAAAATGTTAGGTTACAAAGAAAGCAATGGCCTCCGCTAGCGAACCCAGGGATCTGGGTGCGCACGTCCTGTGTAATAGTAGTCCTTGATATGTATATATATCTCTCTATCTATATATATATATATATATTAATATCTAAAATAATAAAGTAGTAGCTTCTGTCTCTCTGTCTGTTTGTTCACGAACTCCTCCATAACCATATATATTCTGATACCTTATCACTGCAGGTACTATATTTCATTTCCCCCCAAATATATTTTGGCTAGGGTTAAAGATTAAAGGGGTATGGTGGGGCAACACGCCACTACTGTAGTGTCCCTTTACCACGACTAGCATTATGTGACAAAAATTACTATGATTAAACAAACCATTTTATGTGTTCATAAATGTTATTTATAGTTGTAAGATTAATGCAGCAAAAACAATGATAGCTTTTGTAAGGAGAAGCCATGTAAATGTGAAATTATCATATAATTTTTCCATATATATTTCACTTTTTCGCTAGCGGTAACACACTAGAGTTACACATATAAATGTCAAACGAAAAAACGTAGAGATTGAACAACTTCAACACCAGGCTTAATGACCCCCTTATGGGTCGATAACCTTAAAAAAAAAAAAAAAAAAAAAAAAAATCGAGTTATAAAATAACAAAAAATTGGTTCAATTATCCTCTTATTTTACACACACACACACACACACACACACACACACACACACACAGCACACATATTATATTATATATACAATTCATATATATATAATACATACATATATTATATATATACCATACATATACATACATATATACATATTGGTCATATATATATATATATATATATATATATATATATACAGTACACATATATATATACATACATATATATATATACAGTACACATATATATATATACATATATATATGTATACATATATATTTACATATATACCGGTATATACACATATACATATATATATATCCATATATATATATATATATATATATATAGATATCCATATATATAAATATATATATATATATATATAAATCAATATATATACATATATATACACATGTATACACATATATACACATATATATACATATATATATACACACACATATATACATGTATATACATATATATAAACATATATACATATATATACACATATATATACATATACTTACATATATACACATATATATACACATACTTACACATATATATACATATACTTACATATATACACATATATATACACATACTTACACATATATATACACATATATACACATATTTACACACATATATACATACACACACACACACACACACATACACACACGCCATGTTTAACGAAACTCTTGTACCCTGAGAAGTAATGGCGCATGAACGCCTCTGAGTCACTGTCGGATATGGCTTCATCGGAACTCCCCAACCCGTCAAATATGGCGTTGTCATATTCGAATTCTTTATCGTTCTCTAGGATTGCCTTGAAAGCAATCACCTTCCTTTGGAACTCCTGTATAGACGCTTTCACGTTTAGCATTTTGACGTCTGTATACAAACTAGATAATTTTTTACTGTGCCCATCTCCAAGTCTGGCCGCTAACGCTTTGTTCCCTTTAAAATCCTTCTTGGACACACCCTTTGTGGTTGTTAACCACTTCCACATGTGCCTCCATCTTCGCTGCTTAGCAGTGTTGTTTCCTGCCATCGCATTAGCAGACAATTTACAATGTCTTACTTGCATCATCCTGGTGCATCATAGAAATACCCTTACGGAGTGTTACCAAAACTCCACCGTGACCGAGGTAATTTAGAGACATTTAATATTTTGTTTCTTTTTATTTATAATTGGAAAAATTTTGTTCGCTTTTTGTCATACACACACAAAAACATAATAGATATACATATATACACACATGCATATATGACACGCATATACATAAACAAACGCATATACATAAACACACGCATATACGTAAACACACGCATATACGTAAACACATGCATATATATAAACACACGCTTATACATAAACACATAGATAAACACGAGCATATACATAAATAAACGCATATAAATAGATACACGGATACACATTACACGCATATACATAAATACATGTATAACATATACACACATATACATAAATACATGTATATAACATATACACGCATATACATGAATACATGTATATAATGTCGCTGTCCATTAGCGAATTATTCACATGTATATAAAGATATATACGCGTATACATATATACACGCATGTATATAGATACATGCATGCACATAACTATACACATGAACATAGATACACGCATATACATATATACACGCATATACAAAATAGCATATGGAAAAATACATGCATATTCATAAATACGTGCATAAGCATAGATGCACGCATATGCATAAATACACTCGTATGCATATATACACGCATATACATAAATACACCCATACACATAATACATAAATACACGATTATACATAATACACGCACATATATATACATACATTCATATATACAAATACACGCATATATATGAATATAATCATATATATTTCCATATACATATATATATATAGATACATGTATATATATATATAGATACATGTATATATATATATATATATATATATATATATATATATTATATATATATACACATATATATATTATATATATATATATATATATATGTGTGTGTGTGTGTGTGTGTGTGTGTGTGTGTGTGTGTGTGTGTGTGTGTGTGTGTGTGTGTGTGTGTGTGTGTGTGTGTGTGTGTGTATGTGTGTGTACATTTGTGTGTGTTTGTGTTTACAAACACACACACATAAACAAAGACACACACATACAGATAGAGAGGGGAGTTTCCAAGAGATGTGTGGAACGGCACAGTACTACCGTTGTCAGAAATTGTTCACTTGATTTCAGGGTAAAGTTTCCTTAGTGGCAACAAGTTTGAACATTATATGAAAAAGAAAAAGAAAAAGAAATCACCTGTCGTGAAATAGCACAAGAACTCTACCTCTTTTCTCCCTCCCTTTCCTTTTCTCCTCCCCTTCCCTTTCTTACCCATTTACCTCTTTCCCTCCCAATCCCTCCCTTCCTTATTCTTTTCTCTCTTCCTCTCTCCTTCTTACCGTCTTCCATCTATTCCTTCTCCTTCCTTTTCCTCTTCATCCTCCTCTTTCCTTTTTGTTCTTCATCTTCATTCTCACCTTCCTCCCTTCTTACTCCTCCTAATCTTCCCTCCCTTCATTCCACCAATTTCCCTTTGCTTCCTTTTTCACCTCTCCCTATCTCCCCCTCTCTCTTTCTCTTTCCCCCTCTCTCTCCCTTTCTATTCCCCTCTCTCTCCCTCTCTTTTCCCCTCTCTCCCTCTCTTTTCCCCTCTCTCCCTCCCTTTTCCCCTCTCTCTCCCTTTTCCCCTCTCTCTCCCTCTCTTTTCCC
>NC_134805.1:30575290-30582790 GCF_046742065.1 Oratosquilla oratoria
ATATAATATACATATGCATACTATATATATATAAATATACATATACATACATATATATAAATATACATATACATACATATATATATAAACATACATATACATACATATATGTAAATATACATATACATACATATGTAAATATACATATACATACATATGTAAATATACATATACATACATTGTAAATATACATATTCATACATATATATATGTAAATATACTAATATACATATATGTAAATATACATATTACATATGTAAATATACATTACACAATATATATAGTATACATATAATACATACATGTAAATATATAAACAATACATATATATATAAGTATACATATACATACATATATATATATATGTATACATATACATACATATATATAAGTATATACATATACATACATATATATATAAAAGTATACATATACATACATACATATATATAAGTATACATATACATACATATATATATATATAATATACATATACATACATATATATACAATAGACATATACATATAAAAATATAGAAAATATAAATAAATAGACAAATACAATATATAAATATACAATATATAAAATAAACACATACATATAAAATATAAATATACATATACATATGTATAAATCAATATTATACACAAAAAATATATTATATATATGTATATTTATATATATGTATGTATATTTTATATATGTATATGTATATTTATATATATGTATATGTCTATTTATATATATATATATGTATATATGTATATTTATATATATGTATATATATATATTTATATATGTATATTTATATATATGTATATATGTATATTTATATATATGTATATGTATATTCATATATGTATATGTATATTCATATATATGTATATGTATATTCATATATATGTATATGTATATTCATATATATGTATACGTATATTCATATGTGTATATTTATATGCATATTTATATATATATATATATGTATATCTATATATATATATATGTATATTTATATATATGTATATGTATATTTATATATATGTATATTTATATATGTATATGTATATTTATATATGTGTGTATATTTATATATGTATATTATATGTATGTATGTATATGTATATTTATATATATGTATGTATGTATATTATATATATGTATATGTATATTTATATATATATGTATATGCTATTTATATATATGTATGTATATGTATATTTTATATGTATGTATATGTATATGTATGTATATGTATATATATGTATATGTATATATATGTATATGTATATATATGTATATGTATATATATGTATTTGTATATTTATATATATGTATGTATATGTATATTTGTATATGTATGTATATGTATATTTATATATATGTATGTATATGTATATTTGTATGTATGTATATGTATAATTTTATATATGTATATGTATATATATGTATGTATATGTATAATTATATATATTTATGTATATGTATATTTATATATATGTATGTATATGTATTTATATATGTATGTATATTTATATTTATGTATATGTATATTTTTATATGTATATACATATACATATATATATAAATATACATATACATACATATATATTTTATACATATACATACATATATATATAAATATACATACATATATATATTTATACATATATACATACATTATATATTATATATATATATATATACATTGTACATACATATATATAATATACATATACATACATACATATATAAATATACATTATACATACATTATATATATACATATACATACATTATATATATACATATACATACATTATATAAATATACATATACATACATATGTAAATATACATATACCTACATATATATAAATATACATATACATACATATATATATAAATATATATATACATACATATATATATATAAATATACATATACATACATATGTATATAAATATACATATTACATATATATAAATATACATATACATACATATATATATAAATATATATACATATATATATATAAATATATACATACATATACATACATATAAATATACATTACACATATAAATATAGACATACATATACATACATATAGATATACATATACATACATATATAAATATACATATACATACATATATTTAATATACATATACATATATATATATACATATATATACATATATATATATATTATATATATATATATACATATACATACATACATACACATACATACATACATCAGATCATTTTCTGGTGGAAGGTAAGTTGAGAGTGGAGGACAGATGGAGGAAGAGGAAAGGGACAAAAGGTAGGGAGGTGCTTAGAGTGAACACTCTAAACGAAAAGGAGAAGGAGTACAAGAGGAAGCTGAAGGAGGAGTTGGAGGGAGTGAAGGATAGAGTGGAGGTAGGTGTGGAGGAGGAATGGGGATGGTTCAAGGAGGGAGTCACAAAGTGTGCAAGAATGGTGTATGGAACAAGAAGGACAGGGGGAAATAGAAGGAAGGGTAGTGAATGGTGGGATGAGGAAAATGAAGAAGGTTGTAGAAGAGAAGAAGCGAGCTTTCACAGATTGGTTACAAAGTAGGACGAGGGAGTCATACGAGACGTACAGGGAAAAGAAATGAGAAGTTAAAAAAAAAGGTAAAAAAAGGTAAAGGAGGCAAAGAGGAGAGCAGATGTAAAATGGGTTAAGAGTATGACAGAAAATTTTGAAAGTAATAAAAAGATGTTTTGGAAAGAAATTAAGAGAGGAAGAGGAGGCGAATCAAGTAGAGAAGAAAAGGTAAAAGGTGCAGATGGAGAGATGATAATGGAGGAGAAGGCAGTAAGGGGAAGATGGGCAGAATATTTTAGGGAGTTGCCTAATGTGAAGGAGGATAGGGAGGGAAAGATAGCTGCAGTGGGAAATGCTAAGAAAATGAGAGTGAGGAGTGAGGAAAATGGAGGAGAAATAAGGAAGGATGAAGTGAAGGCAGCAGTTAAGATGATGAAAGCAGGTAAGGCACCTGGTCTGGATGGATGCCATGCAGAATGTCTTAAAAAGGAGGTATAGTGATGGTGGACTGGTTGGTGAGGTTATTTAATGTTTGCTGGAGAGAAGGTAGAGTGCCAGAGGACTGGAGGAGTGCGTGTATAGTTCCACTTTACAAGGGAAAGGGGGACAAGTGTGAATGTAGTAGTTTCAGAGGGATGAACTTGTTAAATGTAGTTGGGAAGGCTTATGGGAGGATCTTGATTAATAGGATTAGGAGAGGAAAAGAGGGAGTAATTGGTGAGGAACAGTGTCGGTCTAGGACAGGTAGAGGTTGTGTAGATCAGATTTTTGTGGTAAGACAGATATGTGAGAAAGCTATAGGTAAGGGGAAGGATGTTTTCTGGGCCTTTATGGATCTGGAAAAGGCTTACGACAGGGTAGACAGAAAGGCACTGTGGGAGGTTATGCGGATATACGGGATAGGAGGAAAGCTTCTGGGAGCTGTCAAGAGTTTTTATGAGAGTAGTAGAGCTTGTGTCAGGATTAGAAATGGAGAGAGTGAGTGGTTTGAGGTAAAGGTGGGACTTCGTCAGGGATGCGTTATGTCAACCTGGCTGTTCAACTTATACATGGATGGGGTGGTGCGAGAGGTGAATGCAAGGGTAGTGGGTCAGGGATTGAAGATGGTTAAGGAAAATGGAGAAAAGTGGGAGGTGAGCCAGCTGTTGTTTGCGGACGACACTGCGCTTGTGGCAGGATCGGAGGAGGGATTGAGGAAGCTGGTGACAGAGTTTGGGAGAGTGTGTGATAGAAAAAAGCTAAAGATAAATGTGGGTAAAAGTAAGGTGATGAGATGTACAAGGGGTGAAAGTGGCAGTAATCTGGAAGTGAGCATTAAGGGAGAGCAACTGGAGGAAGTGGATAGTTTTAGATATTTGGGTGCAAATGTGGCAGGAAAGGGTGGAGTGAAGGTGGAGGTAGAATGTAGATTGAGAGAAGCGAGTAAATGCCTTGGTGGTTTAAAAAGTGTAATGAGGAATAGGAATCTGGGAATGGATGCGAAGAGGAGACTGTATGAAGGAGTGATTGTCCCAACAGCACTGTATGGAGCAGAAACATGGAAAATGAGAGAGGAAGAGAGAAGGAGTTTGAATGTGTTTGAGATGAAGTGTCTGAGAAGTATGATGGGGGTTACTAGGCTAGATAGAGTGAGAAATGAGGAAGTGAGGAGGAGAACAGGGGTGGAAAGGGAGCTGGGAGATAGGGTGGATGAAAGAGTATTAGGATGGTTTGGACACATGGAAAGAATGAGTGAAGAAAGACTAGTAAAGGAGGTATGGAAGGCAGATGTGGAGGGAGTGAACATGAGGGGACGTCCTAGGATGAGGTGGATGGATGGGGTTCATGAAGGGGGCTTTGGGGAAGAGGGGAATGTCTGTTGAGGAAGGGCGGGAGAGGACAGAGGACAGGGGTGAATGGAGAATGGTTGTATATGGAAAATGTTGTGATGCATGAGGTGGATTGGACGGGGGAATGGGGGTGAGGTAGTGTGTGTGAGCAAAAAATTTTGACGCAGCCCGAAGGGATTTCTCCCCGTCCTCTTTTTTATATGGGGGGACGGAGAGGGGGGGTCGCCGATTTAATGAAGCGGCCTTGCTGTGGATGTGCTGTGTCCTGCGACACTGTTTCTGACCCAGGGCAGTGGACAGGGTGCAGGGATGACCCGTCATCTAGGAGGTGCTAAGATGGGAGGGAGGGTGGAGGGGTGTGGAGTGTTTTCGGGGATGAAATGGGTGGGAATGTTTTTTGTGCCTTGTCCTTTTTGGCTACCCCCCTGGTAAGGGGGAAAAAGGCCTTGGTATATGTATGTATGTATATACATACATATAATATACATATACATATTACATATATATATATATATATATATATATATATATATATGAATATACATATATATACATATTTCTCCCAGCACCTAACTGCTCTTTAAATTTCCATTTGTTTTCTTATTGTTTGTTTAATCGTTTCTCCTTCTCTTTGCTGCCGCACATATGACCCCCAAATCTTTCTTTCAAACGAATGAAAACTTCTGTCTGCAGCGAGAGTATGAAATCTTTGTCAATTTTGATTGATCCGAATATTTCAACCCCATGACATCTGGAGGATTCCGTTCTTGTGACCTAAATCGCCTGACGGCAGACAGAATATATTATTATTATTGTTATATAGTGAGGATTAGGAGAGGAACAGAAGGAGTAATTGGTGAGGAACAGTGTGGAATTAGGACGGGTAGAGGTTGTGTAGATCAGATCTTTGTGGTAAGACAGATATGTGAGAAAGCTATAGGAAAGGGGAAGGATGTTTTTTGGGCTTTTATGGATCTGGAAAAGGCTTATGATAGGGTAGACAGAAAGGCACTGTGGGAGGTTATGCAGATTTATGGGATAGGAGGAAAGCTTTTGGGAGCTGTCAAGAGTTTTTATTAGAGTAGTAGAGCATGTGTTAGGATTAGAAATGGAGAGAGTGAGTGGTTTGAAGTAAAGGTGGGACTTCGTCAAGGATGCGTTATGTCGCCCTGGCTGTTCAACTTATACATGGATGGGGTGGTGCGAGAGGTGAATGCTAGGGTAGTGAGTCAGGGATTGGAGATGGTTAAAGAAAATGGAGAAAAGTGGGAGGTGAGCCAGCTGTTGTTTGCGGACGACACTGCTCTTGTGGCAGGGTCAGAGGAAGGATTGAGGAAGCTGGTGGCAGAGTTTGGGAGAGTATGTGCTAGAAGAAAGCTAAAGATAAATGTGGGTAAAAGTAAGGTGATGAGATGTACAAGGGGTGAAAGTGGCAGTAGACTGGAAGTGAACATTAAGGGAGAGCGACTGGAGGAAGTGGATAGTTTTAGATACTTGGGTGCAAGTGTAGCAGGAAAAGGTGGAGTGAAGGTGGAGGTAGAATGTAGATTGAGACAAGCGAGTAAATGCCTTGGTGGTTTAAAGAGTGTAATGAGGAATAGACATTTGGGAATGGATGCGAAGAGGAGACTGTATGAAGGAGTGATTGTGGCAACAGCACTGTCTGGGGCAGAAACGTGGTACATAAGAGAAGAAGAGAAAAGGAATTTGAATGTGTTTGAGATGAGGTGTCTGAGAAGTATGGTGGGGGTTACTAGGCTGGATAGAGTGAGAAATGAGGAGGTGAAGAGGTGAACAGGGGTGAAAAAGGATTTGGGAGATAGGGTTGATGAAAGAATATTAGGATGGTTTGGACACATGGAAAGAATGAGTGAAGAAAGACTAGTAAAAGAGGTATGGAAGGCAGATGTGGAGGGAGTGAACATGAGGGGTCGTCCTAGGATGAGGTGGATGGATGGGGTGAAGGGGGCTTTGGGGAAGAGGGGAATGTCTGTTGAGGAAGGAAGGGAGAGGACGGAAGACAGAGGTGAGTGGAGAATGGTTGTATATGGATGATGTTGTGACTGCATGAGGAGGAATGGGAGGGGGGGGTTGGGGGGTGGGGTAGTATGTGTGAGTAAATTTTGACGCAGCCCTAAGGGATTTCTCCCCGTCCTCGCCTTATATGCAAAGGGGGACGGAGAGGGGGGGTCGCCGATTAAATGAAGCGGCCTGGCTGTGGATGTACTGTGTCCTGCGACACTGCTTCTGACCCAGGGCGATGGGCAGGGTGCAGGGATGACCCGTCATCCAGGAGGTGCTCAGATGAGAGGAAGGGTGGGAGGGGTGTGGAGTGTATTTAGGGATGAAATGGGTGGGAGTGTTTTTATGCCTTTCCCTTTTTGGCTACCTCCCTTGGAAGGGGGAAAAAGCCTTGGTATATGTATGGTATATGTATGTTATCTAGTGAAAGGGGAATCGAGGTATCATGATATATTTGGTTATTTTGTCTTACTAATTTCATGCTGCTTTTGCCTCTTTTGTGCTCATGTTTTGAAAAATACTTTTTTCAATTTCTAAGCCGCTTACCCTGGTAGTAAAAGCAGCGGTTCTTAGTATTTTCCAACATTTTATTAATTTTTCCAAATATTTTTCTCACGTTTCCTTTACATAATTTATTCTGTCATCCTAACTAGGTTCAAAATTAATCTTCTAAAGTGACAAGTTTTATTTATATTCTTATGAATGGTACCAAACAATTTTATTCAGAATATGTAGTGATCTCAGAACTCACTACTCCCACGAAAAGGGAAGTGAAAAACCCCTGTCAGTTGTGGTAAGCCGATGTTTGAGTCGCCTCCCCGCCTGGCCAGAGCTGACTGGAACCAACACATGAAACACGCAGTCAGTCCCGGGAATCGAACTCATGACTTGACATGGTATCCACAGAATAAAATGAGATTTTTTCTTATCAAGACTCTCAATTCAGTCCAACACAACCCTCATCAGAAAGAGCGTATGAATGTAAACCTAGTCTTTAGAAACACTGCATATATTTATGTTTGAATTAAATCTGAAAATTTACATAACATCCGTTTTACTCATGACAGAATC
>NC_134805.1:30595290-30602790 GCF_046742065.1 Oratosquilla oratoria
TCCAAAAAGTTTCTCATAATATCCACCAAAACTTCAAGTGTGTATGTATGGTTGTTTGCTGTACTAACTTGATTTTGATATTATATCTCTCTTTGAAATACAGGAATCTTGCGGCGCACATAATAAACTCAATACTTTAATCAGAATAAAAAGTTTACCTAAATGTTGCACACAAACACAATGTTATGGATGACAAATGTTTTACATCGCTTTTGTTTCAATATCTTGAGTTCAGGTATATATGAACGTATATCATATATATATATATATATATATATATATATATATATTGTGCGTGCGTGTGTGTGTGTATTCACCTCGGATCTGCTGCAGTCTCTGTCGAGACAGCCAGACACCACCCTACGGCAGTGAGCTCAGAGCTCATTATTTGCCGATCTCTGGGTAGGTCTGAGACCACTCACACACCACACACCGGGACAGCAAGGTCACAACTCCTTGACTAACGTCCCGTACCTACTCACTGCTAGGTGAACAGGGGTTACACGTGAAAGGAGACAAACCCAACTTATCTCCGCCCGGCCGGGGAATCGAACCCCGGTTCTCCGGCTTGTGAGACCAGTGCTTTACCAATCCGCCACCGGTGTGTGTGTGTGTGTGTGTGTGTGTGTGTGTGTGTGTGTATGTGTGTGTAAGTACACAATTTCTATAAATATGATCACATCCTTATATGTAGCATATACACTGGATATAAAATCTTTATCTTGACCATATTCTACAGAGTCGGGGGACACCCTCTCTTTGGTTACAAGAACAAAGGAGAAGCCGAGTGTAGAGTTTTGTTCATCCTTTTGTCTTTGTCGGTTTTCCATTGTGATCTTCATGCAATTTCTTCCTTCCCGTGACTTAACAAGGCAAAGAAAAATTGCTACAGTGATACAACAAGCAAATCTTTCGTTCGGTTGTGTAGCCTGAGTTAGGTCTTTGTTGATATTTTTGTTTAACGAAATAAGTTGACAATAGCCAAAGGAGAGGCAAGTCCGACGTAGTTATGGACCAAAAGGTCTCCGGTCGGCATGCTTATCTTTTGTAATCGTTTGTCACTATGAGTACCCAGAGATATGTATTAATGGTTAATTTCACCCCTTAGTTATACAGGACGTTTCTCTCGTTCCAATTATATGTCGGCAGGAGATAGAAATATACAAGTCATCAATAGTTTAATGAATTTCCTTGATAGAAATAAATAGAATATTGTAGTTGACGATAGAAATGCCGGAAATTGGCAAATGGACAGATAAAAATCAACAACAAAAACACTTCCTACATGAGTATTTTTGAAGAAATTTATTTAAGAAAAATTAGAACTTTTACACACTATGAATCTATATCATTACACCAGTTTGTTAATAACATCTTTTTGAGGCTCATTCTACACATTTCTTCCATTGTAAATTACGAAAATGTCACATGAGCTTGTTCGAAACTGAAGTAATTTAAACTTCGTTTCAGATTTATTTATTAAACTCTCACTCAGTTTGAGAAATCTTCTATAACTAAAGTTCTTGGAACCTAACAGCTATTAATGATCTGTATCAGGTGACTACACAAAAGAGAGAAAAATCACACACACACACACACACACACACACACACACACACACACACACACACGCACACACTCACTCGGTGGCGCGGTTGGTAGAGTCCCAGACTGTCAGTATTGCGGTACCGGTGGTACCTGGTTCGAATCCTGCCCAGGGCTGAATTTATTTCAGTATCGCTGCGCTTCGAGTCGTTACTCCAACTCTTGTGGGCGGGGAGTTGAGTGTGTGTGTGCGTGTAAGGTCATAGCATTACCCATAGATTGGTCATACGAGCTCTGAGCTCTCTTCCGGGAGGGAAATAGCTGTCGATCATGAGTCCAATACGTGATCCAAAGACCAAGGTGACCAAGGTGAATCACACACACACACACAAATATTATATATATATATATATATATATATATATATATATATATATATATAGAGAGAGAGAGAGAGAGAGAGAGAGAGAGAGGAAGGGGGAGAGGGTATGGAGGAAAAAGGAAAGCAGAAAGAAACAAAGCAAGTCATTTGTAATGAAAAGACAAATGGTTACCAAACCAAATCAAGACGCTGACCTACTTACGACACCCCTGTTTTTTGAACATCACATACATAGATACATGTATGCATACATACATACATACATACATAAACCATTAGCACACCTTGTACCTTTACTTTCATTACTATCGTTACCGTTCCCAATGGCACTACCATTACTATTATCATTGGACTACCACTAAAAACTACCGCTACTATTACCATTACCCCTACCACGACTACACTATTCATCTCCATTACCACCTCCACAATATTACCTTAGCCATCACCGCCTGTAGCAATTTTCTTGCATTTACTTCTAAAAATATGTGTAATAAATTAGATATACACTATGAATCACATTAATTCGTAAATTCGCTGTAGTCACTTGATGATAGATTATCTAATCTTCTGTCATTAATACGTAGGGTTATCTACAAGCAGACTTCATGATTCTATACTTGATAACATGCGCTCTGAGTTGATCTCTGAGAGAGAGAGTGAGAGACGACCAAGTAACCATGGCAACGAAACCTCACAGCTTCACTTCCTTGATTCTGCCCAGCGGGTGAGTTGAGGTGAGGCTTTACTACAGTGGCGCTTCTATTTCCGCTATCTCCGAGATAATTTGCATGGGGAAGCACTATAAGATGGGTTGTTGGTAAAGATATTTTTTTGTGTCTGAGGTGAGAGTTGTCGTAGGTTTTTCAATCTTGAATGTTTAGTTGTAAATATCTTTATTCTCCATGTGCCAGAATTCTTGAGCGATAGACGCAAATACAGGCATGTATGAGCTAGCATGTAAGCACAAATACACGGGTGCATAAACATACCACATACATACATACATACATACATGTATGCAAACGTACATCTTTATAATCAGTCTCATATTTTTGTTATCCTCCTTTCGTTTATATAGCAAATTTGATCACTGTTCTTACATTATCATTTTGAATCCTTGTCTCCCCATACCTAATATAATTACATTGCCAATATCAGGACTGAAAAATAAATTTTGCCTTAGAAATGACCTATTTATCTTTTCATCATTATTATTATTTGGAAGCTCACTGTCTGAGCGGTTTATGGCGTCGATACTTGCGGCGAAGGTCGAGGTGAGAGCGGTTTGAATCCTGCCACCGGCGAAGTTGAACCAAGGGCATGATTCATTATATTCCCCGGTACAAAGACCTCTGTGAGGGGCACCGGCCTAGCCTCCCGATAGGTGGTGGTGTGACGTTGAACAATATCATATCATATCATATCATATTATTACTTCCAAAAACCTTCGGTCTTCAACCTTTCTCGTCGAGCTCAAAGTTGTCTTAACTGCAGACATCCACCAGAAGCAGAGGTTACTTCTAGGACACTTGGCTGTCCTCCCCTGGCTAATTCCTGGCAATCTTATTTAATTTGAGGAAACATGTAGTTCAATGAGATTAAGTTTAATCAATTAATTCTTATTACCTGCCATTTGCGTCCTCAAAAGTTCTTAATTACCTTAAAGAGAAGTACTTCTGAAACTCCTGTGTCCTGAAGTTTAACCTTTTCAGATTACTATCCTCCCTTTTATTAGAGCAACTCCAGTATATTTTCTAGCAGTTCTTTACAAATTTACTTTATCTTTATAAATTATCTAACAACTTTAAAGAGGTATTTTCCGAGGATGTATTCTACACTGTATGTTGACCTACTTTAGTCAAACTCACTCTCTCTCTCTCTCTCTCTCTCTCTCTCTCTCTCTCTCTCTCTCTCTCACACACACACACACACACACACACACACACACACACACACACACACACACACATACACATGCACGCACACACTTCCACAATCTTTCTCTCTCTTCCTCTCTGGCCGCTTTTCTCTTCCCCTCTTTATCTTTCTTATCAAGAGCAGTAAACTTTTAACCTCAATCTCCCTTCCTGCAACTAAGTCATTCAATCCATCATTCACCCAAAGTTCTCATGGTTCCCAAATCCTTCCCCAACATTCAATCAGACTTTCCCTGAGTTACGATATCCTCCTGACGTCAAGACACACTTACAACCTCCTTTGCTACCGAGGAGGAGGCTCAAAGACGAGGAGAACCGCCTGGCGGCAGTGTGAAGATCAAGAGTACTTGAATCGTCTCTCGTCACGTACGCCACATTTATGTATTACTGTTTCCTCGACTCTTAAAGGAGATCACTTCAATATTGAATAGGATCGTCAGGCACCCACTAAGAACCACTAGTTTTCGGGTTCGACCCAAATCGTGAAGCTCTCTGGCTCCTTACGGAGAAAAGTACCCCACATTTATGTATTACTGTTTCCTCGACTGTTAAAGGAGATCACTTCAATATTGAATAGGATCGTCAGGCACCCACTAAGAACCACTAGTTTTTGGGTTACGACCCAAATTGTGAAGCTCTCTGGCTCCTTACGGAGAAAAGTACCCCACATTTATGTATTACTGTTTCCTCGACTGTTAAAGGAGATCACTTCAATATTGAATAGGATCGTCAGGCACCCACTAAGAACCACTAGTTTTTGGGTTACGACCCAAATTGTGAAGTTCTTTGGCCCCTTACGGAAAAAAATAAGAAAATAACGGTTGTAGGGGAGCTTTAAGTTTTTCCCATTAAAATTGTTGTGTAGGCTGAAAAACACACTTAGAGCCATCTGAAAGTGAAGGACAAGTATTTCTGATTACTAACGACGATCTATGTTTACAGAAAACGGCTAATCAAAAAATATATGGATTACATTTTTCAATCTTATACATATTCTATCAAGTTACCTATTTCTCTGATTCTTTCTCTTTCGATTTCTTCTCCATTCTCTCTTCCTTACCCTTTCTCCCTTCCAACCCACACATGCAAATGACATAGTAACACCTAGATTTATGCAAATCCTTTGTCCGAAGCTTCAATAAAACACACTGGACAGCACGTGCTGTATATAGATTAAACGAGAAAGACTTTGTTCAGTCATGCAAGGGATTCCTATGAAAATGAACAGAATGTGAAGAGAAAAGAAGTGAGGTGACAGGAAGTGAAGAGCAAAATAATGAAGAGAGAAAATGAGGGGAGGAATTTGAAAGAAATGAAGTGAAATGAAAGAATGTGGAGAGAGGTTGCGAAGGAAAAGGAAGTGGACTAATGTGAAATGAAAGGAAGAAAATGAAGTTGATTTAAGAAAAGATGAAGGGACGGGAGTGAAATGAAAGAAATAGACAAATTGATGGGAGATAGAGTGAATATAGAGAATTTAAAGAGAGAAAATGAAGATGCAGGAGAGGAAGACCCAAGCTGCGCTGGAAGGACAGACTGAGAGAGGACCTTAAGGATATACAGCTGGAGGAGCAGGAGCAGGTTGATGGACCGAAACAAGTGGAAACGATTAACGAGTACCAGCGACCCTATATGAAAATGGTAAACGTCAACAGGAAAAGAAGAAGAAAGAGAGAAAATAAAGAGATAGAAAATAAGGACACAAGTGAAAGAAATACAAGAAAGTAAAGATTAAAAGAAAGGTAGAAAAAATGAGAGAACGTGAACTGAAGGTAGCTGAAGGGAGAGTGAGTGAAGGAGGAAGTACAGGACGAGGAACGGAATATAGAAGAGATGAAAAGAGAGCCAAAGTGAAAAAGAGTGAAATGGTATGGGAGTAGGGGGACTTCTGGGAGAAAATGAAGTAGAGAAAGATTACAGGAGAAAATCCTAAACACGCTTGAAGCAGGAAATGATATATTAAGCATGACCAAAGTTCTCACCAATTTATGGTTTGTAAATAAAAAGAATATTTTTAAATATCTATTAATTTAATTAGTATATCATATTATGTATATATATATATATATATATATATATATATATATATATATATATATATATATAGAAATATATATATATAAACCACAACAGCCCCAAGCTATCTCGGTGATCTCACCGTTCTGATTTTGCTGATCTAAACCAATCAGTGATTCAACTGCGATCGAATTACACTACAATCTCGATCAAGTACTCAAAGACCTGAAATGGCCAACTGATTATCCACAAGTCGTTTTCTCCCATGTCATGTACTTGGTATATAAATCTCTCTTATACACGGCATCAGTTTAAATTATACAAGAGATTAATTGTCCCACAGCATAATCCCACGCACATTAGGCAGCTAAAGAACACCGTTTTAAAACCAAAAGTGGTTGATAACGGTAAGCAAATTTGATGGAAAATGTGTGGTGGTTTCAGATGCTATATCCATTTACATAGAACGTAAATTATACAGGGTCTGGCTTTCAACCATTATTTCAGTAAACTAAATAAATTAGTCTATGAAAAATCAGGACACACTTATACCATTACCATATACCAGGCACACTTTGCTACTTATATTCATATGCACGTTCCCAATAGACCAAACATACACAAACACAAAAGCACACACACTCACATACACACACACAGACACATACTGACGCGTAGACTTGTATCCCAGTCTCTAAGCTGAGGCTCCATTCGTAAGTCTTTTGCACATATAGTGTGTATTTTTAACTCCCTATTTTAAATTTATATATCAATACATATATATTTCTATCAACTTGTAAAAAATGATCATATCTTTGCTGCTAGTGACAAGTACGTCGAATACAGTTCCATGCTAATGGTGTTATATGTTACAGCAAGAAATTATCATCAAGACAGTTGATTGTCACTTAATAGGCTATGTCTTTTGATATCGTCCAATCCTTGTGCAAAGCTCTAACGGAGATGATGTATTTTGGTAAATCCGAAAGAAAAAGAAAGAAGAAAAAAAAAATTGAAATCCGATATTACGCCTCACATAGTTGCCCCAAATTTGTTCTTCATACTTTGCACCTGGAGAACACGCCCCTTCCTCACTCTCCCTCCAGTTTTCCTCCCTATTTTCATCACACTTTCAGTCCCTTCACAATGTTTTCTTTTTTTTTCCTCTCATTTTATCTTCCTTCGATCCATCAAATCCGCCGTCTTGTTAGAATTTATCCAACAAAGGATATTGCATGGCTGGCAAACTGATGAATGTTTGTAACTGAAAATTTCCCCCAAGGTAAACTCACGTGCAGTGAAGGCTTCAAGAAACATCGAAGACTCTGTGTCTATGGTCTACCAATTTATTTGATGGTACGGGGGGGGATCCCGGCTGGTTCTGGTCTTGTATCAATAGGAGTATCGTCTTATGGTCTGAGGAAGATAAAGGAAAACGAACAAAAGAAGATGACAAAGAAAATGTATCCGACATACAAGTAGCTTACATTTATCCCTTTCCTGGAACAAATCCGACCATCAAACTGTTTTATATCAATACGAGCTTCGCCTAAGAGTCTGCGTAAGATAAAGGAAAAAAAAAGCAAAAGAAGATGAGAAGAAAACGCATCCGACACG
>NC_134805.1:30607790-30610290 GCF_046742065.1 Oratosquilla oratoria
TTCGATGGGAACCAAGTGCTGGTCTCCATTCATGGAACAACCCACGATATTCTCTTGGGTTTTAAGAATAGGTTACTTAACGCACACCTGCCAACATAAAACTTCCTTCAACACTTTCGTCTTCCCTTTCAAGAGGTGTCCATGGAGACTCTAGTGTCCCTTTTAACCTAGTTTACTGGATACAGCTTCCCAAGGGAAGCGGAGGACTTTCAAGACCTCCTTATGCATTTGAACAGAAGTGCGTTTTTCTTCGATTAATTGGAAATGCAATATAGGTGAATGATTGTTATGTTTAGTTGTAAGGGATCACTTTATATTCTAAAGGTAATATTGCTTCTCTTTAGTGTTTTGATTGTAGAATACATACACACGCATACACGCGAACATACGAGTACACACGAACATACGCACACGAGCATGCATACACGAACACGTACACACGCACAAACACACAAATATACACAAAAAAATATATGTGTGTTGGAAGGATGAATAGATAAAAAAATCTGGCCGGAAAGCACTCGTTAGTTGAATTTATAAAGTATGCCGGTAGAGTTGTTAATATACATTTCTTCAATATAATACCAATAGGTAAGAAACAAAGTTTCATTATAGTTATTATTATCATCACCATCATCATCACTGTCATCATCAACACCATCATCACCATCTTCACAATCACCATCACCATCACCATCACCATCACCATCACAATCACCATCATCATCATCACCATCATCACCATCGTCACCATCATTATCATCATCATTATTATCATTATTGTTATTATAATTCATTATCATCATGATCATTATCATCATTATTGTTACTTTTTTGTAAATAAATAAAAATAGAATTAAATTTGTAAACCTAATTTAAAAGATAATTTAGTAAGTAACTATCTCAAGTGCCCTACCAAATGCGTATCGTAGAGATGAATATAATCTTATGATGACAACAAGAATGAAAGGAAAATCACCCATCGATACAGAGTGCCTTAAGGCGATTTTTCCTTGCGCGATCTGTAGAAACTGTCACCTCATTGAACTGTGAGGTTTGATGTCGGACGCATTTCCTCAACTTTTACGGGAACGCAAGTTTAGTCAATTTCTTCATCTGGAAAATAGTTCGATTGAATTTTGATCTTGCAAATACTGAAATTTTGGATTGTGCGTTCGCACCTCCATTTGCTCATAATGCGTGAAGTTAGCTTTTCATTTGAAATGATTCCTAATTCAAAAAGATATTGGCACAAAGATTGCGTATCTCAAATTCTAAATTTCGGTAATAAAGCTGAGGCGATGAAAAATTAATATATCACATATTTCATTTACTTACTAATCTCTATTTATCGTTCTATTTTTTTGCATATATTTTGTGTTTACCTGCTCGTTTAAGTATCGAGGTACCAACACTTATTACCTTGACTCGGAGAAGACTTTCAATGGAACAAGTTGAAATGTTTCAGCCAGTCAGTTGTACCCTTTATTCACCGACAGCAAAAGCTAGTGACAATTACAGGTAAAACCTGGAAATCGAACCAGGGACTAGGATGATATAGACATGCAGTCTATATTCATTAGTTCTCATTAGGCATCTCCTTACGCTATATCAGAAACAGGTCCTGGCATGAAAAATGGGTCTTTTGAGCTACTTCTTATATATAGGCTATCAGTAATCAAAGACAACAGTAATAAATACACTGATACTACAAAAAAACAACAACAACTGAAGCAATTGAGATAGACATAGGTTGATAAACACAAGAATATTTAAACGAGTTTAGAGATAAGAGGAATGAAAGAGAATGCAAGACATTTCGACTTGGACGAAAATAAATGGAAAATGTGTAAAAAGAACAGTTATGAAAACATATGGTAGAATGGACAGTTGGTCGATTATTTTGATCAACTGTGTGTGTGTGTGTGTGTGTGTGTGTGTGTGTGTGTGTGTGTGTGTGTGTGTGTGTGCACGTATGTGTGTGTGCGTGTGTGTGTGCGTGTGCGTGTGTGTGTGTGTGTGCGTGTATGTATGTGTGTGTGCGTGTGTGTGCGTGTGTGTGCGTGTGTGTGCGTGTATGTGTGTGTGTGTGTGTGTGTGTGTGTGTGTGTGTGTGTGTGTGTGTGTGTGTGTGTGTGTGCGTGTGTGTGTGCGTGTGTGTGCGTGTGTGCGCGTGTGTGCGCGTGTGCATGTACATGTATGTGTGTGGGTATGCGTGTGTGTATGTATACGTCTGCATGTATGTGCCTACACATTAGTGAATAAAGTGGAAACCAAAGGATAAATTCCACAGGCCTAAGGACTGCTGGAACAGAATGAGAACTCCTGGAATGGCTTAATGAACCAGTGAAGTGGTCAGGAACACCTCGTTAGGGTTGACACCGAAGAAGTTGTTGGAACGGCCAAGTTGTGTACGAAGTCAAGGTGAAGGGGATGGAATGGGAAGCGAAGTCGAAGCCGCCAGGGTGGGATCAGTAAAGATCAAAGTCAGGAAGGAGGA
>NC_134805.1:30617790-30620290 GCF_046742065.1 Oratosquilla oratoria
AACCAAACATGAAGGACTGCTATCTGGCCAATCAGAATTTCACTCCGCCAATGTTTTGCATTTTTGCTTGAAATGATTGCATGGCTGCGCATCTGCAGTTCTCTTCCAGGAACAGCCCAGCTGTTGTGAATGATGTTCCTCGTACAGGCAGGTGTGGGTTTGGAAACGGGCACTAGTGTTTGTCCTGGCGTGGGTACGGGCGTGAAAGCGGGTACAGGTGTGGACACGGCCGTGGGGGGAGATAGGTAATAGGTGAAAGGGTTTTTTATCCTTTTCCCCTTCTGTGTTGTACACTATGACCTCTGTTTAGCTAGGGATGTAGTTCATATATTGTACTTTGTCATCGAAACCAGAGTTTCTATCCTTGGGGGAATATATCACGATGTAGAGGTAGACTCGTTACGGGGTCTAGGAGAGATATGAAGGTACGTTTTGTTCGGTGCTATTAGCCTACCAGATCCAATGGGGGAGGGGGGGGCATCATACCTGGCATCATATTTAGTTAATCTCGTTGGTTGGTTTGGTTTAAATGATCAGCCTCATAACTTGCAGCTCGAAGCACACAGCTCCATTAGGTCTCTAGAAAATCGTTCTACGGTTATCACTGAGCTACGAACGATCATCGTTGAGCGATAATTGCACCAAGCAAAACGTACCTTAAGAAGGGTACTGACTACTACGACTATTACTACTGTTAATGCTATTACTACTACTGTTACTTCTGTTACTGCTTTTAATACTATTGTTACTAGTGCTACTATTATTACTATGTCACTCTTCTACTGCTGTTACTACAGCTGTTATTATTACTAGTATAAAAAGTACTATCCTATTCCAGTGACAAGCGGATGCATATTTGTTTAGACATTCGTATCTGAGAATTTTGTTTTGGAAAGAATCACTCCTTTGTCTCACGATAAAAAACAAAAAACAATTTTCGAATAGACGATCAAAATAAAGTCGACAGAAGTTCAATCTCATCAGAGTTGGACTTTACTTTCCCCACGAGTGCAAAGACGCGATTTTGTCTGCGATGAACTGCAAAGGCGAGGCGTCGTGTTGGAAGATGGGGTTTCTGGAAAGGTCGGGGACCCAATGAGCCGAAGGGAAAGTGTCTGGAATGGAGTTTAAGTTCATGAGATTCCAGCAAGTAACAGTTTCTTCATTACTTGCAACATGTTTTTATATAATAAGGAACCATCACTTTAGTTCTTTTTCAGTGCATCTTTCAAAAATTTGGAAACGTCTCCCTGGCGAGTTTCAATTTCGAGAAGAAGATAAGAAAAAAAAAAAAAAAAAAAGTTTAAGACTTCCAGAGATGGACCGAAAGTTCTGTAGACTCCAAGACACTCAGGGCCGATGAGGCGTGATGATGCGATGGAACCTCAAGAAAACCGAGAAGGTAAAAACGAAAATCCCCAAAACAAGCTTCTGGAGCCACCTTGTGTTCTCGCCGCCTTGGGCTAGAATGATGGTGGAGGCGGAGAGTGTTGCTAAGTCAGAAGCCCTGCAAGGTAATGGTCGAAGAAGGAAATGAGAAGCTCTTGCCGGAGGCCGAGGCGCGGATGGGGAGGGAGGATGACGAGCCGGAGAGGAAAAGGGGGAAGAAAGTAGAGTAAGAATGGAAAGAGAATGTTGGTATGGGACTAGAAGAGGAGGAGGGATGAAGATGCTTTGAAATACTGAAAACAATGAGAAGTTCCGTAGGCCGAGGCGGGGATGGGGAGGGAGGATGACGAGCAGGAGAGGAAAAAGGGGAAGAAAGTAGAGTAAGAATGGAAAGAGAATGTTGGTATGGGACTGGAAGAAGAAGAGGAGGAGGGTTAAGGATGCATTGAAATACTGAAAACAATTTATGACGTGGATGAATTAGGAACTAAGGACAGTGGATGAAGAAAAGAGAGAAAAAAAGAGCAAAGTTTTGAGAGAACTGGAGAGGAAGTAGATTAAACTCAGAAAGGGAACTAGGAAACAAAGGATTACAAAGGATTACAAAGGCAAAGCATGCCGACAGGAGACCTTTTGATCCATATCTAGGTCGGATGCAAAAAAAAAAAAAAAAAAAAAATCATATTAATAATAAATTAAAACTATAACAATGTAAATAACAATTAAAATACATAAATAAATGCATTGGTATAGTTGAATAACAAACAAACAGGTAAATAGTAAATGATAATAAATTGACATATAACTAATAATAAATGAAAATCAGACAGACAAATTATAACAAAACAAAAACAAATAATATAACATAAATTATAATAATTACAGCATCTTACTTAGGTATTTATCTAAATGATTCTTAAAGCTTCGAACTGAACTACATTGCACTAGGTATGAATAAAGATATATGGGATTATGGAATAGGGAAGTATCAGACATAGACAAGGAAAATGGAGAAAAAAAAAACGTGTAGAAAAAGAAATACAGAACGAAAAGACACCTTGCAAGAAGTAAAAGGAAACAAGTGAAAAAGAATAAAAGGAATTAAAGGACA
>NC_134805.1:30625290-30657790 GCF_046742065.1 Oratosquilla oratoria
GAGATGAGTTCTTAGATAATCGATCACTCCTACTCATATGTATCGCGGGCCACTCGATGACCCATCATCAATAATTAATAAATAATCGATCTCTAAAACGAATTCTTAAACTTATTAAGCTAAACACTGATGATATATTTATATACACATATATATATATACATATATATATACACACATATATATATACACACATATATATATACACACATATATATATACACACATATATATATATACATATATATATATATATATATATATATATATAAAATACTAGAATACTTTGTCGTGAATACAAAAACTTTAGTTTGGTCTAATTGTTTACTAAGGACTGCTACTTATCTTGGCTCTGTGTGTGTGTGTGTGTGTGTGTGTGTGTGTATGTGTGTGTGTGTGTGTGTGTGTGTGTGTGTGTGTGTGTGTGTGTGTGTGTGTGTGTGTGTGCGCGTGTGTGTATGTCTGTGTGCGCGCGCGCGTGTAAGTGTGTATGTGTGTGCGCGTTTGTGTAAGCATATGTGCGTGTGTGTGTGTGTGTGTTCGCATGCGTGTCTTTGGACCTCAGTACTATAATTTTCCGAGTTACCAAAAGAGAAATTACTTTCAAAGTTTTGTGGCAGGAACAGCCAAAGTTGATGATTTTGGTAGAAATAATCCAAAGTTCCGAGAACTTTCTTTATTCACTTATTTATCTTATCTGTCTGTGTGTCTTTACAACAACGTTATTTTACCGAGAACGGGTCATTACTTGGGGTGATTTATTGCATCAACTTAGATATAAAACAAATTGTATGACTATGTTATAGCTTACTTAAGTATGTCGGTTGAACATAAAATTTGTCTCGTCTATATATTTTATATATATATATATATATATATATATATATATATATATATATATATATATATATATATATATATATATATCACTTGGACAAAATATAGTGGCACGTTTGTAAATTATAATCACGATGAACCCACAGTCGGAATAGTAGGAAACTTAGAAGAAAGTACTTTCCTGAAGAGGGCTATACCTATTAGCCGAAACATAGAAGTTATACTTTCTTCTAAGTTTCTATTTAGTCCGACTGTAGGTTCCTCGTGATTACATATATATATATTTGCAGAAACCACTTGGAAAATAAAAGAAATGAATACCGAACGTTTTCGTCTATTCAAGACATCCTTTGTTCGTTATTCATTTCTTTTATTTTCCAAGTGGTTTCTGCAAGTATTATTGTCACGTGTGCTTAGTGATTTGTTTTGCATATATATATATACATATATATATATATATATATTATATATATATTACTGATTTACTCTATCAGCACAACATCGTTTGGTATATACTAGGCTATTTCATTCACCTTTGTGTGATAAAGTGTAATACAAATATACAACGTACAATCATACAAGAATTCTTGAAGCTAAATCGAGTTGACGAAGGCAAAACATCAATATTTGTGAAAATATTCCAAAGATATGAATCACAGTGACAAGGAAGAGACACGGACTTATTGATTTTGAACCAATTCTGCAAATGCATGTTTGAAATCATGCAAGCATTTCCAGCAACAGATCCTTATCAATGCTTCCAAAATAGATGTCTTTGGATATATCTTTTCCTATCCAACCTTGACCGGCCACAAGCATTGGATTTTGCATTCATCAATTTAATCCTCCATCGCGTCATACATGTTTTCGTATAAATCTTATTTAATCATCATTTATCCAAGATAAGGTTATCAGAGCGCAACACGCGTATACGTGGGCTAAATAAAATTTGGTGTCATATGTCTGTGGGTATGTCTTTCCTACGAGAGCTTGCCAATTACAAGAAACAGATTTTGTATGAATTTCTTTTAATCACTCATCTATCTATTCATACACATGTTTTCCTGCCCATGGTGATCGTGCAATCTTCCCAGGAAGACGCGAATCTCTGCACCACGCAAAGTGACAGTCACTGGTGGGGTAAGATATGAATGAATCTAATTATTAATTAGATACAATGAAATTGCCCGAGAGAATCACGGGTATAAGTAGGCTAAATGAAAATTGGGCTAAATGAAAATTGGGCTACATGGAAATTGGGCTACATGGAAATTGGGCTAAATAAAAATTGGCCTAAATGAAAATTGTGCTAAATGAAAACTGGGCTAAATGAAAATTGGACTAAATGAAAATTGGGCTAAATGAAAACTGGGCTAAATGGAAATTGGGCTAGGTGGAAATTGGGCTAAATGGAAATTGAGCTAAGTGAAAATTGGGTTAAGTGAAAATTGGGACAAGTGAAAATTGGGCCAAGTGAAAATTGGGCCAAGTGAAAATTGGGCTAAATGAAAATTGGTGTGGGATGAGGAACGATAAATAGTGCTCAGGACGGCATGACTCCAAAAGCACCTGTTTGGCACGGCTAAGTGGGCAGCTTAAGCTCAGTGCGGCCTCAGGGGAATGAACTAATTACATACTAGGGGACATCAGCTGGACCGGTAATGAAAAATTCTATCTAGAATAATGTCCACTCCTATTGTTCCAATTTCTTCCTAAATTGTTCTACTGCGAGGTGCGTGTGTATAAAGAAGGCATGTGTATGTATATGTATGTGGTTAAGTATGTATATCTGTGCGTACATATTAACATACATATGTATGTATATATGTATGTATGTATGCATGTATGTATGTGTGTGTATATATGTATTCGTGTGTGTGTGTGTGTGTGTGTGTGTGTGTGTGTGTGTGTGTGTGTGTGTGTGTGTGTGTGTGTGTGTATGTGTGTGTGTGTGTGTGTGTGTGTGTATGTGTGTGTGTGTGTGTGTGTGTATGTATTCAGGTATGAATGTTTATATGCATGTCGGTGGATACGTTTTCGAGTGCTCGGAAGAAAGAAAAGAATGAGAAAGCAAGGGAGGTACAGGGAGATTGAGAGAAAGGGAAGAGGAGAGAAGGAGGCAAGGAGAGAGAGTGGAAGGGAATGAGGAAGAGAGTGAGGGTAAAGAAGGGATGGGAGAGAGGGAAGAAGTGAGTTAGTAAGAGAGTGAGGAAGGGAGAGGGATGAGGGAGGAAGGGAGGGAGAGAGGGAGGGAGAGAGGGAGGGAAGGAGGGAGAGAGGGAAGGAGGGAGAGAGGGAGGGAGGTGGTGAGGGAGGGAGGTGGTGAGAAAGGGAGGGAGTGGTTGAGGGAAGGAGGGAGGGGCTGAGGAAAGGAGGGAGGGGATGAGGGAAGGAGGGAGGGGCTGAGGGAGGGGATGAGGGAAGGAGGGAGGGGCTGAGGGAGGGAGGGAAAGAGGCTGAGGGAAGGAGGGAGGGAAGAGGGAAGGAGGGAGGGGTGAAGGAGGGAGGGAGGGGGTGAGAGAAGGAAGGAGGGGGCGATGGAAGGAGGGAAAGAGGGAGGGGGCGAGGGAAGGAGATAGGGAGGAAGGGAGAGAGAGGTAGGGAGGCAGGGGAAGGAGGAATGGAGGGAAGGAGGAGAGGAGGGAGGGTGGAAAGGAGGGATAAAGGAAGGGAGGGATGGAGGAAAGAAGGGATAATGGAAAGGAGTGTGTGTGTGTGTGTGAAGGAAAGAGGGAGGGAAATAGGGAGCTAGGAAGGAATGGAAGGGTCTAAGGTGGAAGGGAGGGAGTGAGAGAATTTATGGAGGTAGGAAGGGAGGAAGGAGGGAGGAAAGGAAGGAAGGAGGTAGGGAAGGAGAAAGAAGGGAGGGAGGAAATGACGAGGGGCAGAAATATTGTGCACGTGATTTGCAAAACACCAGTTTATGTACCTTGAAATATTAATTAAACCTTTCCGCCCCAGATTCTTGCTCATAGCCGAATGAAATAATCTGTCCTTGAAGTACGCTTTCCTCTATACTATTACCCATTAGTCTACCACAACCAATGGCGGGTGACGCGCATCCTGCTACCTGGCATCCTATTTAGGTAAACGCGTGATCAGACTTGTACTTTGCAGTTCGATGCAAAACAGCCCCATTCAAAAACAAAGAATAAATGCTCTAGATAATCGTTTAGCGATCATTACTGGGCCATGAACGATCATTGTTCAGTGATAACTTTACCAAGCAAAACGTATCTTTGGGCAGAACATGATAGATTACAGCTGGGTAAAATGGTATACTATGTTGTCAAGAAACCTTTCGGCTCATAAAAATATAGGATACAGATGGAAAATATGATCACTGAATAAGGAAATAATTAAACTGACAAAATAAGTAGACAAATCAAATAGCTTAATAAGTAAATATATTATACATAGATGATGAGTACCTATCGGTAAATGAGTAGATACATGTTTATATTATACCTAAATGATAAATAAACCAAGGAATACATAATGCATGAATAATAAATAGATAAAAGATAAATTACACAAATCTATCCTTTTTGATACTATAGACTGATTGTTAATACTATAGAATGAACGGTAATCCAAGATTTTTCCTCCTATCCACCACTTTCTTCAATCTCTCCTAGTTTTCTATTCCATATTACTCATCTTCCACATTTCTTATTTTTCTATTTTCTTTTACTTTTTTTTTCCTCTCTTAGTTCTCTTTTCTTCATTATTCTTCCTCTTTCATTTCCTTTTCATTCCTGTAAGAGGCTGGTAGAAAAGCTGGTAGAAAGAGGAGTAGAAGACGGATGTTATATTTTTATGGTTTAGGTGTTTATAAACAACACAACCAGCGGGGAGTAAGTTGCACAAGTTTGCTCTCTGCTTGGTGTTTGTAAATAACAGCCGGGGGCCCGATTGAGTTGCTAACTTAAGAATTTTGTAGCATGAGATACGCAGAGATTCGAGATTGCTCAAGTAAACAATATAACCATAAAGACCGATTGGTGAAAGTGTGGAGGAGAAAATTCAATTGGTTCACAATTGTAAGATCACGCCCTATGGGGAGGATCTTAAATATAAAGTTAAAGATCATTGGACTAAAGAAATCACTACGTCACTGCAAAACTCACTTAGGACCTTGTATACGTGCTCTCGTGGGATTCGTTGAGTGTACTGCAGAGAAGCATGCTGTATAAGAATTAACGGAAGAAAGGTAATAAACCTTTTTAAAACTTTTATTTCCCCTAACAGAAGATTATAACTGAAGGAAAAGATTATAACTAAATGGAACTTGAAGTAAGGAAACAGTGGAAAACAAAGACAATAATAACCAAATTGGAAAATAAGAAGAGAAAGTGAAGTAACGAAAGGGATAAAGGTGGGCGATTTTTTTTTTTTTTTTTTTTGGCTGATTTATTCCTCTTCCTCCTTTTTATCTTTCCTCTCCTACTTACATATCCTTCCTAGTTCCTTCTTTCACATCTCCTTTTCATCCCAAATCTTTCCCGCCTCACTTTCATTTCTTTTCTGTTTCTTCCTCTTCCACTTTTTCATTCCGAATCTTTCCTCTCCTCTTTCCATATTCTTCCTGGTTCTTCTTCAACTTCCTTTTTATTTCCGATTCTTTCTCGCCTACGTTCTTTTTGCCTCTGGTTTCATCCCCATTTCTTTCCTGTTTTTTTCCACCTTTTATTCCAAAGTATTTTCTGTCTCCTATTTCCATTTTTCTTCTCGGTTCCTCGTCTTCTAACTCCTTTTTATTCCTGAATCTTCCTCTTCCACTTCCTTTTCCTTCCCGGTTCCTCCTCTCAAATCCTACTTTTTATTCCAAACCTTTCCTGTCTCCTCCCATATTCTTCCTGGTTCCTCTTCCCCAGCCTCCTTTTTATTCTCGATTCTTCCCTTCCTACTTCCTTTTCTTTCCCGGTTCCTCCTCTGAAACCTCCTTTTTATTCCAAATCTTTCCTGTCTCCTCCCATATTATTCCTGGTTCCTCTTCTCCAGCCTTCTTTTTATTCCTGATTCTTCCCTTCCTACTTCCTTTTCGCCCGTGATTCCTCCTCTTTTTTTACGGCAGATTTCTCTCTTTTCACCTACTTTTTCATCCTATTTTTTTCTGTCTCCTATTTCCATATCCTTCCTGGGTCCTCCTCTCCCACTTCCTTGTTATTCTTAATTCTTCTTCTCCAAGTTCCTTTTTCGCCTCTGGGTTTCCTCCCCTCCGGAGGATGAGGCCATGAGACGCGGTGCCCCTAATGGGAGGCGAAGAGTCTTAAAGCCGATGGAGGATTTCCCCCCAAGAGTCGAAGTCATGCGGTGTTTCTCTGCCCTCACGTTGGGTCTTGGCGATTGCGTCACCTTTCGTGTCCCTGAATTAACTCCTGAAGCCTTCAGCAGCGGAGGGTTTCCTGCGCCTAAATGAAACCTCCTGATGGCAGTCGGAGAAATTATTCAAAATAATAATGGGGGTCTTTGAGCCACTACGAGGAAGATGCTTTCCTCCTACAACTGAATAATATGGATTAGCGACCGTGACAGGAAACACATAAGCGTGATTGATACTATGAACGGGTTAATGAAGTGCTTATCCTCTTTGTTGAATAAAAACACTTTGTGACAAAGATGAGTTCATTTTCATTATTTTTTCATCGTAGATCTGTCTGTTGACAGTGCAACGCCGATAACCCGTGCTAGTAAGCGTACGAAACTGGGAAGAGGAAAGTGGTCAATACGCCAAAATTCACAATTTTCCGTTACGAGCGGTAGAGTGTTGCCATGGCTATCCTTGACCGAAATTTTGTCGTTTCGTGATAAAAGTGTCTGTATTTCCTCTTACTATAAGGGCGAAAATATCCTGTTCACTCCCCCTCCTCCAGAGGCGGCCAGATACTTGGAGACAATATGTAAACAGATATAAAAGAGATAGAGGCGAGGGGTGTGTGAGCAGTTAAAAAAGTACCATCTAACGTAACAAACTTAACTACCATACTTAACTAAGTTAACTAGCTTAACTATCATAAAACTTCCGCAGAAAATCCAAAGTGGTTTCTGTTTCCTCAACAATTACTTCGGCAACATCGAAGACCTCATCAAGGTTGTTCAACAATATCATCTGCTCTTCCTTGTGGATGTCTTTACCCAACAGCAGAAACTGCAGGAAGAACAGAGTTATGTCTCTTGAGAGATGGAGTATGACCAATGGTATGACCTACTGGGTTATTGTTTTTGCACCTCGCCTAAAACTTTATGATTTTATCTGACAAATTAGCGCCCATACCAATATATATATATATATATATATTTTTTTTTTTGGAAATAGACTCATCCACTGGGATTCGAACCCTTGCCTAGGTGGCTTGCGTCTTATAATGCAAAGACCTTACTGACCATGCTATCTCGACCTTTCAAAGGGTCGAGATAGCATGGTCAGTAAGGTCTTTGCATTATAAGATGCAAGCCGCCTAGGCAAGGGTTCGAATCCCAGTGGATGAGTCTATTTCCAAAAATTGTCAAATGACATAAAAAAAAAAAAAAAAAAAAAAATATATATATATATATATATATATATATATATATATATATATATATATATATATATATATTGGGGAAGAGAAAGTATACAAAAATTATTGAAAAGTACATTTTAAAAATTAACTAGAAAAAAGTAGCAGGAGATTATGATTGCATATTTTCGAAATTTTGTATATATAATGAGTATATTGCTGGAAAGTTCTATGCAAAAGCATGAAACTGATATATAATAGAAATAGATATATGGAAACATCATGTCATTGCATGTTGTTCAACTTTAACTTTTCAATACTTAAAACAATGACATTGGCATATTTGACACTTTTCTTCTCGGTGATTTACATGTGATTTCACAAAACAGAGCCTGCAAACAGTTCGAATCTACAGAAATAATTTCACTCTACACTTTTTAAAGGTCTATAAACCGCTGAAGAGTACATTCGGAAAATATAGGATGAGTGTTGCATTTGGATATCACAGTAAACACTAATGATAGCAAAAAAGGTTAAAAGCTAAAGTCTGATATCCTATTGCTACAAACTTAGATAAGAAAAAACACAATATATATTCACTTGCTTTCACCGAAAAAAAACTTTCTCTGCCGTCTGTTTTTGACACATCATATTTGTTACAGAGAAATGCCTCTCAATAAAATATTATATATATATATTATATATATATATACATACAGTATATATACATATGACATGGATGGATAGGGGTGAAGGAGGAGTTGAGCAAGAGGAGAATGTCTGTTGAGTAAGGAAGGGAGAAGGCAGGAGAAAGGGATGAGTGGCGAGTACCTGTGTTTATGATGCTGTAATGCAAGAAAGGAAGGATGGGGGTGTAGGGAGTGCTTATATGTAAAATATATTTTGATGCAGCCCAAAGGAATTTCTCCCCGTCTTCTCTATTTCTACATGAGGTGACGGAGGGGGCCGGGAGTCGCCGATTAAGTGAAGTGGCCTTGCTGTGGATGTCCTGTGTCATGCTACATTGCTATTGACCCGGAGCAGTGGGCGGGATACAGGGACGACCCGTCATCCATGGGGAGCTAAGATGAAAAGGGGGAAAGGGTGGTGGATAAGAGTGGAATAGGCGGGAGTAGGCTACCTTTCTTATAAGAGGGAAAACTCTTGTTTATATATAATATATATATATATATATATATTGTATATATATATATATATATATATATATATATATATATATGCACTAAAAACCCACTATTATTTGGATTTAAGAAAAGAAGGAAATAACGAATTTCCGTATATTTCGATCACTTGCTGTGATCCTCTTCAAGCGGAATACATAGACAAGAGAACATACATATCTTATATACAGATGAGAGAGGTAAAGTTAGGGAACATGGACAAGACATCTCATGTGGCATCTATATTGTTACGCGGGTTATGTGGTAAATCGTCCGCTTTTACAATATGAGGAAATAATTTATTAACTGCCAAGGTGGTTATGTAATCTGGTGACCATTGGCCTTTTGAGATATTAAAATTCGGTTATTGTTTTAGTAAGGAAGATTCAATAATTTGCCTTTTATAACTACATTTGGATTTGAAAATGGTTTTTGCCTTGTCCCAATTTATTCTGTGATTATTGTTGGCTACGTGTTGAAATACCGCGGAGTTATGTTGAGCATATTTTACTGAGTTTTTATGTTCTTTAATTATCGTTTTTAATTCTCTGCCCGTTTGGGGTTTTTAGTGCAATTACTAATGTGTAACGACATTACTGGAGAGTGATTATATATATATATATATATATATATTATATATATATATATAATTACATATAATATATATAATTACATATATGCATATGTCCACGAATTTGACATTCAAATCTGAATGTCATCCACCAGTCATTCACGTGTACGTATATGTCGAAAGAATTGGACTGAAAACATGATCTACAACTATCAGTCGATTCCTCACAAAAAAAGTAGGTATGACATACCTACAATTTCATTTTTTCTAGTCAGTTCTGCAGTGCTAGGCTTTAGATACCTAATAATTTTTATGAATATCTACTTAGTTTAAGACTACATTGTATCTTCAATTTGTATCCCTTTAGTTTCATCTACTTATTTTCATTACCTAGTTTCTTTGTGTAAAGTGACTGTCACATACTCGTATACGACTCAGTTGAGTTCGTCTGCAAAGAAACGACTTAAGTTACTAATTTTTAGTTTTCGAATCTCTAAATGTCAAATCACCTTTGCGTCCTATATTGAGAAGCTGAATGACGAATTAAGGGAAGCTAAACCTATACGAATATTAAACACATTATTGAATTGTTCTTATAGGAAGTCTAGAATACTGAAAGCAAAGTTTTCTTCCAAATTTTCCAATCCACAACATTTGATGAAAATCTTGAACAAGTGATGGTAACAGAGAACTTTATTATGAGTTCTTATCTATTGGTCATAGTTATTATCTCCTTGCTTCATTGAATTTTGGAACAAATTAATTTCATTGACCGTCTGTCTTGGCTATGCATTTCATATCCATTTTAGATCAAATGTTCGTCTTCACTACTTCACAGGGGCCTACCTTCAGCTGAATAAGAGTTGAAATTTGTAAAGGGAATAAAAAACTAATGTAGAATAAATCTCTATTATATATATATCTATATATATATATATATATATATATATATATATATACATATATATATATATACAGATAGATATATATATACATAGATATATATATATACATATATACATATATAGATACATATATATACATATATATATACATTATATAATATATATTATACATATATACATATATATATACATTATATATATATATATATATATATATATATACATACATATATCACATATAACCAGAGGCTTTGAAAGACTCAATACTAATACAATTCATTAAGCTGGCTTGGAAATTAGAAAAGATTAATTACATATGATATTTTTTGTAAGTAGTCGATGGCTATCTAGGTTTTGTGGGATGAATTTCTAGAAATCTAGAAAATCTTTGTACCTTCCCGGCTCCAACAGTGCATACAAAGATACAATTGGTAAATGAATATATTATATTATATTATACATATATATATATATATATATATATATATATATATTATATATATATATATATACATATATGTATATATATATGCAAAGTAGACCACTTGGAAAAAAATAAACTAACGAAGCAGAGCGCTTTCGTATATTACATCTTCGTTAGTTTCTTTTTTTTTCCAAGTGGTCTACTTTGCATAAGTGAACACACGTACCCGTGTTCTTATTAACATGTATATATATATATATATATATATATATTATATATATATGTATATGTATATATTATATATATGTATATTATTTATATATATATATATAATTATATATATGTATATTAGATGTATATATATATATAATTACATGTATATATATATATATATATTATATATGTATATGTATATATATATATATATATATATATTATATATATATGTATATGTATATATTATATATATGTATATTATGTATATATATATATATAATTATATATATGTATATTGTGTATATATATATATATACATATATATATATATATATATAATGTATATCTACAGATCTAGAGAGCACTAAATAGGTGAATTAACCAATGAATATACAATCAAAGAAACATATACATCTCTTTATATCTTATATAATTTTTTTCATATTTGACAATCTTATGGGCCAGACTGTCTTCCGCTATGAGAATCTCTCATCGCAACATATCGTCACAAATTGGGACTGCTTACGTGGATATTAAACTTGTTAGTTTAAGCTAAACTTAACTTAATTAGTCTGGCAAGCTTGTGCGGTGAGAATCATTCAAGCAATTTGTGGAAGTTCAGTTCCTCGGCAAATTTCGAGGGAGTGAGAGGGAGTGAGGGAGAAGTGAAGGAGTGAGGAAGTGAGGGGAGGAAGGGAGGGAGAGAGGAAGTGAGGGGAGGAAGGAAGGGAGGGAGGGAGGGAGGGAGGGAGGGAGGGAGGAAGAATGAGAGAGAGAGCGAGAGAGAGAGACAGAGAGACAGACAGAGAGAGACAGAGAGAGAGACGGAGAGAGAGAGAGAGAGAGGTGGGGGAAGAGGGAGAGAGAGAGAAAGGGAGAGAGAAAGGGAGAGAGAAAAGGAGAAAAGGAGAAAGGGAGAGAAAGAGAAAAGGAAAAAAGGAGAGAGAGAGAAAGAGAGAGAAAGAGAGAGAGAAAGAGAGAGAGAGAGAGAGAGAGAGAGAGAGAGAGAGAGAGAGAGAGAGAGTGAGAGAGAGATAAGGGCGAAGAAGTGTAAAGAGGGAAACAGGTAAAGGAGAGGTGGACGAAGACGGAGGGAGACAAGGAGATGAGAACATAGAGGAAGGACGAAAGAGAGGCGAGAAAGATAGAGAGACAGAGAAGAGAATGGAGAGGAAAGAAATGAAGAGATAGAGGCAGTAGAGAGACATATGTGGAGAAAGAGAATAAAAAAGGAGGAGAGAGTTGTAGAGGACGAGAGAAGGAAAAAAAGATGAGAGGGAGAGAAAGAGCAAAAAGAGAGGAGAAAGAGAGCAAAAAGAGAGGAGATAGAGACTGATGGAGAGTGAGCGAGGACGACTGAAGAAGACTGAGGAAGGTTGAGGTAGGCAGAAGGAGACTGAGGGAGAATAAAGGGAACAATGAGCGACTCAAGGGGACATTATTGCAGCTTCTGTATTTGTGTGGGTCTTCCAGTAGGCCTTTGGCAAAAGAAAACGAGTAAAAGACACCTACGGGATCGTTTCTTGGTGCCCCGGTTGCCATGGATACGGAGGGACGGGTTAGGAGGGGAGGTGGGAGGGAGGGGGAGAAAGGTAACATAGAGGTGGGTAAAAGGGAGAGAACGGGGGTGAGGGGAGGAGAGAGGGAGGGGAGGAGAGAGGGAGGGAAGGAGGGAGAGGCGAGAAAAGGGGGAGGGGAGGAGAGAGGGAGGGAAGGAGGGAGAGGCGAGAAAAGGGGGAGGAGAGGAAGGAGGGAGGGAGGGGAAGAGGGGAGGTGAGGAGGTTGGTAGGGAGAGAAGGTAAGATAAAGGTGTGTAAAAGGAAGAGAAAAGGCATGAGGGGAGGAGGGAGGGAGGAGAGGAGAGAGGGAGGGAGGGAGGAGAGGAGAGAGGGAGGGAGGGAGGGAGGGAGGAGAGGAGGGAGTAGATTGAGGAGAGTGGAGGGCAGAAGAGATGGCGGAAGGGAGGGAAGAAGGGAGGGAAGAATGGAGGGAATAAATAGGAAACAAAAAGGAGAATGCAGGGAGGAAATACCACCAGAAGTGTGGGTAACATTCAGGGAAGGAAAATAGAGGGAGTAACGGAGTGAGAAATGTGGTGAGGAAGACATTGCGAATAACACGAGCTCATTATATCCTGTTGTTGGACGAAAACAGTATTTAGATTGATCTAGAAATTCCCCTACCTCCTCTCTGTTTTCATATAAATCAAATCATCAGGTACTGGGAAATAGATAACACTTTAGAGGATTGGGAATGATCTTTTTGTTGTTACTGATTATAATTTACCAGCGCTTCCATCCTTCTGGACAACCTCTTGTCCCTATTATGGGTTATAGAGGCTGTGAGGAAGATAAGAGATCGAGAGAAAGAAAGAGAGAGAGAGAGAGAGAGATGAGAGAGAGAGATGAGAGAGAGATGAGAGAGATGAGAGAGAGGATAGAGAGGTAGAGAGGATGGAGGATAGAGGTAGAAAAGAGAGGTAGAGAGGTAGAGAAGAGAGGTAGAGAAGAGAGGTAGAGAGATAGAGAGGTAGAGAAGAGAGGTAGAGAGGAGAGGGAGGTAGAGAGAAGAGAGAGGTAGAGAGGAGAAAGAGGAGAGAGAGAGAGAGAGAGGGGCGAGAGATAGAGAGACGAGAGACAGAGAGAGAGAGAGAGAGAGAGAGAGAGAGAGAGAGAGAGAGAGAGAGAGAGAGAGAGAGAGAGAGAGAGAGAGAGAGAGAGAGAGAGAGAGAGAGAGAGAGAGAGAGAGAGAGAGAGAGAGAGAGATTTCAATAGAATATGAAAATAACAAATACTTTATCAACAAAGGTGAGAATTAACACGAGCTGTAACAGAAAGCAGAATTAGGATAACGGGGATGATATCATACGAACTGAAAATGTAAATAATTTCATGGAAGGAATTATACTGAGGGGAAGTGAATAAAAAGAATGAAGAGGAAGACGAAGGAGGGTGAGTAGGAAGAAAAGAATAGAAATATGATAAAAAAGTGACAAAAAATGAGAGGATATAAGAGGCTAAAACAATAAAATAAGAAAAGGAACTTGAAGATGAAAGATAAGATCGAAATCTTAAGACAATAATTAGTGAGAAGGAAAGTATTAGGAGGGATGAATATGATAGAATGTAAAAGGAAATAAATAAAAGACGAAGAAATAGATTTGGAAGAGAAGAAACGATAAATAGAGAAATAAGAAGAAAAAACATGAGTGTCGACAGACGATGCCTAACGTAACAGAACATCAAAACAGAATAGAAATAATAATAAAGAAAAATTTAATTTAGATTGGATATTTGTGAAACACACAGGAAGTAGAGAAATAAGGAGAAGAAAAGAAGAGAATTTTGAACATAGAATGCTAAAGTTCATGAATTTTTGTGTGCATGAGGACCTGGATATTTGTGAAACACATAAGTAGAAAATAAGGAGAAGAAAATAAGAGAATTTTGAACATAGAAAGCTAAAGTTCATGAATGTTTATGTGCATGAAGACCTGGATATTTGTGAAACACACAAGAGGTAGAAAATAAGGAGAATAAGAAAATAAAAGAATTTTGAACATAGAAAGCTAAAGTTCATGAATGTTTATGTGCATGAAGACCTAGATATTTGTGATACACACAAGAAGTAGAAGATAATAAGAAGAAAATAAGAGAATTTTGAACATAGAAAGCATAAGTTCATGAACGTTTATGTGCATGAAAACCTGGATATTTGTGAAACACACAAAACGTAGAAAATAAGGAGAATAAGAAAATAAAAGAGAATTTTGAACATAGAAAGCTAAAGTTCATGAATGTTTATGTGCATGAAGACCTAGATATTTGTGATACACACAAGAAGTAAAAATAATAATAAGAAAATAAGAGAATTTTGAACATAGAAAGCTTAAGTTCATGAACGTTTATGTGCATGAAAACCTGGATATTTGTGAAACACACAAGAAGTAGAAGATAAGGAGAATAATAAAATAAAGAGAATTTTTAACATAGAAAGCTAAAGTTCATGAACGTTTATGTGCATGAAAACCTGGATATTTGTGAAACACACAAGAAGTAAAAAAAAATAAGAAGAAAATAAGAGAATTTTTAACATAGAAAGCTAAAGTTCATGAATGTTTATGTGCATGAAAACCTGGAAAATGTGCTGGATTCTTCATTTGAAGAGCTGCTAGTACCTCAGCTGAAATATGTGTTTAGGGAGAACAAAGAATGAGTGCCTGGAGATGTTCATTTACATGAGTGCGATGTGGGAAACATTGTGACTTTACACGCACATGCGTACACGCGTACACGCACACACACACACACACACACACACACACACGCACACGCACGCACACACACACACACACAGAAAAGACCTAAAAAAGAACAGTTTCCCGCACAGAGTGATCGATGTCTGGAACAAACTAAACATTGAAACAGTGAATGCCAGAACTATACACGAGTTCAAGAATACACTGGGTGTGGAAAGATACGAAAACGGGTCACAACGAGCATAGCCCCCGTCCCGTAAAGTACAACTAGGTAAATACAACTAGGTAAATACACACACACACACACGCACACACACACACACACACACACACACACACACACACACACACAGTGAGTGGAAATAATATACAAGAATTTAAGAACAAAAACTATATAAGGATTTAAGAACAAAATTGATGCTGAAAGATACAAAGACGGGTCACTACGAGCATAGTTCTCTTCCCGTAAAATACAGATAGGTAAAACAAACACACACACACACACACACACACACACACACACACACACACACACACACACACACACACACACACACACACACACACACACACACACACACACACACACACACACACACACACACACACACACACACACACACGAATACACACTCCGGCTTGCTGGTGTAGGGGTACCGGATTAGTCTACTACTTAGACATAAAAATATAGTGCTAATAAGAACACGGGTACGTGTGTTCACTTATGCAAAGTAGACCACTTGGAAAAAGAAACTAAGGAAGCAGAGCCCTTTCGTATATTACATCTTCAGTGCAAAAGACTTTATATGGTAACCACAACGAGAGAGCAGGTGCCAAATCAAAGCGATGGTGTTGTGGGACATCTTGATCTTCCTCAGAGAGCTTGACATCATTATACGGGCGATGGTTTTTCTCAGGACCGGTTGTACGTGTCGCCTCTTGTTCTTCTTTTGCTGTTGACGTTTCCCATTTTTATATGGGATCGCCGTTCCTCACTAGTCGGTTCCACTGGTTTCGGTCCATCACCTGCTCCTCCTCCAGATGTACGTGTCGCTTCTATGTACGAATTACCTGCATATTACCATAGATATGCATATATATAAAGATACAGATGTAGGTATAAATACATATATAAATATAGACTTAGACATAGATATAGGTACAGATATAGACAGATACGGATATATTCATGGATACGCTTATATATTTGTATCGATGTAGATATAGATACATGTATTGATATAGACTGAGACATATATATAGATACATATATAGATGTAGACTTAGACATATATATAGATACATATATAGATATAGACTTAGACATATATATAGATACATATATAGATATAGACTTAGACATATATATAGATACATATATAGATATAGACTTAGACATATAGATCCATATATAGATATTGACTTAGACATAGATATAGAAGGGTAGACAGATATAGAAAGACAGATACGGATAGATTTATAGATATGAATACATTTGTATATATTTGTTTGAAGATTGTACTGTATATACTCGAATGATATCACGGCCGTATGTATAACGGAAAGTGAAGGGAAGAGGAACACATATTACTCGTATAAATGAAACGAAGCAATGCTTGTGTCAACAGAGGACTCGCGAGCGCTCGGCATGGGAAAGTTTACAGATGCAAACAAGACCAAGATGAGGATTAAGGGCAAGAGGAGGGGATGAAGGAGGAGGTTTGAAAGAGAAGGAGGAGGTTTGAAAGAGGAGGAGGAGGAACAAGGAGGAGGGGGAAAAGGAGGAGGAGGAATAGGAGGAGGAAAAGGAAGAGGAGGAAAAGGAGGAAGAAAAGGAGGAAGATGAGGAGGAGTTAGAGGAGGAGGAAGAAGATGAGGAGGAGGAAGATGAGGAGGAAGATGAGGTGAGGAAGATGAGGAGGAAGATGAGGAGGAGGAAGATGAGGAGGAGGAAGATGAGGAGGAGGAAGATGAGGAGGAAGATGAGGAGGAGGAAGATGAGGAGGAGGAAGATGAGGAGGAGGAAGATGAGGAGGAGGAAGATAAGGAGGAGGAGGAAGAGGAGAGGAGGAAGAAGGGTTTAAGGAGATGGAAGAGGAGAAGAAGATAAAATAAAAACAAGGGATGAAGGCGTAGAAGAAGAAGGATAAGAGAGGATGAAAGAGGAGAATAAAGAAAAAGAAGAAGAGGAGGAAGGGCGAAAGAGAGACAGACTAAATAGAAAACAGAGTGAAGATGAGTAGGAGGTGGTGTAGAAGTACGAGAAGGAAGAAGGAAGGAACAGAGGCTTTTTGTTTTGATTTGTTCTAATGTATAATAACACGAAGAAAACATCAGTTTCAACCTCCTTAAGACTTCTTCCTCCTTATCTTTCTATTCCTCTTCATTCTTCTTACAACCTCTCTTCCTCCTCTTCATCCACCTTACAGCTACCTCCTCCTCCTTCCTCCTCCTCCTTCCTCCTCCTCCTCCTACTTCATGATATCGTTGGGTCGCCTCAGGTCAATGCCAACGCCAAAGACCACATGACAAGATGATCTCCTCTCTCCTACCCCCCCTCCACTTCCCTCCTCTTTTCATCTCCTCTCCTCCTCTTCTCCCCTTCCACTCCCTCCACTTCCTCCCTCCCCGTCCCTCCTCTTCCCTTGTCACTCTCTCTCCTCTTCTCCCTTCCCCTACCTCTCTTATCTCTCCCCCTCTCTCCTCTTCCTCCCTCCTCTTCTCGACCTTGCTGAGATTTGCGTGAGGAATGCTCCGTCTTCTCTTCTGCTGACGGGAAGGAAACACGGACACTTTGTGCGGAGATGTGTCACCATGAGCAAGAAATGGAACGCCCAAGAAGCCAGATATAAAAGTGATATTCACGTCACATAGACACACACACACACACACACACACACACACACACACACACACACACACACACACACACACACACACACACACACACACACACACACACACACAAATACTTGTAGTGGTAACTAGTTTTAGCAGACCTGATTTTACACAGCACTTGAATGCTAAAACCTCTATTCCCTCATTATATATATATATTATATATATATATTATATACATATATACTGTATATACATATACACATGCATGTATACACACACACACACACACACACACACACACACATATGTATATACACCTAAATACCAAGAACTTTTCTCACCTTATAAGAGAAGTAGGTAAGTCAAAGGCAAGAACCTACTCCCACCCTTTCCACTCTCACCACCCTTTCCGCCTCCTCATCTTAACTCCTCATGGATGGCGGGTCCTCCCTGTATCTAGCCCACTTCTCTTAGTCAAAGGCAATGCAACGAAACCCAGTATATCCACAGCAAAGCCACTTCGCTTAATCGGCGATCCCCCACCCTGTCCGTCTCCTCATGCAGAAATAGAGAAAAGGTGGAGAAAATATTTCGGTCTTCGTCAAAATATAATTTATATATAAGTACCCCCTAACGTCCCATCTTGAATAGTAGTATCGCACATACACAGGTGCTTGCGTGAATAGTAGTATCATCCTTCTGTTTAGGTACTTTGAAAATGTCTGAATTCTCGAAAGCGCCGAGTACACGATTATTTGTCTTTATTTTTTCGCACACACACACACACACACGCAAACACACACACACACACACACACACACACACACACACACACACACACACACACACACACACACACACACACACACACATATATATATATATATATATACATATATATACACATATACATATTATATATATATATATATATATACACACACGTGTAATTACCTGCTAAGTTGATATTCCCCTCAAAAAACAATGTGGTCCTTTTTTGTCAATCCTTCATTTATAACTATGAAGAGGCGCTGGAAATGAAAGGAAGTCGAGTCACCAAAAGAACAAAAGACCCAATTATCAGAAGCGAGACTGACCAACTCTGCGCCAGGCAAGCGGGGAGCGGAATGGAAAGGCACCTCTCCCCGTTCTCTTTGAATGAAGTGATGTGTGGTATTGAGCTTCGTTCACGTCTGGTAATTGTGTATACCTGGGTTTGATGCTGTTGGTTGGCAGTGATCGCCGCTTGCCTTGGGTATGGAAGTATATAGAGAAAGAGTATGGATTAGGACTGTATGCTCGTATATTCTTAATTTTCTATATATATTTTTTTTTCTTCTTTTCTTTTGGGAGACTCCTCGGGTTTCTCGGGACTCAAAAAGGAAGTGAGAAGTATAGTTTCATTTATTAAAAAAAAAAAAAAGTAAATGAAAAAAATGATAATTATAGTAATAATGGTGGTTTAGGATCCTTACTTTGAGCTTTTGGGGCGAAGTTCTTGATTGTTTACTCGATTAGTTAGTATCATCAGCAGCATCAGTCTGGTCGACTCTGAAGCTATCAATCTGTACGAGACTCCTCCATCAGGCTTGTTCTTCGTACACAAAGAAGACATCCGCCAGATGGAAACGAGTCCAATTTATTTGGCAGATGGATGGACTTGGACTCGAACCAATTGCTCCCGGAGGATTTTGCCCCAAAAAGCTACACCACGAAGAAGCTAAAGTCCTTTTTCACCATCTTCACTATCATCATCACCGACACCACAACTGACACCGACATCAGCACCATCATTATCGTCAATCTCAATCTTCATTTTGTCAAGAATACGAAGATTTTTTGGTTTCAGCTCCGTTTGAATTATCTATATATTTTTCGGAAAAGTCTCGAAACCAATTCCTTTACAACTGATGAAACGTTTATTTTATATAAAAAGGAAAACGTTGAAACAAACGTTATTTGAATAAATGTTTTACCTATTTGTTATCGACGTAAGAATCTAGATATGGCGCCAAAGTTTTGGAAAGGTAAAAATAAAGTGAAATTAATTCACGTAAATAATTTTGATGTCGTTTCACTTTGCACTTATATGACAAGGGGTTATTTAAGTAATTCAACTCACCATCGCACTCCAACGAAGTGGGAAGTGAGAAACCTATTGTTTGAGCAACCATGTCCATTGCTGCCAGGACGCCGTTTTTTTTTTTTTTTTTTTTTTTAGGACGATGTTTGGGTCGCCTCCCCACGTGGCCAGAGCTGTCAGGAACCTACGCAAGAAGCACGCAGCTGGTCCCGGGAGTCAAGTCATACTCACGACCCTCTGCTCACGAGTTCGACACGGTATCTCTTGGATATGATTCGAATACATATCCAAAGAGAAATCTTATGCTATTACGTAGAATACCTGAGTTACAGAATCCTGTACGCTGTACTTCAGATACTTCATCCTGAAGTGGCTATGGAAACGATGGATTTTTTTGTTTTTTTTTTAGATCGGCCGGAGTGTACACAATTACATCCGTTGAGACCAATTCCCGTTTTCTAATTGCTACAAACGATCGAAGACCTGATCCAATTCTCCTAAATTTCTAGTTGGGTAGGTCATTCCCTATCGGAAGCGTAGTGGCTTTGAAATTTATTTCAGTTGCGTATAATAGCTTATTTTTAGAATAACGATATATGTAAGAAGGATTTCACAAAGCTATTTACATAAATCATTTATTTTATATTATTTGCTTATTTATCATGTCTGTTTATTATTTGCTTGATTTTCATTTATTATCATTTATCTGTAAATTTATTATTTACTATTTACCTCTGTTTATTATTTAAGTATACCTATGCATTTATTTTATTTATTAGTTATATTATTAAAAAATTCACTTACTTATTTTTTATATATTTTTTCACATCCGACCTAGTTATGGACCAAAAGGTCTCCTGTCGGCATGCTCCGCCTTTGTAATCCTTTGCATTCTACCTAATATTTGACTTCATTGACGAAAGTTACAAGAATATAAGAAATGTGTATTCAATTCACGAAGAAAGTATTTTCTTTATTTGATTGACCTATTTTCTTTTCTGTTCTATTTCTCAACAATTTATCTATTTTGCTTTTTCTTTATCTTACTAACTTTTTATTAACTATTTCTAAACAAAGAAACAGTTCTACAGTATTTTTCCACGATTGGTTATATAGTCACGAAATCGACTTTGATAAGGGCAAATGAGCAGTTTGCGTGATTTCTTAATATCTAGTTTAGTTTATAAGACTCTTATTGCATGGTCCATCCCATCAAACCAGCTTACCCAGCATCACATTAATCAGAGCGACGCAAAAAAAAAAAAAAAAAAAAAAAAAAAAAAAAAAAAAAGAGAGAGAGAGAGAGAGAGAGAGATTCATATAAACTCTCATTATCGTCTGTGGTAAATACCAGTGCCAACATGATCCAGAAATCCGTAGAGACACGTTTGCTAATCATACACACAATATGATTGATTGCGGTCCTCGACTCTGACACTCAGACATGATCTAGCTTCGCTCTTCCTAAAATCAAGGATAACGGTAGCTTGTTCTAGAGTGACGATACAGATGTACATTATTTCTATGAGTTTTGACGACATGAAGAGCATGATAGGAATGAATACAAAATGACAAAACCGAGTTATTTCAAGTAGCGGTGACCCAGTGGACACCACGTCGAGCTCAGGAGCAGGTGGTCCCGAGTTCGATTCCCGGGACCGAGTGCCGACTTTGTCGCGTTGGTTCTTGACAGCCCTGGCAAGGCGGAGGCGACCCAAAATCGACCTAAAAAAAAACAAAAAAAAAACAGGGCTTCCTGCAACTGACAGGGCTCTGTTCTACCAGGGATTTCTTGCTTTTCCCTGTGTGGGAATGGGATGGTGAGCGGCTAGGAATGGAATGGAGGAAAAGAGAAAAGAGAGAAGATAACAAGGATGGTAGAGGAGGCAGAGAGAATCCATACTACAAACTTTTCGACACAAAGAGAAGAGACATGGCTTGTTGTCAACAGCCGAAAAACTCGAAGACATTGGGAAAATGAAAAAAAAAATCAAACTGTCGCTCTGGAGAGGACAAAGAAAGGCTTTCTTGAAGACTGACGACATATAAGGTAATAAAGATGAAGACAAACGAAAAAGCTGAAGGTCTTTTGCATTAATAAAAATGACTTCCGGGGATATCAAGACGAGCCTCAAATAAGGGAAATTTCTTGAATGAATATTGAGGAAAAAGTTTTGGGGAACAATGAAGATTATATTACATTTTAGCCCATAATATTCTTGTGTTGGCAAATGTAAAAAAGTATGATTTTTTTCTATTTAATAAAACCAGAGCTCCAAAAAATATATAATCTGTAAAACATTAAGGAATTCAAACAAGGAAATTGAATCAGAAAATATTCTTCATGTGTATTACCATTATCCATAAGCTAAAAATATATACATATATATATATATATATATATACATATATATATATATATATATATATATAATTTCATATTACAACTTCTCTGATATCAGAGCTGTGTCACGGTAAATAGAATTATGAATTCAGCAAAAATGTGAGATGGAATGCAGGACGCGTAGACAGGCTAACACGAGGAGTATTACCGAAATGAAAAATAAAAACATAACTACTGAGGTTACCATTACTTTCATAAAGATATCCTAGTGAAGGATAAAAGAAAAAAAATACACAAGCATCAGATGGAGCAAAAGAAGGTTTATAGAACATTGTAACAAACACAGATTCTGTTTTGATTCTTACAACAGCAACGAGGTTTGTGTTGGTTAAATAGAGGCAATTTTGGTTCTCGCAGAACAAAAACGCAAAAAAAAAAAAAATTGGGTCAGATAAAGGCGATTTTACATTGACGATGAAAGGGATTCACGCCTTGAGATCTTTTCGGGTTGAAATCCCACCCTATCAACCTCATACATAAAGTCTCACATTCTTTGTATGAGTAATTGTTCAAATATTTGAATAGTTTTCCATAATCCCTTCAAGATTATGCCTCCCACTGTATGCGTGAGGCAGACAAGGTAATCATATTAAGACAAGAGGGAAAGACTCATAGTAATGAATTTAAATTGGACAAATTTAGATTTAAGAAGGAAATAGGTAAGAACTGGTTTAGCAATAAAGTAGTTAATGAATGGAATAAACTTAGTAAGTACGTAGTGAGTGCTGAAATTATCAATTGTTTTAAAGGGAGGTTAGATAGCTTTATGGATGTATATGACAGGTAATAAGGGACATGGAACTGCCTAGTGTAGGCTTTATGGTCTCTTGCAGCCTCCTCTTTTTTTTATATATATCTTTTGGTCTGCCTAAGTTTTTCTCAGACTTTCTGAAATACCTCGATCGATTGAAACTCTTGTGGTTTTGTACAAAATTGAAATTCTGAAAGCATGTATGTTTTTTGAAGAGATTAACATCTTGTGTAAAACGAAGAAAAAAAAAAGAAATTTATAAAGAAAAGAAGAAAAAAATTCGGAAAAGCTAAAATGGTCATACAGACTGCAGTAAAAGAAAATGATGAAGCCATGAAGCTAGTTAGTTGGTTCTAACTCAGGTTGAACACTTCCTGGAAGTTCATGAATTTTAGATAAGAGATAGGAATTGCATGCTCAGTAACAGAGATGAATGAAATATTGTGACTATAGCAAGAATAAATACAGAAATAAGTACATGAATACATGAAAGGATAAATGAATGAATAAATCGATAGATAAAATGAATAGATAATTAAGTTAATAGTTAAAGAAATAAAAAAAAACAATTAAGATATAGATAAGTGAATAAGTAAATTAATAATATATATAATAAGTGGAAACACAAATACAATAATAAACAAGATAAATAGATAAATATATAGATAAGGATAAGAAAAATAGAACAAGGTAAAATGAAATGAAAACATCGCCCACTTTGTGAACTGAATAAAACTACTACTCTGCAGCCAAAATATTAATCGAAATTATCTCCATCATCTCACTGTGATGACATTCCCTTCGTTTGAATGAAATAATCATGAAGTTAGCCAGAATCAATTGTCTAAAGTACGTCACCTCGAAACTGGTTATACGAGTTGTTCGGAGATAATGGGGCATCCTGACACTTTTACTGGTTGAGTTAAGCAGGGATATACATAGGACAACGAAGTAATGTCGTAGCACATTGGTAAAATTATACTAATGACCCACTTTCAGAGAAGAACAGGCGAAAGTAACCAGATCCGTACATTTCGATCACTGTGATCCTCTTCAGCAGATGACATATAGTGATCGAAATATACGGATCTCTTTACTTTCGCCTATTCTTCTCTGAAAGTGGGTCAATAGTATAACATACATAGGAGGAAACCTTTCATAAGCTTTTCACGATCCGTGCTTCACTCGAAACCAGTAAAAGAGGTGGGGATGCCCCTCTGTTTCTGAACGCCTCAGAAGGACTAATCTCACCTTCCTACATCATAACACCTCCCTTGGATTGATGAAATCATTCTGAGCCAACCAAAGGAAAATCACTAAATTACGTCACCATTAGAATGTTCACAAGAAACCAGATTTCGTGGTATTGTAGACATTAGAACAACGTGAGATAGCATCCGGTGCTGCTATTGGTAACAGAAAAGAACAGAAAAACATAACGATAGGGTACATGTAAAAATACGCTGAAAGACCTTCATGTGTACCAATCCCCTGTATAGTGTCCCCTCGCATCCAATCACGACCTTCATATTTTCCACGCAAGTTTATATTGGCTTCCGATATTGTTTGACTTCTGCATACGTTTGTAAGATGTGCCTGCATGTATGTATGTGTGTGTGTGTGTGTGTGTGTGTGTGTGTGTGTGTGTGTGTGTGTGTGTGTGTGTGTGTGTGCTCAGAGCTCGTATGACCGATCTATGGGTAATGCTATGACTTTGCACACACACACACACACATCCCGAACTCCCCGCCCACGAGAGTCGGAGTAACGACCCGAAGCGCAGCGATACCGAAATAATTTCGGCCTTGGGCAGGATTCGAACCACCTCCGTGCTGACAGTCCAGTACTCTATCAACCGCGCCACCGTGTGTGTGTGTGTGTGTGTGTGTGTGTGTGTGTGTGTGTGTGTGTGTGTGTGTGTGTGTGAGTGTGTGTGTGTGTGTGTATGTGAAGTCTTCTCAATTGTATTGTTTTAAGCTTCACCACCGATACGAACTATTGAGCATGTGAGAAAAGGTGGGGGAGGGTTTGTTTTCGTTGGAGAGACGTGAGTCTTTGTTGTTGTTATGGTGGCGGTGGGAAGGGGAGAGCACTGGTTTGAGGAACAGAACGATAGCCCGTTTTAGACCCTTGTTTGGAGGCTATTTCCGGCCAATGTCCCTCCTGACGTCTCCCTGTTTGTTTACCGTTACTCTGTTTTTATCTCCGAGTTTTTCAACGGGTATCCCATGTGTGTGTGCATGTGTGGTTTAGTGCAACCGTATGTACACATGCGCACGCATGTACGTGTATACACACGCACACTGTCACACACACGCATGTACACGCATTCCCATACATGTTTACGTTAACACACACGTAAATATACACCTACACGTACACATATGTACACATAATACATGTACACTCATCCTTACAATCTTCTTCTCTCAAAAGGTGCGTGTATGTGTGGTTTAGTGCAACCGTATGTACACACGCGCACTCACGTACATGTATACACACGCAAACCATCACATACAAGCACGTACACGCATATCCGTATGCGTTTATATGCATATACACGTATACGTTAACGCACACGTAAATATACACTTACACGCACACATATGTACACATACATGTACACTTATCCTTACAATCTGCTTCTCTCAAAAGGTGTGTGCATGTGTGGTTTAGTGCAACCGTATGTGCACATGCGCATGCACGCATATGTATACACACGCACACCATCACACACACTCATGTACACGCATACCCGTACGCGTTTATGTGCACATATACGTGTACATTAACGCAGACGTAAATATACACTTACACGCACACATATATGTACACACGCACATACATGTACACGCATGCTTACAATCTGCCCCTCTCAAAGGTATCACTTCCTGAAAGTCTTGTGAATTTTTTAAAATGCCACATGGTAATTTGAATAAGTAATGATATGGAATCCCCAATTTAAATATTTAAATATTAAAACAGGCTCTCAGAGTCGAGGAAAGCAAAAGAATGCTAATACAAACTCGTCAGTGAGAGCCAGGGCGACACACTTTTAGTTGAAGACGTTTGCAGAGACAAGCACACGCGAACGCACGCGCACACACACACGCACAAACACACGCAAACAGGCACATAAGCATACAAAGCATACGCACACAAACAAGCATACACACAAGCAAACATGCACACACACACACATGCACACACACGGCTCGGTGGCGGATTTACGGCTCGGTGGCGGATTGGTAAAGCACTGGCCTCACAAGCCAGAGAACCGGGGTTCGATTTCCCGGCCGGGCGGAGATAAGTTGGGTTTGTCTCCTTTCACGTGTAACCCCTGTTCACCTAGCAGTGAGTAGGTACGGGACGTTAGTCAAGGAGTTGTGACCTTGCTGTCCCGGTGTGTGGTGTGTGAGTGGTCTCAGACCTACCCAGAGATCGGCAAATAATGAGCTTTGAGCTCGCTGCCGTAGGGTGGTGTCTGGCTGTCTCGACAGAGGCTGCAGCAGATCCGAGGTGGTGAATACACACACACACACACACACACCTAGACAAGCGCAATACTTCTCTAGCCTTGACCTTTATAGACTTTAAGAAAGTGTTTGACCTTGTCGACCATAACATCATTATCTCCAAGGCCATACAACTGGGGATCCAACCTCACCTGGTAGCATGGCTAGCCGACTTCCTTACCGGACGTCAACAGGCAGTGAGGTACCAAGGGTCGACATCCTCCCTTCTCCCCCTGACCTGTGGGCTCCCTCAAGGGACCAAGATGGGACCACTGTGCTTCCTCATCCTCATCAACGATGCATTAATGGACACCCCACATAGATGGAAATACGTCGATGACTGCACAGTTGGCATCCCCATCAACACCAGGCAGCCTGACTATTCTTCGCTGCAAAACATCCTAGACAACCTTAAAACGTGGACCGAGAACAGCAATGTGACAGTTAACCACAGCAAGACCGTGGTCATGCACGTATGTACATCCAAACAGGCGGTGGCACCTCCTCAACTATCACTAGGAACCCACTCCCTTCAGGTGGTCCAGTCCACCAAGCTACTTGGCATCACATTAGACGACCACCTTAACTGGAACCAGCACATCAACAACATCATCAGGACAGCCTCATACAAACTCTACATGCTGCGCAGATTGAGGTCCCTTGGTACCCCATCACCAGATCTAAAGGGAGTCTACACCACCTTCGTACTCCCCACCCTCATGTACGCCTCCCCGGCCTGGTCATCATCACTCAACATCACACAGAGGAGTAAATTAGAGAGAGTACAAAAGAGAGCGTGCAGAATTATCTTGGGTGGTCAGTATGAGGGATACGAGCACGCCCTCACCACCCTCAGCCTGCCAAGAGTGTCAGACAAGCACAGTGAGGCACTGAGGAAGTTTGGACAGGACCTAATGTTCCACCCACGTCACCGTCACTTCCTCCCACCTGACGCCACAGCCACCCACAACGCCACACGACATTCCAACAAGATCCAATCCATCAGAGCACCGAGGACTGACCGATACAAGAACAGTGCTATTCCATTCATTGTTAGTACAATAAACTCATTATAAAACTTAGATTAGCATATCACTCATATAATTATTGTATTGCATTATTATCAGCGTATCGCTGTCAAACTTAGACTAGGCGTATTACTCATATTATTACTCTATTGTATTATTGTCAGTGTATCACTGCTATTTCAATAAACCTATTATTATTATCATTATCATTATTACACACACACATACATAAAAGTACAGAAACGCACACTCATACATACAAATGCAACAATAAAGCCCCAAAAACACAGGAAGCTGATTGGCAATAACCATACAAAACAAGCATAAATGCATCGATACGCTCTTCTATCTTTGTTCTCTCCTTTTATTGTTTTCGTTATATATTTGTTTATCATATCACTTCCTCTAGTTTTCTCGGATGGGCAAGTAAGGTCTGCTTTTATTTACATTGTTGTAGTATAAACTGTATATTTCGACTACTATCTGTAGTCCTCTTCAGCAGAATGCTTACATTTGTTGTAGTATCCTTTAATGTGGCAGCACACTAGATATTTTTCGATAGCATGTTACTTGCTTTTGATACTTCGTTGGAGTAGAAAAGACTTTGGTTGCGATCTCTTGTTTTTAAAGTTTCTAAATTTCAAATTACTCTTGCGTCATATTGTGAGAAGCTAATTGACGAACTAAGAAAAGTTAAACCTAGAATACGAATGTCAGACAAATTGTTCAGATGTTCTCACTTTCACTTGTTCACTTTCACTTTCTTACTTCGAGTTTCATAAAGATGAATGAAATTTTTTAATACACGATTTTTCTTCTGATATTATTTTTCTTGAACTTTCAGTTTTCAGTAACGAGACTTAACGTAAATTCATATCCGTTTAATTACATTAGTATACATCAAAAAATAAACATTAAATAGATATTCAGTTTGTATCTCTACATCGAGAGGAAAGGAGTGTTTGATTGTGTTCCCCCAAATAGATTAGATAGATAGATTGATAGATTGATAGATTGATAGATTGAGAGATTGAGAGATTGAGAGATTGAGAGATTGAGAGATTGAGAGATTGAGAGATTGAGAGATTGAGAGATTGAGAGATTGAGAGATTGAGAGATTGAGAGATTGAGAGATTGAGAGATTGAGAGATTGAGAGATTGAGAGATTGAGAGATGGAGAGATGGAGAGATGGAGAGAGGGAGAGAGAGAGAGAGAGAGAGAGAGAGAATGTGTGTGTGTGTGTGTGTGTGTGTGTGTGTGTGTGTGTGTGTGTGTGTGTGTTTGTGTGTGTGTGTGTGTGTGTGTGTGTGTGTGTGTGTGTGTGTGTGTGTTTGTGTGTGTGTGTGTGTGTCTGTGTATGTGTGTGTGTGTGTCTGTGTGTGTGTGTGTGTGTGTGTGTGTGAGTGTCTGTGTGTGTGTGTCTGTGTGTATGTGTCTGTGTGTGTGTGTGTGTGTGTGTGTGTGTGTGTGTGTGTGTGTGTGTGTGTGTGTGTGTGTGTGTGTGTGTGTGTGTGTGTGTGTGTGTGTGTGTGTGTGTGTGTCTGTGTGTGTGCGTGCGTGTGTTTATGCATATGTACGTGTGCACATATATATGCCTATTTATAGCAAGAATACGTAAACACAACTATGTATAATTTCAATGTCACCCTTGTCAAACAAGTAACCGAACAGCGTAATTTTCCTTTTAGGTAAATTGGATTTTTTATTCCATGAAATCGGTAAAGTGAAACATAGTTTGCCAGCATAAATGTGGCTTGATTAATTCAGCCGTACATGGCAGATGGAAAATGATAAAAAACAAAGTTTGTTGGATTCTATTGGAACAAAATGAAATAAAATGGTAAAATGCACTATAAGCATAAATAGGTTGGAATATTTAGCTTCGTATATAAATGGTTAAGTATAATTTTCAGAAACAAGTTACTTTGAGCATTTTTATTATATAACAGAAGGTCTTATCTGATTTTAAACATCAGCTATTATTTAAGCTTTGCTATAAATGAAAACGAATATTTGAATATCGGTATTAACTGTACGGGGGATGACTCCTATTGAATAGGTTTTGTAGGAAAGATGAGACAGAGTTCAGCTTACGCACACACACACAGGAAACTTAATTTCAGTTCGAAGCCTTTATTGGTCGTACAACGTTTCCTTCAATTACATATGTGATTAATATGGATTGAGGTCAACTAGAGCAATAGAAAGAGTAGCACATGGTGAATAAGGGTTTACCTGGAAACAACTGTCAATCTCATATTGATCACCCATGATTTAGATATGCCAGGTTGAACAAAGAGCCTTTTGGGTCACTGACAAAAGCCGTGGCTCATTTACATCTGTTAATCTAACCTTTGTTTAATCATAGTCAGCTGGAATGTGCCCCGACGGAATTCCGGACATGATACTTTGAAGTATTCATTGATGTCATTCACATTTCTCTCGTGTTTTCATGGACAATTTGGCACCAAGATAAAATGTCTTATTTTTACCTCCAATAGAGTGAGTTATCTTATCATTAAGGGAATTATAGATTATACATACATATATGTATATTATATATATGTATATTATATATATATATATATATATATATACATATATTATATATTATATATATACATTATACATATATATATATATATATATACATATATATATGTGTGTATATATACATATATATTAATCGATAATATTCAAATATGTTTCATATGATCGTAGAGGTATCTTTAAGCTCTTTGGTAGGCATTGAAAGTACGAAAGAGGTCATGGTTGCCAGCGTTGAATATTTCAGTAATAGAATAATTTTCAAAAAGTAGTGATGTATTTGAACCACTTGAAATTTTTAATTACGTTAACTGTGCCACGTAACAGTTCTGAGCCCGTAAATGGAGAGTATCCAATCACTTTGACACGGTGGTACACGAAGCGGACCATTTCTATGAGAGCTTACAAAAAGTTATCAATTTTTATTGTTTTTGTTCTGACCATCAAAAGAAGATTCTATTCAGCTAAATGAATGATGCTCTTACAAAAACATTCGAGTATATTATTCGACATCTGTGCTTAATCTCACTATCGTCGGGTGATTTTATTCAAATTCTGTGTGTAGGGGGAAATATCTGGAGTATAGATGGTTGAGTTACAATATTTTAGTGACAAAGCTTTAACTTAGATTATATTATTAATGAAACTCACATTATTTTAACGCTAACCATAAGCACAATATATTTTAGTGTACTTATTTGATACTTTTACATGAATATATATACATATTATATATATATATATGTATATATATATATATATATATATATATATGTGTGTGTGTGTGTGTGTGTGTGTGTGTGTGTGTGTGTGTGTGTGTGTGTGTGTGTGTGTGTGTGTGTGTGTGTGTGTGTGTGTGTGTGTGTGTATACCTATTCGTAATATACTAAATAAAAACTAACCTCAGGATATCTTATCTCTATGGATTTCTGTCAAACTTGGCTTTAAATTCATGTGTACATATGCACATGTACGTGCCTTCACGCGTCTCTAAGTTCGAGTAAATTAATTAGTTTTCTCTCATACATATATTCATAAACATTAATACGTTTTTCACTTCCCTCTTCGTATGTAAACGAGTGGGCAGATATCCATGCTGACAGTTCCCACGCCCCCCCCCCCTCGAGGCCTTAGAATGCGACAAGAGGCAAAGTAGGTGATATGTAGCTACTGGATTCAGGAACAAATCCTTCTCTCGCGTCGCGGGGATTACAGTCGAGGTCTCTGGAGGCCGTATGCCAGAAATTGAAACCTAACCCACACTCCCAGCCCTCCAAAACAGGCCTTCAGGGTTGATAGATAAGGAGGAGGGAAGGAAGGAGTGACTGGGAGAAGAGAGAGGTGAGGAGAGGGGAAGGGAGGAAGAAAGAGGAAGGAAAGTGAAAGTGGAAAGGATGTTAGACGATTTTATTTAATAATGAGAGGATTCTGGAAGTGATGGGGATAATTTGCTGGTGTACCTACAATCTTCATTGTAATGGATAGTCCTTGGTCTGTCAGGAACAAATCGGGTGTTTCTCCCAGAAGCGGCCGCATCTTCATCATCTCATAAAGCTACTTCTGCCCTCGCTTCCTTTTACTACTTCCATCCTTCCTTCCTTCTTTCTCTCCTTTTCATTTCTCCTTCCCTCCCCTCTCTTCCTCTTTATTCCTTCTCCCCTTCCCTTTCTTCTTCTCTTCTTTTGTATTTCTTTTTCCTTAACACCTTCCTCTCCTATTCCCCTTCTTCCCCTTAACACTTTTCTTAGTTCTAATCATCCTCCCTCTTCCTCCCCTTCCTTCCCCTTCCTCCATATTTAATTTCCTCCACCCTTTCCTCCCTCTTTCTTTCTTTTTCTCTTTTCCATTCCCTCCTTCCTCTCCCCACCTACCAATCTTCTCTATTTTCTAATTCCAATCTCCTCTCCTCTCCGTCCCACCTTCCTTCACTTCATCTCTCCTCCATTCCTCTCCTGGATCTCACTTTTCTCAGCTGATGTCTTTCAGATGGGTTCCAGTTTCCATTACGAGACCCCCTTCCCCCTCTCCCCCTTTTTCAAAAAATATTTTTCATTTTTTTTTTTTTTTTTATTATTCTCAAAAAAAAAGTATTATGGACTCCTCTAATTTCCATTTAGAAATTTTGTGACTCAAAAGAAACAAGAACTTCCAGAAACTAAGAAAAAAATATTTCTTTGTTCTTTAGAGTACAGAAGTCCTTCCAAATAGAAAATATTCTTTGTTTTGCTAAAATATACTTTAACGTTGCGGCTCCATGTTACAAAAGGAAGAGGAAGATTGGCATACGCCAGGAGGCGCTGAGTAGCTGCAACCGGAACCGCCACTTTTGCCCTATTATATTCTTGGACTATTGAGGCGGGTAACAGTCAGTGCTTGGAATCGGGAAGAAGAGCGGGATTCGAACCTAAAACGCATATGTACTTCCGATTACATTA
>NC_134805.1:30662790-30667790 GCF_046742065.1 Oratosquilla oratoria
CATCTTTTCTCACGGGCGATTAAACCCAGATACTTCTCCCTCACGCCTTGCCGTGAGCCGTTCGTTTTATTCATCCTGTTTGACTCATTCTCTTCCATCCTCTCTCGTTGTTCTAGGACTCCAAACTCTTCCATTACGTGTAATCAACAGTCATATTTAAGTCTCAACTGATTTTCCTATTTATTCAGAACATATTACTGGCTCTGACTATTCGTATTCAGAGTCTTATAGTTATGCAAGTCCCGTAAATTATCTGCCTTATCCCTTTACTTCTATACATTACCGTACCCTATAATCACTCTCCCATACCCCTCCATAGTTTCCTTAAGGCGGGCCATATACGATCAATGTTATTGCGCAATATTCCGTATTGTACAATATTACTGATGGTATTGAAGAGACACACGTATTCCGGTTGTATATATGATATCTTTAATATATTGTATCATTGTTCAATACCATCACTACACTATAAATAATATTCTGAAACAAGGAATATTGCGCAATAATATTGACCGTGTAGGACCCTTTATTTTCACCATAACGCAGAATCCTCTTCGTCTTCTCTACCACTTTATATGGCTTCCCCTACCACTCACTTCCTATCACAAACCACACGTAGTCTTTCGTTTCATCCTAAGTCTTCTCACGTCCTTATAAGCCATCAGGGAACCTCTATATAACCTCCCATAACGTCTCATGATTTCCTATATACCCGTATGCCAGTCTATACTCTCCCATGATATTCCATGACCTCTCATTATTCTATCATGTCCTCATAGGGTTTTATACACCCTTCCATGTCACCACATGCCCTCGTATAGACTCCAATGTCTTTCCATAAATCTCCCGTGTCTTCCAACGATCCCCTCACTCCCTTGCACATCACACCATGCCTTCCCCTATCCTTTCATAACCTGCTATTCATCCCATATATCTCCCATGCCTTCCTTGGCCTTTATCCTCCTCAATGACGTGACTACTCCATCAAGGAAACAGCTCTACTCACTCACCCTTTCCTCCCTCCTCATTCCCTCCGCAGCCTCCATTGTGCCTCCTTTAAACTCTCCGACATGGCAACTCACTTTAGGGAATTATTCTCATGAAGGGAAGAGAATTTTATGCACCTCAGGGGTAGAGATTAAACTCAAAGAATTCTTGACTAGTTTCCATCTTTGTCAGCTTAAAGTCTGCCCCATCTTTTGAATGAAATTATTTGTTCTTAGTCGAAACAAAATAATAAAGGTAAACCACAACGGAAAGGCATTAGGCGCCTATGACTCTTTCCATGATTTTACACTTACTTCCGATATAAATATTGTTTAGACACTTCTTTTCTAAGCTATCATCATTTCTCTTTTTTTAATTCTTGTGTCTTATTTCTTATCCTCAATTCAACTGCATTGATCTCATCTACATCCTTTGATACTTTTCACTCATAATTATCTGTTATCATTCATATTTGTGTTTTATTTCGTTTTCCTTCTTCCTCTTCCTTAACCGTACTCTTTCTTCTTCTCCATCATCTTCCGTTCCACTTAAAGACTCCTGGTGTAACCCCGTCTCTCCTGATAACACTGTGACCTCACTTTGACCCCTATGACCCTTTCATGACCTCATTCAGCCTCGAATATCACAGTTTGACTCCCCTCTCTCCGGAGGCTCTTCTTCCCATCGCAAAATTTTGGATTTCCTGCAATTCGACTCCTTTTCTTTGATGAAAGACATTGTTGAAGGTTTCCGTCTTACAAGAGTTGTTTGACATCCACGTGTCATCTTTTGTTTTATTCCATTTCTTTATCAATGTACTCGATTTTGTTTCCCTTTCTTCGCTTGTTGGTTAATGAATTTTTTAGTTCTTGTATTTGTTCGTTTGTTTCTTCAATCATCGCTCAACCAGCTGTTTATTATTGTGTTAATTTACAAACTCGTTTATTTGTTCTACATTTAATCATTCGGTTATTTTTCGTTCCTTCTTTTGTTACTCCTTTCCTAACTCCCTTCTTTCACTCATTCAATCAAATAATGCTATTTTGGGTCGGCGGGATAAGATGTACCACCTAGAATGTTATATTATATATATATATATATATATATATATATATATATACTATATATATATATATATATACATAAACACATACATATATATATACATATATATATATACAAACATATATATATAAAAACACACACACATATATATACACACATATACACACACACATATATACACATATATATATACACACACATATATACACACATATATATACACACACACATATATATACACACACACATATATATACACACACACATATATATACACACACACATATATATACACACACACATTATACATATATATATATATATATATATATATACATATATATAAAGTTGTACATCTTGTTCGTTCCGATGCAGTTTATTTATTTTGTTTTATCAAGTACTTCATTCTTGATTATCTTTACATTTCCTGTTGGTGCCATTTTTAAATTCCAATCTTATTAAACTTTTCTCCTTTCTGAGTTATCTTCAAATGATTAATTATTTTTATTTTCTTTATTGTTCTTTTGTTTGACCGACGTCTTGTATAGAATTCTTCTTTCCAACATATTCATCTCTCTTATGAAGCAAAACATGCAATGGAGGATGTCTTATTTCCTCTGAATTATTATTTTTGTCTATCTTTTCTCCAACGTTTTGAGAAGACTGTTGGATTTTTTTTTTTTTTCTTTTTTTTTAAGGGAGCGAAAGGCTGTCTTGGTCATTTTTAAAATATGTAGAAAAATGTTTGGCAAATGTTGGTATCGGCATTTTTATTCTAATTTCTTTAATCATGCGTGTATATGTACGTGTGTAGTATATGTGTGTGTGTGTGTGTGTGTGTGTGTGTGTGTGTGTGTGTGTGTGTGTGTATGTGTGTGTATGTATATATGTATGTGTGTGTGTGTGTGTGTGTGTGTGTGTGTGTGTGTGTGTGTGTGTGTGTGTGTGTGTGTGTGTGTGTGTGTGTGTGTGTGTGTGTGTGTGTGTGTGTGTGTGTGTGTGTGTGTGTGTGTGTGTGTGTAAGAAAGCTTGCAAACAAATGTATCAATATAATGATAGACAGCATTTTTAGTGTATATTGGCTGTCTCAATTTTTTAGACACTAATAGCTATCCCGAATGTTAAGCAACCTAGCTATCTTACATTTATCATACAGTGCCACAATTTCAGAAGAAGATACCATTACTGTGTGCTTATATCTAACATCGTATTGATCGGTTCGATTGAAGAATTATATCTATTTAGGCATGAACATGATCAATAGATATCTCCAGCTCTGTTAATTACCCCAGAAAAAAAGGAGTAAAAACTAATGAAAGATAATAATGATAATGTATCAAGATGATAAACAAAAATTATAATTAGCGGAGGGAGAGGGGAGACTACAAACGCCTAATGAAGAAAAATGAAGAGTGATAAAACTAAAGAAAAACAACAACTAAAAACCATGAATAAAAACCGTGAAAAAAACGTGAAAAAATTTGAAAAACTAAAAACTTAAACATACATACATACATATACCAAGGCTTTTCCCCCCTTACCAGGGAGGTAGCCAAAAAGGAAAAGGCATAAAATCATTCCCACCCATTCCATCCCTGAAAACACTCCACACCCTCCACCCTCCCTCTCATCTTAGCACCTCCTAGATGACGGGTCATCCCTACACCTTGTCCACTGCCCTGGGTCAGAAGCAGTGTCGCAAGACACAGCACATCCACAGCAAGGCCGCTTCATTAAATCGGCGACCCCCCCTCTCCGTGAAAAAAAGTGAAAAAAATGCCTTCTACCTTCTTAAAAGATCCATCCATTCCCCCTTTCTCGCGAAGTGAATGGCCGTTACAGCCGTTGCCCGATCTCAAAGACTGAAGACTAGGAGACCTTGCTGCCAATAAACGATGACTCAATTCGGTTCGAACCGCCAACATTTGGGTTTTGAGACTTTGTTGACACTAGCAGTTTGAACCGTGCAGAAACCAAGCCGGAACCGCTTAGTCAAGAAATACTATGCGGTTGCGTGTAAACACCTCCACTGACTTATATTGTAATTGAACCGCCGCGGTTCGAACCGCTAGTGTGAACAGGTTTTTAGTCTCTATACGGTAGAACCTTAATCTGCTCGATAATCATGGTCCTTTATGGTGTTGTTAAACTACAAAGGAGACTTTAATCCTCTTTCCCAGCATCAAAACTTAGTAATAGCATCAACTGGTTGTGTTTGCAGTTCATTACGTTTTGCTCAAGTAAACAAGAAAGCACGAAATCTCTTAATGCTGACAGAGAACATTCAGGAATAAATTCTAGTTTAGATGAAATGAGAAAAGAGAGGATTTAGCATCCAAGTCGTGTGTGTGTGTGTGTGTGTGTGTGTGTGTGTGTGTGTGTGTGTGTGTGTGTGTGTGTGTGTGTGTGTGTGTGTGTGTGTGTGTGTGTGTGTGTGTGTGTGTGTGTGTGTGTGTGTGTGTGTGTGTGTGTGTGTGTGTGTGTGTGTGTGTGTGCGTTCCCGTCATGAAAGTGAGTGAGCAAACGAAAGACCTGGAGACTGATACGGTGAGACCATCAGAGCGTGAGAGATATGAAGAGCGTGAGAGTGGAATAGTCAATGAATAAGAAATTGAGAGTGAGAGTAGGAAAGTGAGAAAGAAGGAGTGGGTGAGAGTAAGAAGAGTAGACAGTGATAAGATGAGCAAATGTGAAGTTGAGAGTTTGAGAGAGTGAAAAATTGAGAGATTAAAAGAATGAGAAGGCAAGAGAGTGGAAGAGGAAAACAATGAGAAGACGTGAAGGTGAGAAATCGTGGAATTGAGAGTGAAAGAATTTGAGAATGAGAATGAGAACGTGATAAAGTAAGAGAATGAGAGACAAAGTGCGAAAATGCGTGAGAGTGAGATAGTGAGAGACAGTGAGAATGAAAATGCGAGATAGTGAGAATAAGAGAGTGAGAAAAT
>NC_134805.1:30672790-30675290 GCF_046742065.1 Oratosquilla oratoria
GAGGATGATATGGGTCACAATAGGGGTTCTGATTCCAAGGATGAAGATCATGCAGGAGATACAATCTCTTGTGATGACAAACTATAAAGACCAATATAATATATACCCTAAAGTGTTCTTCGTCCGTTTATTGTGATACATATACCCTTTAAAAATGACGAATGGATTATTGTGTTATCTATGAGTACCCATGTTTTGTTAGATTTGTGGGTCATTTTTTTTGTCAGTTCTCGTAGTAGATATCTACAACTTCAAAACTGTTGAAAGTTCTCGGAGTTATGAGAATATAAGAATAAAGGAGACTACAAGAGACCATAATGCCTACACTAGAGAGTTCCATACCCATTACCACCTATCATCTCCATAAACAGAAATAGTTCTAAGTTTGCTGCAAAGTTATGTGGTCGATATAAGATTTTCCTTTTATGCACTTCATCACGTTCTCTATGATCTCAATACAACAAATTTAATTTCTCGTTGTTTCTTTTAACATATTTTCTTTCGACACTTTTTCTTCAATATTTTCTTGTGTGTGTCTGAATGGAGGCTAAACGCATTTTTTTTTTTTTTTTTTTTTTTTTTTTTACATCTTTTTGGTTACCAAAGTGGTCTAGCTTCTTATCCTGATTAACTTCTTTGTTTCTCTTTTTGATATTTGCTTCTCTACGTCTGTTTCCTTTCACACATATCACTATATTTTGTTTTACATTTAAAAAAAAAATTGTTTCAAGTTTCTCCACAATCATTCTCTTTCCCTTTTCCTTTTCTTAACATATTTCTTTATAGTCCAGTTCCCTTTTCAATCTATTTCATCCAACCCTCTTTATTGGCACTGTTCCTCCTCCATTCCCAGCTTCTGCTCTGCTGGTGCACCCTCTGGGCTATTGAATGCAATTAATTTGTATTGGAGGCGCCAAGGGCAAGGTTGTAACCACGAAAATGGGAAGATTCTAAAAGAAAACGGGAATTTTCTAAAAAATGGTAGGACGTGCGAGATCTTTTTTTTTCGCTTGATAAAGATATATTATTCGTTCTAAACGTCAGCACTTTTCCTAGTTTTTATTTTTTTTCTACTGAAAAATGTTTCTTTCAGAGGTAATGTTATAATATTTCTATGTTTTCTGTAACTTTTCAATTTCTTCTTGGCTGACGACATAACATTCCTCTTAAAAGACGTCATGATGAGACTATCTCATCTCTCGAGATGTTGTGACCATTTCATCCTTCTATGACGTAGTGACCATTTTTCCTCTGACGTCATCACGGCTTCTAGGATGACGTCATATCGTTTTATCTCAGCTGGAGTGGATATTTGGAACGGAGCCAGTCGCGAAGAGTTGGCGCTGCTGTTCATGAAAGTGAACTTTATCTAAACGTCATTGTACCAAAGTGGTTATTTTTGTACACTACCAAGAACATTACCTATTATACTTGCATATATATATATATATATATATATATATATATATATATATTTGTGTGTGTGTGTGTGTGTGTGTGTGTGTGTGTGTGTGTGTGTGTGTATGTATATATTATATGTAATATATATGCATATATGTACATGTAAATAAGCTCCATCGCAAGGACTCGAACCTTTGCCTTAGCGACTGCTTATTATGAAGGAAAGACGATAGCAGTAGCTAAGGCAAAGTTTCGAGTCCTTGCGGTCCAGCCAATTTCCACATGTCAAAATGACACACACACACACACTATATATATATATACATACATACAAGTATATATATATATGTATATATATGTATATATATACATATACATACATACGAGTATATATAATATATATATATACTTTATATACATATATGTACATGTCTTCAGCACAATCTAGATCTACTATGATAATCTAGCCTCGTGAAACGTCAAACAATTTTGTACAGCTGAACTTAACAGACTTCACCAGGAGCTGAAGAAAATCCCCACTGAATAAAAGTTGTTCAAAACTGAGGGAAAAATAATAAATGATGCTCGCAGCACAGTTGAATTTACATCTACTCCTCCTAAATCTACTTAGATGATATTTCTGACTAGATAACCGAGTTTCGCACTTCTGGTATAATTGAAATTGTTGATTTTCGTGTGAGTTAAGGTTTTTTTAATCCCGCTAGTGGGTACGTTCTCTTTTATCTAGATTCTAGAGACAGATTTTGAAAGAAATTGGTCTATATACAGCATTTCATTAAATGTTGAGACATACAATGAATGAAATTTCTACAATAAAGATGAAAACGGTGCAAATGTCAACCTCGACAATTCGAGAAACAATTGTATAAAAAGTCTACGGTTCCAGCTCGACATGTTTTATTGCCCTGGTGCTCTGCAGTGGCGGGGGAAGGTGAATCTGACGGGGTTTGCTGGACGTTGGAATGGAAAGGGAAAGAACTGAAAGGAAGAAGAGGGAAGGAGAGGAGAGGGAAGGGGAGGGGAGGGGAAGGGAGGGGGGGAAGGGCAGGTGAGGGGAGGGAAGGGGAGGTGAGGAGAG
>NC_134805.1:30680290-30700290 GCF_046742065.1 Oratosquilla oratoria
TTCTTGAGACGCAACATTGCTGGACATGTGGCGAAATGTCCGGCAGAAGTCTTGCAAGAGAGCCCATTCTTGCGCGCGGCTTTCTTCGACTACAGTCTCTTAATGGAATAAAATCGCTTGATAGAACAACATAAAGATGCAAGTTATATGTCTTAACCTTTTAAAGTCCAGATGACTCTTCAGCATTCTCTCTCTCCCTCCCTCTCTCTATCTCTCCCTCTCTCTATCTCTCCCTCTCTCTCTCTCTCTCCCCTCTCTCTCTCTCTCTCCCCCCTCTCTCTCTCTCCCCCCTCTCTCTCTCTCTGTTTTTTACATATCTATATATTCATTTACTCGTTTACAAAAAAAAAAAAATGTCACGCGGTAGCCCAGTCGATACCATGTCGAACTGATGAGCGAAAGGTCAGAGTTCAATTCTCGTGACCCACTGCGTGCTTCATGCGTTGGTTCTCGGCAGCCTTGGTCAGTCGGAGAGGCGACCCAAAAATCGGAGGAAAAAAAAAATCCAGAGGTTTCTCACTTCCCACACGTGGGAAGTGGGATGTAGAATCTTTAGAAGATAAAACGAACATTAGAGTCGATTAAGGTGTTGGAGGTATTCTAGAGAGCATCATCAAATTACGTAATAAATTTGGAGTAAAATAATCATCTTCATCTTCATCACCATCATCATCATCATCTCTATCATCAGCGTCAGTATCATTATCAACCATTATCATGTTCATCATCATCACCATCATCTCTATCATCAGCGTCAGTATCATTATTATCATTATCATGTTCATCATTACCATCATTTTTATCATCAACTTCAATATCAGCATCTTTATAATCATTATGATTATCATTATATCATACAAAGCTTTCGATATTATGGACATAAAAGCATCGACGACGATGACGACGACGACGATGATTACACTATCTAATTAACTCTACATCTTTTGAGCGGCTTCACATGTTTTGGCACATTCGACACGTGTACTATGTGTAAGGTAACAGTAATTTTCATCACAAGAACCCACACACACATACAAAACCCAAATATTCAGAAACCCATATAAAGTCCGATATACCTTAAAAGTTTAATTTATATTTTGATTTCTATATGTACTTATTGACCATTTATTTATCTTTTATTTATTCCTTGACTTATTCGTTTGCTTATTATTCATAGTCATATTGTTTACTTGTTAATTTCTTTTTCATTTTTATTTTTTTTATTTCATTCTATTCTATCTATTTACTTGTTTTTTATTCAATTTTATCTATTCTATTCTATTTTATTTACTTTTTGTATTAAGTTTTATTTATTTATTTCTAAAAAAAATTAAAAGAAATTCCAAAGATGAGGGAGTGCAAAAGACTCCTACACATTTTCTAAGAATAGCTCGAAAGCCTCAAGACCAACTTCTGTAATCCTGTAGCTTCTGACGCAGGACCAGCCCAGGCCGCCTCGTCTTCAAAGGGTTACGCTCAATGAAGCAAAAATCAGAAGTGATGGGAGGGTGATGGGGAGTGTGGGGGAGAGGAAGATGGGAAGACGGGAGAGGAGGATATGAAGAGGGGAGAGGAAGATGAGGAGAGGGGGGATTGGTGGGGGCTGAGACCAGAAGACCAAGCCAAGAAGTCTTTGATGCAAACATCCAGACTTCAAATTATTTTTTTAATACTTTGTTTTTTTTTTTCTGGCAAGCCCACCCACATATCTCTTTCTCTCTCTCTCTCTCTGTCTGTCATTCTTTTCCTCTCTGTCTGTCTGCTTGTATTCTTGCCTGTCTGTATTTATGTCTGTGTCTGCCTACCTGTCTTCTTGTCTCTCTGCCTGTCCTCTTGTTTGTCTGTCTGCCTGTCTGTATTCTTGTCTGTGTGTTCTCCTTTCTTCTTGTCTGTCTATCTGTCTGTCTGTCTGCCTGTTTGCCTGCCCGCCTGTTTGCCTGTCTGTCTGTCTGACCGTTTGCCTGCCTATCCGCGTGTCTGTCTGTCTGTGTCTGTCTGTCTGTCTTTCTGTTTGTCAAGCCCTTTCGTCCCCATTCCCTCTCTTCCCTTCTTGAACACAGCTCACAATTCAAAGATTCAATTGAATAAACGCTTAATCAGTACCCTATGATGTCAGCAAAATCGTTTCTTGTTTGTGGCTTATTTGCCCGATTATGTGTTCGCTTCCTCCTCCTACATCTGACCTCGCAATGGACCAAAAATTCTTTTAATACGAGACGAAGTTCCCATACAACTGAGCAGAATTGAATGGCGATCAGATCAGATAATTGGATTGACACGTGTTTGATAATACAGATTAGGTTCTGTTACGGTATAAAGAGAGACAGAGAAGGACGGAAGATTAAAGAGAAGAAAAATTATTTTGAAAAGAAAGAGAGAGAGAGAGAGAGAGAGAGAGAGAGAGAGAGAGAGAGAGGAAGAGAGAGGAAGAAAGAGAGAGGAAGAAGAGAAAGATTTAGAGAGAGGAAAAATAGAGGAAAATGAGAGAGGCAGAGAGAGGAAGAGAGAAAGAGGGAAAGGAAGAAAAAGAGAGGAATTGAGAGAGGAAGAAAAAGAAAGAAAGAGAGGAAGAGAGAGAAGAAGAAGAAGAAGAAGGAGAGAGAGAGAGAGAGAGAGAGAGAGAGAGAGAGAGAGAGGGGGGGGGAGAGAGAGAGAGGGGGGGGGAGAGAGAGGGGGGAGGGGGGAGAGAGGGGGGAGAAAGAGAAGGAGAGGAAGAAAAATAGAGAGAGGAGAGAAAAAGAGAGTGGGGAAGAGAGAGAGAGAGAGAGAAGATAGAGTTAAGGGGAGGGAAAGAAATATAGATGGACAAAGATTTTCAAATAGAGCGATCGAGCCTAGTGAATGTGTCCCGGCGTCCAATCGTACATTAAATTTTACCCAAATGCTCCGCGTTCTGCATCTTAAGAAACAGAAATATGATATATAGGCTGTAGCTCGCTCATCCCCCACGTTTTCCATATCAGATATAAAAAACATTCTAAAAGTCTAAACATACTTTCTATATAAGTAAATAGATAGATAGATAAATAAATATATAAATAAATAAATGAATAAATAAATAAAAATCTTGCTACTTCCACCTCACTACAGTTTTTTCATTTATTGTATCTGAGAATAAAAGATAATTGAAAACGTGACCAGTGGCGTACGCGTTTCACGTCAGTTTAACGTCATCTTCACGTCATGATAAACCCATCCATTCAGGTAATGGATGTCATTAGGATAACCGGCTTAGTTAAACTTGTTAGGCGCGTACTGGTCGAGAAGTGGTTAAGTGCGTTAAGTTAACGAATGGATCATGGCGACTGGAAGCAGTAGTGTTGCCATAACGCATTACATTGTTAACATTTTATTTTTCGTCTCATTTGCTTTCTTCATTAATGATCACTAATGGGTTTTGATTTTAAGTCGGGAAACAAGCATTGTAAATGGCTTATAATTTCCATTACATAATTTGATATTTCATTACTAGTTCTGTAATTGTAGCAGTTATTTTTGTATTTTATAATTTTAGTATACAGTCCAATATCTTCATCCTGTTTTAGGGTACGTATCTTATGTTACTTGAAAAAATGGCTTCCATATTAGTTGCCACAGGATATCGATACTCTCTAAAAATTATTTCAATTATCATTTAGTGTACAAATCATGACTAAAAGGCTTTCATATGTTTTTATATTTTTCAATGAATATTTCAACTTTCATTTCGTACGATTACAAGTCATGATTTGCATATCTGCTACATATTAGTATTAGGTTTGTTATCAAATATATTTCAATATTTATTGTGAGGAATTACAAACTATTATATCATTGTTACATGTGGTCCTTGTTTGTTGTTGTGTGGAATTGTAGGTATGAGATTTTTATGAAAGAGTTTTTTTTCCAAAATGTTTTACAATGTGATTTTATATCTTTAGCAAACCTTCAGCATGTGTCTATTATTTTCACGCGGTCTGCTGGGGCGTAAAAGTGAAACAAATTTATATTTTTGACGTGTAATTAACGTTCAAGTCCATCAATGGCCAATTTCAATCTGTATTGAGTTTCGTGCTATTATCACTTGACAATTCTCGATTTTTTTTATTATATATATATATATATATATATATATATATATATATATAGATAGATAGATATATAGATATACTTTTTTTTTCTTTTAGTTTTATTTTTAGTTTTGAACCTTGTCTTCCGCCACTTCTCCCTCTTCTGTTTATTTGTTTACTCACGCTCGCTGCGTATTCATGAATATAAACAATGACTTCGTAAATTTACATTCACGTGTAACAACCCATGGAAGCACAGGGTCATGCATAGTCATGCATAGAAAATATGAATATATGCACATACAAACGAGATAGTGAGGGAACAGTCAGGCTACTCTGATAAAGAGGTTGCAAGTGCATGTACACATAACCACGCACACACGCGCACACACACACACACACGCGCGCGCTCTTGCACACACACGCACACACACGTACACACGCACGCGAACAAACACGCACATATACACACACACACACACACATACAGACGCACTCACGCGCACACACACACGTACACACACACACACACACACACACACACTCACACTCATACAGACGCAATCGCGCACACACACACGCACACACACATACATACAGACGCACTCACACACACACACACACACACACACACACACACACACACACATATATATATATATATACACACACACACACACACACAATTATCGTCCTAGTAAGTTAATATGAGTGTGTATGGAGTAGCGTGTATGTTGAAATACATACATATGAGTGTTCTTAACTGAATAAAATTATTCGTGTGTTATGTGATAGATTGTCCGTCTTGCGACATTGCATTGGTAAGGCCCAATTGCAGTTTCACCATCAACAATTTGAGGTAATTTTCCAGCAAGTTGCCTCGAATTCAGAGTCGGTTTAAGAACGTGCATTTTCATAATCAATATACTTTATGTTTCCCTATTTCTTTATGATATTAAACAGTCTTACGCCATCTTGGGTGATTTTATTTAAAAAAATATGTTCATTTCCATATACCATAAATACACCCTTTTCTTATTCTGGCTAAACTGTTACAAAAAAGAAAGGACAAGAAAAAATTTATTTTATAGTTCGTACGAGAAGAAAATCGAGCAAGACATTAGGAGAAAGAGGACAATAGGGCTTGTGTTAGTGCATGGTGCTTGAGGCAGTACGAGTAGCAATGGTGGTGATTGTGGACATATATGCATGTACGTGGGCTTGTGAAGGCGTGCGTGCGTGTGTGTGCGTGTGTGTGTGTGTCAGTGATTGCAGGAGTATATTGTATATATTAGAGGGTGTAGGTGTTTCAATGAAAAAGAGAGAGAAGGAATGAGAGAGAGATAGAGAGAGAAGAGCGAGAGGAGAGAGGAGCGAGAGAAAAAAGAGAGAAAGGAGAGAGAGATTGGAGAGAGAGAGGAGAGAGATGAGAGAGGACAGGGAGAGGGGAAAGGGAGCGAGGAGAGGGAGAAAATAGAGGGAGAGTGGGGAGGGAGGGAGGGAGGGGGAGAGAGAGAGGGAGAGAGAGAGGGAGAGGGAGAGGGAGAGAGAGAGAGAGAGAGAGAGAGAGCAGTGCGAGTGAGGAGAGAGAGGAGAGAGAGGAGAGAGAGAGGGGGAGAGAAGGGGGAGAGGGAAAGAGAGGGAGTGGAAGAGGAAAAGAGAGAGAGAGAGAGAGAGAGAGAGAGAGAGAGAGAGAGAGAGAGAGAGAGAGAGAGAGAGAGAGAGAGAGAGAGAGAGAGAGAGAGAGAGAGAGAGAGAGAGAGAGAGAGAGAGAGAGAGAGAGAGAGAGGAGGACATAGAGAGAGACTCAGACGAAAGACGTTTCTTAGTGCAAAATCGAAACTTCCGTTAAAGAAAAAAATCTTAATTCAAAACGTACCGAAGTTAGCTTTCATCTGTATTCTGTTCTAATATCCATTGATCTTATTCGGCTAAAATGAAACTTCTGAACTCTGGAGACTTGAGTCCAAGAAAGCCGCACGACGGACTAGCCTCACTTTCTAGACTTCTGCCAGACATTTCGCCACATGTCCAGCCATGTTCATTCCTCAGACGCCCTTACAAACTTTCGCATACTGGCGAGCCAAGAGGAAGGACACAAGGAGAATCTCTTGAGGAATTGTTGAAGAATCTCTTCAAGTCGAGAAAGTTTTCAACCCTCTGGATGCCAAAAGCTTTCCTCAGTTGCATTGCATTGGTTGACGGTATCATCTATAAACATCTTAAATCGTCCGGAACGGTCAAAGAGTTTAGAAAAAAAAAAAGGTATTTGCAGAAGAATGTCTAAGGAAATAGCTATTTCCAATTAATTTGTTCATTTGTTTATTTAACTATTCGTTTATTTTATTTATATATCTATTTCTTATCTAATTTTCATTGATTTATTCATCCATTTATTTATCTAAATAGATGAAAAATTATAACAAGAATAAATAGATAAATAAAAGATATATATGTAATACATGGTATGTATTCAATTATTATATATCATCTATCAACTATTTCCTATCTATTGATATATCATCTAAGAGAAACGTTTAAAAGAATATGCATTAAAATAGTCTAAGGGAACGTTCGTGATTAGTAATACAAGGGAAAGATGTGAGGATAGTCATCTCATTCACCACCAAAGAGAGACTCGATTGAAATGAAAGTTTTATTCGAAGAATTTCTGGAAGAATATTTTGATATTAACTTCTTGAAGAAAATTTGCCCCCCCCCCAAAAAAAAAATAGATAAAAAAGGAACGTGATAGATTGCTAGAAAAAAAATAATGATGTATGTGTATAATATATATATATATATATAATATATTATATATATATATATATATATTCTTCGTATAAATGGGCAGGAGATTCTCTCTCAAGCATATTTCATTAAATGAAATGGCAAGCTTGTTGTGACAAAGCTTTTTGTCAATCTTCTCTCTCTTTCGTAAGGAGACTTTGCTTTCCATAGGCAGGAGTCTGAGTAAATCGCCGTATGCCATGAGATAGGAATAGGCATAGTCGAAAGCCAAAACGCGTTTTCGCACCTCCTGGTGCTTCTTCAGTGGCAATTGAAGTAATGAAGATTCTATGATTATCAGCAATTTTTATATACGAAAGAGAGAGAAGATTGACAAAACGCTTTGTCACAACAAGCTTGCCATTTCATATATATATATATATATATATATATATATATATATCTATATATATATATATGTTTGCCCATGTAATAGTAATACATTACAAAAATAACAATCTATATGCGACAGTGAGGCATTTGAGTTCGCGTTCTTTTAACAAATAGTTATTATAATCAACAAAAGGGGACAAACTAGGATCAGCATGGTGTCTCGATCAACTAAAACTCCGTTGTAGCCAAGTCCATTCCATGAAATTATCTTGACCTCTTAGTATTATCTAAACCAGAAATCTAAAATACACATGAAATTGTCAAAGCAAAAAAAAAAAAATTGGAAACATATTTTGATGTTTTGTCATTGTACTCCCACACTTCTGCTGCGGTTCGTTCTTGTCTGTTACTCGCAATTTCTTTTTCTGTATCTGATCAACTCATCACGTGACTTGCGGCTCACGCCAAAACATCACGACACCTTCGTCAGCCACGGTCACTTATGTCCTCACAACCAAGTCAAATGACATGTATTATCAAAGTGAAACATCACACGATGTGAACTAAATTACATACTGTGTCTATGTACGCGGTGTTTATATATGTATATAAATATAAATTATATATATATATATATATAACGAGAGGTACGGAAGCGGACTCTCTTGCATGTAGAATTATGTACGATAGCATTATTATAATACTTAAATTTCTACTTTAGATTATCTAATGCGCTAACTAAACCTCTTCCTTGTCACTCTAATGAAAGAAGTTTAGTTAGAGCATTAGAGAATTTAAGAAAGATATTTAATAAATGCGATAATACTGTCATACATACATATAGTATATATATATATATATATATATATATATATATATATATATATAAGCCACGTAATCTAGATTTTTGTTCGTTGTTCCTTCTGCTTTTTTCACAAGTGAAAGGAGGCTAGGACGAGAGATATCACGTTAACTTGGAGTAAATCTTGTATATCGAGGCAAAACAAATTTAACCATTTGCTGCAGAGAGGGTTTTTCCCTAGGCTAAACAAGATCACCTGGTGGTAGTTAGAATAAATAACAAAGTCAGCGGAAGAGTTGATCATGTTAGGATTGAGATCGCTTTCAACCCCTCTCTCCACGAATATGGGTTTCCCTTAGCTGAATGAAATCATCTGACGGTAGATAGAATGAGCATCTGAGGCCGAAAATTGCAGTTTTCATAACTGCTGCATCACAGACTGCACTGTGCTCATTCCTGATTCCATTGCTTTAATCCTACTCTGTCTCTTTATGAATTACGATTCTTCAGTTTATCTGCACTTACGGTGATATTCGTAAAAAAAAAACTTTCCCTTCCACAATTTGTATAAAAAAATTATTTTTAAGAATATCACCGTAATCCCCACAGACGTTCAGGCAATAGCTGCATAGATATATGGTATTGACTTTAGTGGGAGAAAAATATACGAAGTTTCAAGGAAAGAAATTTGTTCATCCCAATAAAAATACAAACTAAACATGGGAATTTTTTATATTACATCTATACTTATACCTCTACATGTCTATATCTATATACATATCTATATATCTTTTTCAATCAAAAATCACTTTTAATTCCATGCCATCGCAATCGAGACCGAGAGGAAATTGAAACGTGTACGAGCCGAGGATTCGAACCCAGCTAACCCGTAACAAAGTTACAGTGACGTAAACCAATACGCTATCAAGAGGCATGGCATGGCATGCGATGACATGAAATTAAAAGTGATTTGTGGTTGAAAAATATATTAATTGATCACTGGGAACCATTCAGTGTGTATGTATATCTATATATATATATATATAACTCTTCCATCTCGGGCATGGATCCATCATTCACCCATCCCACACCCATACAACGCCTATTTATTTTTCCTTTCCCCTTAGCTCTTCCAAAAGTTAGTAAAAGAAATATTAAAGAAAATATTCAAGTTTAAGAATTATAAACCAAATCTAAACATGACCTACGATAGAGGAAGGAACTGGAAAGAAAAATTCTGAAGAATGAATCAGAAAGGATAAATCTCACTTGGAAAGGGAAAGGGAGAAAGTAGGTTCAAAGCAACAGAAACCCACAGAGGAAATGGAAAGAAAACGTGTAGCCGGTCGACAATGGGTACCATGAAATCAAATGCGACAGCTGAAATATATGGACTAGAACGGCAAAGACTGGAAATGAAAAGAGATCCCAAAAGAAGTTATGGACGATAGAAACTTCTTGAAACTTAGAGGGGGTTTACACGGAACGCGGTTTGACAGACACGTGTTTAAAGTGATGTGTCAACGTGTGAACGGGGTATTTGGTTGTCGAACACGTTGGTTAAACCCCAAATACCCCGTTCACACGTTCACACATCACTTTAAACACGTGTCTGTCGAACCGCGTTCGACGGACCGTTAGATCCTGTAAATACCCTCTTAGGCCTAAAGCGGCCCATACACGATCAATTATACTGCGCAATTTCATTGTCAATACTCTGAATTGACAATTAAATTGAACGTGTATGAGCGATATATCGCCCATACAATGTCAATTTAGTTGTCAATTCAGAGTATTGACAATGAAATTGCGCAATATAATTGATCGTGTATGGGCCGCTTAAGCGGTAGAAGGGTAAACGTCCATAGAGAGGCCAGTCACGTATGTATTTGTCCTATCTCAATTAACCTTTTCACCGAGTGATTGTATTAATTTGAGGGGAGAATCATGTAGTGAATGATGAAACAATTAGTGGTTATAAGAGAAGATGAGATAACTTTATGAATAGGGATGACTGATGGGAAGCGACATGGAACTTCCTAGTGTAGGCCTTATGTCCTCTTGAAGTCTACTCCATTCTTATGTTCTTGTGTTATAAAGTCAACTCTGAGCAATGCCAAAGATCACAAGAGTGAAGCAAGAGTCTATATTTCTTCAGTGAAACCATGGCAAATGAAAGTCAAAAATATAATCAAAGGATAAAATTCCTTCACCCGGTCAATGATTCGTTTTAGATTTGATTCTGGGTGACGCTTGATGACTATATATGGAGTTGTAACTGAAAAGATTAAAATGAAACTCAAATTTATCTGGAATATAATGACAAGATAACTGGCGCGACTGAGAAGTCTATGTACATCTGAAAGAGCAGAAAAAAGGCCAATATATCTCTCGACAAGTAAAGATTTAAGCTGAAAATCTTTGATGAAATCAGAAAGAATTATCGGATTTTACTTGGGGGAGAACGGTTAGCCGATTAAAGAATTTATTTTTCAAAAACAAAGAACAGTACAATCCACAGTTATAGATGAAGTCTGAGAGATATTTCACCTTTAAGAACAAGAATAAGAACAAAAACAAGAACAAGTGTTTACATCTTCGGGAGTATAAAAGTACTTTAGTACTTACCAAGTATCACAAGAGTTTCTCGGAACTTCTCTTCAAGAAATTACTGAAGAGGTCTTCATGAGAAAAACATAAATTTTCCAAGTTCCGAGTAGAAGCATCTCAGGACTTTTATAGTAGCGATAACTTCTGGTTTCCGGTATGAAGGAAAATGGAAGAAGACATAATTAGACCCAAAGGAACAAAGGGTATAAGCCTATGGGGGGCCCTAAGGTTTCTTGAGAGCAACAGAATTTTAATCATGTAGAGTCGTGATAATTACAGCTACAACTTTTCAGTCTTCGTTCTGGCTAATGACTGACGCTTTTAATCAGATAAGAATAGATGTGAGGCGGGATGGGAGTCTTGGGTGACCAAGGCTGAATTTTATTCTTTCTTTACTCAGAGATATTTTAAATAAATTATAATCAACAAAATGTATAATGTTTTTGAAATGCTCTGACCCAAAACAAGTAGAGACATTGCCGTTGCCATTTGGACTGAATTCACGTCATTCTTTTGGACCATTTAAGATATTGATAATAAATAATTCACCCTTCGTTGAATAAAATTATCCGTATTTTGTATACTGAAAATTTAGCTGTCGGTTTAAAGAATAAGGACCTAAGAAAATTGAAATAATACTTGTTTAGCATAGATTCGCCCTTTGGGATTTGTCTTCAATAACTGCTATTCCCACTAACCTCGCCGGATTCACGAGGTCATAAAAACAAAATGGCCAACAAAATGGCGTTCCGTTTATATTCAACCTTTCCTCCGAGTTCATATTTCACATTCTTTTGATGCTAATTTTGAGGACCGAATTATGTTCAAAGTTGAATTACAAAATTCACTCTCTAGAAATTCGTTTTACAAAGCTAAGTAAATTTTTGAAAAAGAAAATATGGTTGAGACAGGCTATCATATGAGGTCGGTCGTACTCGCTGTATGCCCATATGTTAACACATTCACTTAACTTTTTAATATTTTTCAGGTTTCTAAGTTTGAAAATGTAGATGTGCACAGAGAATATACAAGCATATTTTTATGTATGTCATGGAATATATTTTTGTTTTTCACTTATTAAATTATCTATTCATTCATTTCATATTTTTGAAAGTTTGTATAAAAATATATTTGATTAGGTTTAATGTCGCAAAAATCCCCTCTATCAGGAGGTTAGTACGGTGTCCCTTACAGAAAATTTTGACTCGCCGGTGGTAAGGTTCGAACCACCATCCCTCGACCTCCGTCGCAAGTCGCGACGCTTTAACCTGTTCGGCCAGTGAGGATCTTTGCATATAATGGATTTAATGTTCTGAGTTTTCTAATAAAGTACATATCACCCTTTCCTCGTTAATAAATGAAATGGAAATCAACATGTCAATTCTATTATACGATGCAGCAAGGTGCACCATTTACATACACTTGCAAAGTCTGGTCCATAAAATTCACTTTAATCTTCAATATAAACTTACTATTTTTAATAAATTCATAAGTCTCTGCACGTATCTTCTATTTATAAGAAAAAATATGTATACAAAAACGTAAGAAATTAAGTATATTAAATAAAAGAAATGCATCTACATACTTTTGATGGATCTATGTAAATCAGACCTCATTTGCATATACATTCAGAGTTACATGGAGACCTTTGAAGTAAATTTTTTCGTGTAAGTCTTAGTAAAAATATACACCACGTATCAAAAAATATATATTTCCTTTTATCCCATAAGTTATGAATAACCCTTCGTAATATTCCAGTGATTATTCAAAACAGTGTTTAGAAATTATAGTCATTATTCTAAACAATGATGAAAAATCTGCAACATTCAGACAGCTATTTCAGAGATCCTTTCTGGATGCCATAAAGATATTTTTAGACTCATCTGCACGCACACACTATTATCTTTAGATCATTTTCAGTCTATTCCCTCGCCTTTCCCCCAAATTCCGCTGTTTTTTCACACACTCTTTCCCAAAATACACACTGTCTTATACTAAGTGTGTGGAACAAATCTATCTGCATACTTCTGTCCCCAATTCTTCTCTTTATGGTATTCTTGCTGGGTTCGAATCCCGCACTCCTCTGCTATTCCCAACAGTGACTGTTAACTGCCCCAGGAGTCCCCAAAGCTCATAGGGCAAAGGCGAGTCCCTCGGCCACAGTTTAGCGCCTCCTGGCGTATGCTCCTTACCTTCTTCTTCAATCCTTAGCAACAATCTATTCCTTTCTTACCTTTCCCATAAAACAGTAGGTTTTATGACATTTTTTATGAGAACCAAATCCAATATTCCTAGTTTCTCTCTGTAACCTCCTACAAGATGCAAACCCGTTTTCATACTATAACTCCCACATTCCATACACACCATATGACATAATACACCAAACTCTCTCATAGCTCAAATGCTATTAAAGATGTTAGCAACATTTTAATGATCAAGGATTACTCATACCTGAATAAAATAGTTTGGTACAACCAGAATAAAACCTATGACCAATACGTTCCTAGCACTTATGAATGAAGGAGGCTGTAAGAGACCATGAGGCCTACACAAGGTAGTTCCATGTCCATTACCACCTGTCACCCCCATCCATAAAGTTGTCTAACCGTTTCTTAAAACAACTGATAGTTTCAGCTTTTACTATATGGTTACCGAGTCTGTTCCATTCGTTGACCACCCAATTAGTAAAACAATTCTTGCCTATTTCCTTATTAAATCTAAAATTGTCCCGTTTAAATCCATTAATGCGAGTCCTGGCCTATTGTCTTAATATGATGACTTAGTTTGTCACCCTTATTAAAGCCTTTGATCCACTTAAACACCTCTATTATATCACCCCGCACTCTGTGTCTTTCCAGAGAGTTAACATACTTAAGCCTTTCCTCGCAAGGTAAAAATAGATCATTCAGACGGTATTTTTTATAGGTAATGTGCTCATCGCTATTAGGTTATGCAAACGTAGGTGTGTATATATATATATATATTATATATATATATATATATATATATATATATATTCTATTTTCAATTCAGTCAGACCTGATACTTTTTTTTTCATCGGCATGGCATATCAATCATCAGATGCTAGTTTACTATTTTGAATTCATAAAGATTGTTCAGTCTTTTACGAATGTCTTTCTTTTATGCAATAAATCGTCCCCGCTTTAGATTAATCTCATTTAATGTATTACTGTTCACTTAAAAAAAATTATCTCAATGCTTTTATATCAATTTTTTTTATTTAAGAGGTATCAAAATAATCTGGTCATTTTTTACAATATCATAATTAGATCTTCGTAGTTTCTTAACCTCTTAGAATATCAAAGTACGAAAGTCAAACGAGATTAAATTATATTTTTAGATTCATGGTTTACACAAATTGTATTAACTTAATTGAAAATAAATAGATGAGCATGAAAACCAAGCCAGGAAAGGCAACGCGAGATTATAGTAAGACTACATTGTCTTAAAATTTTGAAATGTCTAATTACCTCACAGGAACGTAAGTGACTAAAATTTGATGTAAATATAATTATATATAGATTAGAGGGAGAAATAGACAGAGAAATATAAAGAAAGACAGACATACAGAGAGTGACACACACACACATGCATGCATGCACGCACGCACACACACACACACACACACACACACAGATATATAGATAGAGAGAGAGAGAGAGAGAGAGAGAGAGAGAGAGAGAGAGAGAGAGAGAGAGAGAGAGAGAGAGAGAGAGAGGATAAAGAGAGAGAGAGAGAGAGAGAGAGAGAGAGAGAGAGAGAGAGAGAGAGAGAGAGAGAGAGAGAGAGAGAGAGAGAGAGAGAGAGAGAGAGAGAGAGAGAGAGAGAGAGAGAGAGAGAGGCACATTCCAAACAGGGACGAAGAATGAAGACCAAGACGAAAAATAAAACATTAGAATAAACATTGTGAAACATAGGCACTTACGATGCGATGTCGTATAAGAGGTGTTTAAACGAAAAACAAAGGCGTGGGTTTCAGTTTGCAGTCATTAAAACGTCAGTAAATTTGATTAACTGGATATTTATGCGTGTGTGTGCCTGCGTGTGTGTGCCTGTGTGTATGTGCATATGTGTGTTTGTGTGTGCATGTGCGTGTGTGTATGCGTGTGTGTGTGTGTGTGTGTGTGTGTGTGTGTGTGTGTGTGTGTGTGTGTGTGTGTGTGTGTGTGTGTGTGTGTGTGCCTCTGTGTGTTTGTGTGTGTGTGTGTGTGTGTTTACCTAGTTCTTTTTTGCGGGAAAAGAGCTATGCTCGTAGTGACCCGCAGTTGAATCCTATCGTATCTAGTTCTTTCTCAAAATCATGTATAGTTTTAGCACACACTGTTTTCTCTTTCAATTTATTCCATGTACCTATTACTCTTTTACTAGGAGGTGCTAAGATGGGAGGGAGGGTGGAGGGGTGTGGAGTGTTTTCAGGGATGGAATGGGTGAGAATGATTTTATGCCTTTTCCTTTTTGGCTACCTCCCTGGTAAGGGGGAAAAAGCCTTGGTATATGTATGTATGTATGTATGTACCTATTACTCTGTGTGGAAAGCTGTTCTCTTTCAAATCTCTTCTGTAACTGTCCTTCTCAAGTTTCTTCTCGTGTCCTCTTGTATTTCTTCTGTCCCATTTAAGTAGATCAAGGATTTCCATCCCTTTCATAATTCTGTAGATGGTTATCAAATCGCCTCTCTCTCTTATTTGCTCCAGAGTTAGTAAGTTTAGTTTGTCCAATCTTTGTTCGTATGTCAACTTGCTAAGTGTCGGTGCCACCTTTGTCAATGCTCTTTGAATTCTTTCTAGTTTCTTTATGTTTCTTATTGTGTCGGGTGGCGCTGCATATTCTAATTTTGGTCTTATGAGTGTAACTAGTATTCTCTTTACCATTTCCTCGTCCATGTAGTCAAAGGCCACTTTCATTGATCTTATTAAATTGTATGTTTCTCAACTATTTTGTTTACATGTTTGTCTTGTGACATGTCGTGTGTGTGTGTGTGTGTGTGTGTGTGTGTGTGTGTGTGTGTGTGTGTGTGTGTGTGTGTGTGTGTGTGTGTGTGTGTGTGTGTGTGTGTGTGTGTGTGTGTGTGTGTGTCCTACTTTTGTGCTTCTATTTGCTTTTACTGGCCTCAAACGAACGCATGTATATAAAGCTATTGATATCTTTCAAATAAATTTTCTTTTGTCATTCACTATTTTCATCCATTTGCTTATTTATCTATCTTTATTTATCTATTAATTTTTATATTATCTATATATGTATATATCTTTTTTTGCATTTGACCTATTTATGGGTCAAAAGGTCACCTGTCGGCATATCTTTCCTTTGTAATCCTTTGTAGACGTTGCTATTTTCCTAAAGAAGTTTTTTGACTTTCCTGTTCGCCCCTCTTTCCCTCCCAACCAACTCTTCTTTAATACCAAGGCCTCATTTCACTAGTGTACCATGTTTCCCTACCGGAGAACATGAATATCAAATGACAAAAAATTAATTTTTCCATGGAAGTGTGTACAACTATTTTTCCTAGAGAGAAGCTAAAGTCTCTCTCCGCCTTCGGGCAGTTCCTGGGAAGAAGGACTGGCATTTCTTGAGGTAGGAAGACTGTACAAGGAGGAGGAGGAGGAGGAGGAGGGAGGAGGAGGGAGGAGGAGGAGTGGGAGGAGGAGTAGGAGTAGGAGGAGTAGGATGAGAAGAAGGAGGAGAAGGAGGAGGAGGAGGAGGAGGAGAAGGAGGAGGAGGAGGAGGAGGAGGGAGGGGGAGGAGGAGGAGGGAGGGAGGAGAGGAGAAGGGAGGAGGAGTAGGAGTAGGAGAAGGGAGGAGTAGGAGAAGGGAGGAGGAGGAGTAGGAGGAACAGGAGTAGGAGTAAGAGGATTAGGATGAGAGGGAGGACTAGGATGAGAAGGAGGAGAAAGAGGAGTAGGTGGAGGAGGAGGAGGAGGAGTAGGTGGAGGAGGAGGAGGAGGAGGAGGAGGAGGAGGAGGAGGAGGAGGAGGAGGAGGAGGAGGAGGAGGAGGAGGAGGAGGAGGAGGAGGAGGAGGAGGAGGAGGAGGAGGACGAGAGTAAAGAGGTAATGGTCTGTTGAACACAGTGGCTGGTGGAGGTGAAGGTGTAGGTAGAAAGGGTGATTTACTAACGTAAAATTGAGGGTCCGTGGAGGTACTCGCCTGCCTCAACATATTTTTTAGCTAGGGAGTCCCACTCGGCGATAGACAGAATTTAAAAAAAGTACCCTCCCCCACACACACAGGGTATGCTAAGGTTTAACGTAGTAGATTTGCTTGTCAGGTTGTGATTGTGCATAAATGGAACTTCTATATTCATATGCACCGCCGAGGAGGAATCATCCTTATGCTACCAGGTAATAAAGAATAGAATTGAATGTAGTGGTAGGTTACTGAACTTGCGTCAACAAGTTATCAGAAAGGTGTCACCATTTAGTGATGATGGTGATTGTGATGTAGAGATAGTAGATGAAGATGCGAGGTTACGTATTATTATTTTATATATTAATGTTGTATACTGACATCAAGTAGTAGCGACTGACTTGGTGTATACGTTAAAGATGATGTACACTTACAAAATTACGCTACTAGCTGTTTGATGGTGTGTCCATGGACAGTAAATCATAAACGGGTTCTGACAAAAATGTCACAAACTGTATTAGGTAATATGATAAGAGTATCAAATACCTAAGCGCACATCCATATTGTCTACATACAAACACACACATACACACACACACACACACACACATCCAAACATTTATATATATATTATATATATATATTATATATATATATATATACATATATATACAAGCACACACACGTGTCTATACAAAAAATGCCTCGTGAACAGTACATTTATCAAAGTCAATTTACTCCGTTTCCATTGATATTTGACTTCAGTTTCTTTCTTTTTTTATCAATTCTCTTCAGGGAAGTGAACAAATTGCTTTACGTCGTTCTGGAAAACCATTTTCAGTGACGACTTCAGCTTTCCCGAAGCAGTTTGTTCAGTTTTCACTTTCCTTCGTTCGGATTAGTCAATAAGTCATCAACATTCTCTCTGGGGTGATTGGTCTTTCCTCTTGATTGGTCACCTGTGAATTCTTGGTAATGACTAAATAATTTTCGTAAAATTCTTTACTTTACCTACAATTATATATGGTAAGATATGTATGTATTATGTATGATTGTATGTATGTACACATTTATGCAAGTTATTAAATTTTATCTATTTCATTAGTAATGGTATGCATACATGTATGCATTTACATGTATGTTACTTACTCTGTTGCCTTGATCCGCTGGATCTTGAACCTCAGGTAGCTTCTGGTCCGCCAACAGTAACCCTCTTCATGCCCTTCGGTCCTGTGCTGCTTCCAGGTTGCTTTATTTATTCCTCTTCTGTCCATCTCCGCATCCACTCCATCCATCTCATTCGAGGTCTCCCTCCGGGTCTTCTTCCAGGCATTCTACCCATCATAACTCGTTTTGGAATTCTATGGTCCTCCATACGCGCCACATACCAAGCCTATCTCAATTTTGTTCTATCTATAAAATCTGTTATTTTCTCTTGTTTATTTATTTCTCTAAGCTCATTATTGTGTCGTCCTCTCCACCTATTCTCATTTTCATCAAAAACTGGTCCAGTAATTCGTCTCAATACTGTATTCTCAAACACCAGTAGTCTTTGTTCCATTTGTTTCGCTAAGCTCCATGTCTCACTGGCATATAAAACTACAGGCCGTAGAATTGAATTGTAGGTACATATGCACATGTATTTATGTTACTTCTCCTTTCTAGAATACTTTCTGGAATGTCTAAAGTAAGAACAAATAGCCCTGCTGGAAAAGGGAAAGGAGAATAAAGGCTTTCTAGTCGGAGGTTTCGTCCCCCCCCCCACTAATGAACCCCTCAAGGGACAAAGCCCCTCTCGCCCTTAATTAAACGCTATCACCAGGCAAGAGTTTCCTTAAACGAGTGAAATGGCTGCCAAAGAGTCGTATTTAGGGAATATAAATTACTTTTTTAATTTCTTCATTTAGGTTTATTGCGCTCAAGGCCCCTTTGAACTCAATACGATATTTGTGTTTATGTGCGTGTGTGTGTGTGTGTGTGTGTGTGTGTGTGTGTGTGTGTGTGTGTGTGTGTGTGTGTGTGTGTGTGTGTGTGTGTGTGTGTGTGTGTGTGTGTGTGTGTGTGTGTGTGTGTGTGTGTGTGTGTGTGTGTGTGTGTGAGTGTGTGTGTGTGTGTGTGCGTGTGTGTATGTATGTGTGTGTGTGTGCGTGTGTATGTAAGTGTATGTATTCGTGCATATGTATCCAAAAGCTGATGCATTCTTTGACAAATATTGTTTCTTCTGTGATGACGGAAATAAAGGTATTAAAATTGATAACCATATCAACAGGAAGAGAGTGTACGTGGATATTACTTTCTATTTCTCGTATTTTGAATCGACACTTCAGGAGTCAGAAACTCGCAAGTAATGGAAGAGAACACACTCACCCGGAAGAAAACGTTGTGGTTTTCTTTCAAAGCCAAGAGGACTAAAGAGACTTCACATTCTATCCGGACTTCGAGCTTGACTGAGTTTCTGAGGCTTTGCCACTTTCAAATACAATCCCTTTTACTTGCGTGCGTTTTTCTCATGCATTTTCTATTTGGTACTTCATTTTTATATTGATGTGCCTTCTTTTGTCTTTCTTGAGTTCTGTCACACAGACACACAGACACACAGACACACACACAGACAGACACACACACACACACACACACACACACACACACACACACACACACACACACACACACACACACACACACACACACACAATGGGTCCCAGTGAACAGTTTTCACATTTATCTAAGCCATCTGCATGTATGCTTCATCGAGTGTCTCGATGTTGATGGCTTAGAATTAAAATGAATTGTGGTTGATAATATTATATATATATTGCAGAAAAAACACTGGCAAATAAGAAACGTAGTCCGAACGTTTTCGTCGGACTACGTTTCTTATTTCCCAGTGGGTTTTTTTTTTTCTCCAAATCATATTCACGTGTCATTTGTGAAATACTGCAAATATATTTATATATATATATATATATATATATATATATTTATATTTATATGTATGTATATATATAAATATATATTAATATATTACATATATATATATATATATATATATATATATATATATATGTGTGTGTGTGTGTGTGTGTGTGTGTGTGTGTGTGTGTGTGTGTGCGTGTGCACGTGTATGTGCCAGTTCTCTATGTATGCATATATACAGTATATACAGTCATAAGCATCACCAGGGTTCCGGTCATTATTAAGAGTTACAAAATGTATAGTTCTATACATATGCAAAGCAACACTTATTCCATATCTTTCTACCGTGTAAAC
>NC_134805.1:30705290-30730290 GCF_046742065.1 Oratosquilla oratoria
ATGATGATAATCATCGTCATCCGACTTAATCAAGTCGGATGACGATGATTAAGTCGGATGATGATGACGATGACGACGACGACGACGACCAGCAATAATAATAATGAAATAAGAAAAATAGAATAAAATAGAATAAAATAAAATAAATAAGATAATAACAATAATCTATGCAGCTGCTATTTCCATTTGTTCCTTAAATTGAAGAAAGAGTTACAGTTTCAGTGCCATTACCACATTGAAAGCTGAAACAAATCTCTCCGTTGAAATACATTTCCATCTCTAATAAATTACTTAAATGTAATGTGTTTTAAACCCCATCAAATCAGCTTTCCGTATTTACTTCAATGAACTTCCTGTACATTAACTCTCGACCTCTTTTACATTAGTAGAATTTTATTTTATCATATTTATTAGTAACTGATATTTGCTTATACTTACGAGTATCCGCTAATTCATTGCCTCCAACATTTGACATTTTCATTGTTCTTCGTTTTGTTTTCTTCACCATTCGTATGAGAAATCCTATTCTAAACAATAAGGAATTGATCCTACGGATACGATTTATATATACATTTTAAAATCTTTACTGAAATTATCTATAACTTGTTTCTACACGACCAAAGTACTAAATAGAAAGTGCTTAGGATTCGATTTTTTTTTCACTTCGAATTTTTTTTTTTGTGTGTGTATACATTGTGACGAATGTGGATAGGAGGTGAAGGCGAAACTAGTCAGGCGAAACTAGTCAGGATTAAAAGTATTTGCCTCAGCCCGTGTTCCCCTCACCTCCTATCCAAATTTTTTTTTATTTTGATATGCTACATTATTCACAAATCACACCAACTTATTGTTTTTCTTAAGTCTGTGATTGATTCTTTGGTTCACAGCTGACAACGATGATCTGGGAAGACTTTTACAAATCAACGCGAGATCAACTTCTAGATTTATGTCCATGTTCTATCACTGTGTTATTTCTATGCCTTCGTACTAAAAGAAGAGATCATCCGCTGGTTATCAATTCTCCTTATGTTAGAAATTTTTACGAAAATACAGCTTCAGGTGATGTATAATCCTGGATGAGACTGTTGATGTAGTATGGAGATAGATTCAAGCTATAACAAATTACGACAGCTTTTTCTCTTTGTTCAGACATCCAGAGCAAGTGACAGCCACCAGATGACTTAAGAATCGAACAGGAGCTCGAGTATTCACGAGCCGTGATCGAAGCCCAACGCGGGGCTCAAAATGGTATTATTACCGCGAAAATTGAAGCTGGATAAAAATATTTGGCGATAACAAGAACGAAATGTGATGGTTCTCTCGGGAACCGAGAATGACATTGTCGTTGTGCGGTCATCTATATATATATATATGTATATATATATATATATATATATATATATATATAATATATATATATATCTATATATATATATATATATATATATATATACACATCTATATCTTTTTCAACCACAAATAACTTTTAATTCCATGCCATCGCAATCGAGACTGAGAGTCGCTCGAAGGAGGCATCCGTTGGAAATTGAAACGTGGACGAGCCAAGGATTCGAACCCAGCTAACCCGTAACAAAGTTACAGTGACGTAAACCAATACGCTATCAAGAGATATATACCTATATAGATATACATCTATATATCTATATCTATATATAGAACAAAATGTATCTAAATGCTATCATAGCTAAGGAGTCCAAATGAACTACTTCAACACTCTAGTCTGATTAGAATTGCCTGACAAAACAAAAATCTAGAAAGGCGTCAACTAAAGCCCCTGTCACATATTCAAGATTCTCGTCAAACTTTGTAAATTTGAAAAACTAGAAGACGACTTCGCTTACATTATTCTAGATTTCCCTAAAGACAATTCAACAATGTGTCTAACATTCGTCAAGGTTTAATTTCTCAATATACGACGCAAAGGTGATTTGATATTTGGATATTCGAAAAAGAAATCAATATAGCCAAAGTCGTTTCTACTCAAACGAACTCGTTTGCGTCGTGACAAGGGCTTTTAAGGAAGAATCACTGCACCACCAGTAAACGATGGTGTTGTCATGGTAACGCGGTAGTTTGTGGTCCCGGTTACCTGAATGTTGATGACCTTGGTTAAGGGAAGCCGGGCTCCGAACGGCCATAACTTGAGATAACGATGACGTCAATGGGAGCTGGTTAGGGTGGGATGAACCTACTTGTGTTTGATGTACCGGAAGAGACTCCTAAGAACTGATTTATGTAAATGAAAGAAATAAAATATAACGAGATAGTATAAAATATCTTAAAATAAAACAAAACAAATTATTATAGAAAAATAAAATAAAATAAAATATAAATAAAATAAAACAGAATAAAATGAAACGAGGTGAATTAAAGTAAGGTAATAGATGATATCAAATAAAGGTCTTTAGGCTTATAGCAAGGCTTAGCAGAAAATGATGAATAAATCAGCAATAATTATATAGATGAATTAGTATATATATAAATGATGTTGAGACATAATACTTATGTATGTAAGCATATAGTATGTGTATGTATACAGATAAAAATTGTATTGAGGCATATATATATATATATATATATATATATATATATATATGTGTGTGTGTGTGTGTGTGTGTGTGTGTGTGTGTGTGTGTGTGTGTGTGTGTGTGTGTGTGTGTGTACAAATGTATATAAATTATGTTGAGACACATATGTACACGTATGTGTGTATATATATACTGCACATGTTGATGAAACGAGAAATGATTAAACGATAAACAGTTAGTGCGAGACGGAGTGTTGAAGCTATCCGAGGCTCAGCTACATGCATGACTGCGCGCAGCACTTCAGCAACCAAGTGATTAGCATCATCAACAATATCGTGCTAGCAGCTGCTTTGCTTGCAGACAAAGTGTGTGACAGACGCAGCCGGGATCCAGGACGCTGAACATTATACCAGTTGCAGAGCTACGTGGAGAGGCTCTGATTATGTGTCTAGAATTATAGAAACTTTGTTTGATGTAATTAGTATGGCAAAGAAGATGTGTGTCGTTCCAGGCTGTCTACTGCCTCTTTTTTGTTTATACTCGTACGCTTTCCGTGATATACGCTGTCGTGGGTCCGCCACTATAAAGGGAGAACGCAGCATTGTGTGTGTGAATAATTCATGCCCTGAATCACAACCACAGCTGACATACGAGAACCCCTATTGTTGCTGCCGCTACTGTTGCTTTTATGGAGCTCGTACATGCCCCACCAACGCGCTTGTGTTGGCGGACAAGTCTCGCAAGGAACGGCGGTGACTGCCATTACCTTCTGGCATATATGAAGAAAGTTTAAGGTAAGGAGAATAGGCAAGGACTCTGGAAGTTAGCTGAATTAATTATGCCCGTGTGTGTTTGTGTACTGTGTCTGCGTTTGAGTTTCCGTGTGTACGTGTGTGCGTGCGTGAGTGTGTGTGCGTGTTTGTGTGTGTACGTGTGTGCGTATTTGTGTACGTGTGTGCGTGCGTGTGTGTGTGTGCGTGTGTGTGTGTGTGTGTGTGTGTGTGTATGCATTTCCTTGTACGAGTATTCAATAAAGGAAATATGACAAAAAATGGGTTAAGAGATGAAAAGGTTAAAGGAAAAAATATAAAAGATTGAATGACAAAATAGCAAATGAAATAAAAAGAAGAAATATGACACATTGTGGCCAACACGCATATAAATCATGTTGATAATTCATACCATTTGTCACCAGATTAGCATATTAAGCAAAACCATAAGGAAAAAAGGCGGAGAGAAAAGAAAAAACAAAACTATATATATATATTATATATTGCAAGTGTTTTACCTATAAGGATAAGATAACGGACCATTTGGCATGTATAACTCCATTTGTTTAGTTACGGTTTTCTCCCCCTTACTGAGGGGTGGCCGCGCCAAAGCACACACCTAAACCACAAGACCCACTCACCTTCCCTTCTCCTCAGAGCACCTCTGGAACGAAGGACCACCCTCACACCCGCCACACTACCCGAGTAAAAGTTCATATAGCAAATAAAGCGAGAAATAGGAAGCCCCAACAGCTTCAGCAAAAAAAAAAAAAAAAAAAAAAAAAATCCATATTGGGAAAAAATGGAATGGAAGACGATGCCATCCAATTAGGGAAACAAAGAACCTGCAAAAGCAAAACAAAACAAAAAAAGAAGAAAAAATAAAGTTGTGATCTGCCAACGGATGGAAACTACATCCCAGAACAAGTGTCTCGTTTAATTCCATATACAAATATCATACCTTAACATCAGATACATTTCCCTATAAAAGACAATTTTTTTATCTCGTATAAAAACCGAATACTACACAAAAACATACAAAACCATCATCACAAAAAAATACATCTACAAAGTAAAAATTCTACAGCAATCTACATATTCCAAGTATGACTGTATACAGTACGAGTTTTATATTGGAAACCATTGGATGGGTACATTACGAGCTTTATAATGGAGAGCATTGGATGGCACATTACACAGCAGGATATAAGAACACCTCCAACCAACCAACCTTCATCAATCACCATCAACCACCACCCCACCCCACCTCACGTATCACGCCAATGACGTCATAGGTCAGTAGGATCGCGTATCGAGAACTCCAATGCCTCGGTATAAGGTTGTGTATAGGAATCTAGGATTCAGAGTGACCATAGATGAGGAACATGACAATGATGGGAAACATCAGGGAGAGGAGATGATATCAGTTATATAAATATATCTCATTATTACTTACATGGATTTAGTTTGTGACCATCCATCATATTTGCTATTTACAATTGTCTTCCTTGATTATTTCTTTACGTTGTTATCATCTTTGAAATTATTTTGTTCCTGAATAGTTTGCTTTTCATTGAGGACACTCAAAGTAACCTAATTTGCTGCATATATATCAAATTAAAGAAACTTATGGAAAGTTTCAATATAGTACTCAATACATGATTCTACACTTCAGTCATAAGGATTACAAAGGATTACAAAGGCGGAGCATGCCGACAAGAGACCTTTTGGTCTATAACTAGGTCGGATGCGAAAAAAATATATATAACAATGATAAATAAATAAATAAATAATTAAATAAAAATTATAATAATAAGTATGTATAGTTAAATAAAAAACAAACTAGTAAATAATAATAGACATAAATAATAATGATAAATGAAAATCAAGCAAATAATAAGGTTGAATCCTCCCATGTAACCTAACCCCCTTTTTATTTTCTTTTATTTATTTTTTATCTGTATATTTTTTGCAGCTACATACCACAAGTTATATATATTAAAACCTGTTATGATTATTATAAATCTACTCACTAATATACTGCACATGAACTATGAAAATATGTATTTCATTGTTCAATACTAGATATGGTTCTGTGTTATGTAGTACCCTTAAAATCGAGGTGATTTTCTGTGAAAAAAAAAAGTATTTCTGCAACATGAACAAAATATAAGTTATAATAGTTCTAGTAAATCATGTCTGGTTGGCGCCACAGTACGATAAATGACATACAACTTTTATCATCATATCTGTAATAGTTTTTATTTTTATTTTTATTATTATCATCATTTCCTTCTTCATCTTCATCCAAGAACTCTGGAGGCCTGTTCTATACAGTCGCCTCAAATTATATCCGTTTCCTATTCTTCAAGTAAAGTTCTCATTAGTTATAGACAGACAGACAGACAGACACACACACACACACACACACACACACACACACACACACACACACACACGTACACACACACACGTACACACACGGGTCACTACGAGCATAGCTCTCTTCCCGTATAATAGAACTAGGAAAATACACACACGCGCACGACTTGATGGCGCAGTGGTAGCGATCACGCCCGCCACTACGACATTCCAGGTTCGAATCCCGTCCAGGGCTAAAATGATTTCAGTACCGCTGCGCTGCGAGTCGTTACTCCAACTCTCATGGGCGGGGAGTTGGGCGTGTGTGTGCGTGTAAGGTCATAGCATTATCCATAGATCAGTCATATGTATATGAACCCTGAGCTCTTCTTTCGGGAGGAAAATAGCTGTCGATCATGAATTCTACACGTGATCCAAGATCATGCTGAATCACACACACACACACACACACACACACACACACACACACACACACACAAAGGACCATATTGACCATGTCAGTGATCGAAATGAATATGTATCTTGACCTGTGAGACTGTGCAAATGTTCAATTGAACAACATCCAGCAGTTTCATGCGTAAATATGATGAATCGCGGATACAGTATGTTTAGTGGTCTTGACCTCCTCCGCTTTATCTCTTGATTAAACAGAACCACAGATGAACTGTGCATACTACTCTGTTCAATACTGCAGTGGTGTCCACACAGCAGAGGGCAAATGTTTGAACTGTAAATTTGCGTTCGTTTCCATCACTGGTGAGATTTCTTTTTCTATTATCTCCTCAAAATTGTCTATGAAATTAAGTTAACAAGTTTTGTTAATGCTTGTGTAGTTTTATTTAACAATTAAGACTTGAAAATTTTGTTTTTATGCACAGTTTTCTCTTGCTTGATTTTGCCTTTGTCTTTTTTTTTTGTCTACTTTTCTTTGTACTTCTCACTGATTAAGTAGAAACAAGTTGAAATTAATTAGACCATATGCTCCCTTTTTAAATGTCCTGTTTCTTTTCTAAATATTCGTATTCTCTATTGTGTCAATATCTGAATATCATAGATATTATTGAATAATGTTTTATCATTATCAACTTAATCATAGAACCATATTTTTGAAGAATGAAAATTTAGCATATAAGAAAGCAGTCAGATACAGATAACTATAGACCTTGTCCTCAGATGAAATAAGGCCGAAAATCGCTAAGCAACTACAAACTATCCTCGTAAAGTTCTAAGACTATGGTAATTATAGTCTTAAGTTTTAAGTCTTTAGTTTTAAGTTTTAAAAGCCTTAGGCTCTCATCCTGCTACAATTTTTCAAAGAATTATGATTACGAAAAAAAAAAAAATCTTTTTATATTTCTACCACGCCCTGCTTATTGGTAAAATATAACTGTTAACCCATTCTCGGAGTAAAATAAAATCAGAATTACAGAGATCTGTATATTTCGACCACTATCTGTTCAGACAAGTTCAGTAGATAGTGAACAAGACTACCTATCTACTGTACCTATCTGCTGAAGAGGACCACAAATAGTGGTCGAAATATACGGATCTTTGTTTTTCTTATTTTTCTCCGATACTGGGCTAACATGTTTTTTTCTCTACTCATGATTTACATTAGTGTTCCAATATATATCTATCAATTAATCTTTACAGGGTTACATTGATCTAAATGTCTTTCTTGTGTTTGAATCATCAAAGATTGAATAAAACTACAAATGGAAGACAAAATACGCATATAGGGTTTGGTGGTGAGGAGCCTACGCCAGAAGGCGCTGAGTGGCTACGAATGAGGCCTGTGTAATCGAGTTATTATGAGGTTTAATTGTTTAATTTTAATCTAATTAAAGACTTTATTATATTAGATAGATTGCACATATGAATTTCATTCATTAGCAATGCCATTATTTTTCAATGAGAATGTTCACTTACCAGAATATTAATACAGGGTAAATGACGCTGCCATAGCCATTAATATGAATTAGAAAAATCAAAGATATATATATATATATATATATATATATATATATTATATATATATATATATATATACACAATGGCCGACAATGTGGTGTTCGGTTGCAAGGGTATGATGATACAAATTGATCAATTAGAAGGACAGGCGTGAAATATTACTATAATGGATGAAATACAACGATCAGATATGTATCACAGTTGCTTTTTATATATTTTTACTTGTGAAATGAAATGTTTCTTTTTACGTTACATTAGTTAAACTTTAAACAAATCCACAAAACTGTTTCAGGATATTGCACATAATTTAGGTCGAATTTCTTAAGATAAAAATAAAAATAAAATAATGACTATAGATAACAGCTGGCTCAACCATACTTACACATTTACACACACACATACACACACACACACACACACACACACACACAAACACGAATGCGTTGACCCAAACACAAACACATACATAAAGAAATTGAGGTACATGCATACAAATATATAGGCACACACATAATAGCCTGAAATATTGGCCGTAAGGCTTTGTGTCTTCCAGCTCCTTGGCTTCAGAAACCATTTGTTACAGAAAGGTATCGGGGAATATTTTTTCACATAGGAACCTAATGGCCTGAACACAAAATCTGCTCCAAGCTTATGCGTGGACTCCAGAGAAAGGGGACGACTTTTGTTAGGATTTTGCTTAATGTTTTTATTCCATTTTTTTTTCTCAATTACCATGGCTCATTGTATAGCTCCAGTCGAAGTCGTCAAGTGATTTTGTTTATTCAATTTACGTAAGTACGAGGGTTTTGCTTATCTAAATGAAACTATGTGGCTTTAATTAGAACTCTTAAGTTTGATCAGATACACTTAAGATTAATCCAAGTTAGCTTATTTACTCACAATCCCCAAGGCACTAGTTTCTCAATATTGAATGAAATTAACTAATTTCCCAGGCAGGGAGAATAGAAAACGGTGGGTATAAACCAGCTTTGACTACCAACCCTGGATGTGCTGTACCTTCCTGCATAGCTTCTGACTCAGGCAGAGGATAGGGATCAGGGGTGGCCCTTCTTTATCCACAAAGAAATAAGATAAAAACGGAAACAAAATGGGTGTTGGATGGTTGATGGATGGGTTTGGGATGGATAGAGGATTGGCGCGTGCCTTGGCTGGCTACCCCATTTATTAGGGGGAAAAAGCCCTTTGGTGTATAGATATATGACAACGAGTATTGGTTTATACAAATTCCGCACTTTTCTCAGACCACCGGCAGTGACTGACTGTCAGCTTCTCCGTCAGTCCAAGCTCACAGGACAAAGCTGACAGCATTGTCCACAGCTAAGCGTCTCCTGGCGTAGGCCCCTCACCTTCTTCTATTGAGACTATACCGGACTAGCGTTAAGAAGTGGTTTGTATACTGAAAGGTTCTAGACCGCCCTGCTATCGAACTCGTAAATCTTTGATAGCAAAGATAAAATCCAATTTCGTTATTTTTTTGTTACACCCAATCTTTCCATCGACAGGTCTCTTTGTGTCCGGAGGCCAATTGTTTTATTGCTGTTATTGCCACTCCTAGGTGGTTGAGGGATTGAGGAAGTGGAGGGGGAGGAGGATAGAGAGGAGTGACAGGAGGGCAAAAGGGACACATTAAGCAAATTACAGAACCTTCCATCTATCTGATAAACACTGCCCCAGCAAAAAGACTTTTTTTTTCTTTTTATCAGAATGATAGTGATATCAATGGGATGGTGTGTATTAGTAGTTTGTGATTTATAGATTTACAAAAATGTAGTGGGGGTATAGATGAAGCAATGTTAGTTTTATTTGTTTATTATTTGGTTTATTTATTTATTTTTCTTTATGGAGAAATTAAGAGAAAAAAAAGAAAAAAGGGTAATTATGGTGAGATTAACGGAAGAAATGGATTTGAACAATGTGATGAAGTTGAAGACCGATATGTTGATACGATGAAATATCAATTTCAGTGGTTCTTCAGCTATTTCAGTTACAGTACTTGCAGATTCAAATGGTAATCAACTTTATTTCCATCTCTAGTGGATGATAGATTTTTTTGTGAATATTATCAATAATATTCATCTTTGTATTTTTTTTGAGGGGGGGTTGGATACCATTATGGAAACCCCCAGTAACTAGTTTCACTATCTCCTGACTTACTGTACCTCCATTTCTAGATGTTAGAAGGAACAGACCTATGGGTTGACACTCGGTTCCCGGACTGAGCCAGAAACCTCCACAAGAAACAGAGGTCCTATAGTGACTGTTGCCGGCTTTCTGGAGGTCGCGGTGTTCCTCGTTTCACTATCTCCTAACTTAATGTACCTCCATTTCTAGATGTTAGAAGGAACAGACCTGTGGGTTGACACTCGGTTCCCGGACTGAGCCAGAAACCTCCACAAGAAATAGAGGTCCTATAGTGACTGTTGCCGGCTTTCTAGAGGCCGCGGTGTTTCTCTAAAACTACTCTTAGTCGAGGAACTAATCATGTTAGGAAGTGCTAGAAAACTCAGGATAAGTTTGCCGTCAGGAGTTAGGTCAATTAATGTGTTTGTCAAATGAATTTGTGGTTCTCGCGCTCAAGACGGGTCTACAACTGGGTTTGACTTCTTTGATATAACTTAATCAGATAAGATAGATTTGATTAAATCCTGGTATTACATGCTTGAAGTCTTCAGAACATCTTGCATTTTTTAAGCTAAATAAAGTCGAACGTCTTTAGCTACACCCAAATTAATAGAGAGCTAACTTTAGCTAACTGCCTAACTTAAACGGACCCACTTCAGCCTCAGGTCTTTCTCTAAACTTTCTCTAAACTACTTGACGTCAAAGGAAATAAAACTTTTAAAAACTGACTTTATATCTCTCCAGTTAGAATCGATTAACCTTATATTAATTCAATTGCTTGTTAACTCAGCTGTAATAACCCTGTTCGGAGAGTGTTTTCCGATTGTCCTAGTAATTAATAGTTTGACAAATAGACCGTACAAACGAGACTGCAAAGTTCATCCGAACTCGGTAATTATTCATCGCAATCACATCACCAGTGTTTTCTCTAGAGATTGAACGACAAATGGACAGTGAGAGGACACCGAAGCTGACATAAAAATTCAGTTTCACTTGATTTACCCCCTTTTTTTTTTATCTATTTTTAGTTAAGTTTCCTTCTTGATATAATATGTGTGTTCACATGGAAGCACACACACACATACAAATACACACACACACATTGTCAGCATATCACAGCTATCTCAATATACCTATAATTATTAATCATTATTATTATTATTATATTTAATTATTACACACACACACACACACACACACACACACACACACGACTCAGTGGCGCAGTGGTAGAGTTCCCGGCTGCCACTACGGCCGTCCGGGTTCAAATCCCACCCAGGCACTGCGAGTCGTTACTCCAAATCTCGTGGGCGGGGAATTAGGGGTGTGTGTGCGTGCGTGTAACGTCACAGCGTTACCCATAGAATGATCATATATGAGCTCTGAGCTATCTTTCGGGAGGGAAATAGCTGTCGATCACGAGTCCAACACGTGATCCAAGACAATGATGACCATGGTGAATCACACACACACACACACACACACACACACACACACACACACACACACACACACACACGCACACAAACGTACACATACAAATACACACGTACACACCTCAGGCATACATACACACATACGAACATATATACGTGCATAAATGTACATACATACGCACATACACACACATATATACACACATATATGTACAAATGCACATACATATACACATAAGCGCGCGCACACACACACACACACACACACATACACGCACATATATAATCACACAAACACACACAGACATACACACAAATAGGAAGTGTATACCAAGATGAAGCCGCAACCTTTTCCCTATTTGCTTCGACATCTTAGATACGAGTTCCAAAAAAGGTGGGAGGGTCGTCTTATTTTCGGTATGGAAAAAAAAGAAAATGCAATCCGGTGTCTACATTCATCAATTTCTCCTATCGTTGAACGATATCAAATAATTAAAAAAATCAACGTAAATCATTACGTGATTAATATTAGCCTTGAGAATGCTAATCAACATTAGTGTCATTTCAGATTAGATTGGGGTGGAACAGAAAAATGTATTTCTATCCTTAATACCTGTGAACATAAGGTTGAGTATCGTGTGTAAAGGGACGTACCGGGACAGTGACACTTCGTCAAGTGACGCTGTGATTTTGTACACACCAACAAATTCTATTCACAACTTTTCTTGAGCAGGCACGTACTCACACACGCTTCTGAATTACATTTAAAAGGAACTTTTTCAATATGTTTTATGCACTGAGTCACAGAAGGCGTTTCCAATCCTGGAAGATTAGTAAGGGTTTGTGCAAGCTCAAAAATAATTGTAATTATGTTAATGATAAATATGATGATAATGATAGCGTTAATGGTAGTAATAATGTAATAACGCAGGGTTTCAGTGAGATTGGGAAGAGTGATATCTGTAATCATATTGTATTAACTAAATTTACTGGCAACTGATGAGTAAAGTTGTTCATTGTCAGAGCAATTATTTTTTTAATGCAAAAATAACGATAGCGAATTGGTTGAAAAAATTAATAATAAACAATATAATTTAACGAAAGAAAAGAACCCTAAATCAGCTGTTCAGTAATGGTGATAGAAATGTTCTTCCATGTTAAGAATATCAGAACATTGTTCTTCACTTATAAGAACAGAGATATGCTTTCAGTTTGTTATCTTTTTCCCTTATCACCGTAAAATAAATTAAAATTTGTAGAACTTGTCTGAGCAGATATTTAGCATTATATATATATACATATATATATATACATATACATATATATATACATATACATATATATATACATATACATATACATATATATACATATACATATATATATACATATACATATATATATATACATATATATATACATATGTATATACATATGTATATATATATATATGTATATACATACATGTATATACATACATGTATATACATACATGTATATACATACATGTATATACATACATGTATATACATACATGTATATACATACATGTATATACATATACATATAAATATACACATATATATACACATATATACACATATATATATATACACATATATATATAAGTATATATATATATACACATATATATGTACACTATATATATAGTGTGTGTGTGTGTGTGTGTGTGTGTGTGTGTGTGTGTGTGTGTGTGTGTGTGTGTGTGTATTATATACATATACATATACGTATATGTACACACAATGAAATGCTCGTGCTGTATTTACAGGCAACAAGTGAAAATATTTCTGGGTACAAATATCAACAAATCCTTTGATTATGAATACGAGATTTTTACGGGTTTCAGTCGACGATTTTTTTTTTTTTCAAAATTATAATAAATCTTTGGGAAAATTGCTAAACAATGAAACCTTTCATTACTGAGCAGGAGCAAAAGGGCCAAAATATGGCGATGGTCGAAACAAGAATAAAAATCCGTACGGAAAGGTTTAAATCAAGGTTGTATAGGGTCATTTTGCTACGGAAGTGGCGTGGATAGGGAAAGGAATGATATTGATTGGTAATAATTAGTATAATTGTATATGTACGGCTTCAGTGAGCAAGAAATTAGTATATTGTTCACTTGATTAAACTCTCATAGTCGGTCACTGTCTTCGTGACATTGAGTTCGCCATTTGCATGATAGTTATCGATGTACAGTATCATGAACACTAAGTTCTACACTTGCGTGTTCGCACGAATACTCACATACATCCACGTACATACACAAGCACAAAATACACACATACACACACACACACACATACACAAAACACACAACAAAGCAAACACACACACACACACACGTACATACTGTTTTTTTCTAACAGCCCCTGATATATTAATGTAAATCGTACTGTACTGAGACTTTTTGTAAACGACGCGAAGTTGGTATTACTCAAGGGAGAGAAGGAGTGGGAGTGGGAGTGGGAGTGGGAGTAGGAGGGGAGTGGGAGTAGGAGTAGGAGAAGGGGAGTGGGAGTGGAAGAGGGAGGGGAGTGGAGTCGAAGAGGGAGAAGAAGGGAGACAGATTTTTTTCGACGATTTCCAAAGTCCACAAAACTTTCGTGATTAAAGTGGTATCACACTGGGCTATTTTTCCTTAGACTGTTGGACCAGATTTGCACCTTTCGGGAAGAAGTCTAGTATACTGTAGAACAAAAAGATCATTCAACATTCTATGTATTTATGTTGAGAAAACGAAATAGTTTGTCATAGGGATTTTATGGCGGAAAAAGTTCTCGAGGCTGACCTATTACTCAAAGACTGGAGGAAAATTAGCTCAATGTGATAATCTCTTGAAACAGCGACCCGTCGTCAAGTAACCCGTGGTTCGATTTTTGGCTTCCATTTTTTTTTTTTTTTTCTTAAAGAATTTTTTTTGTTTCGAAAATGCATTTTTTTTTTTTTTTTTTTTTTTTTGCATATGAGAACCTAGATCACATGCCATCAGCTCTCTTTGACTCATCAAGTCATCGGAAAAAAGAATAGATTGAACAAGTAAACAAACATTCAAACAGCCAAATAGAATAAGCAAGAATTGATAAACACAAAAGCATTTCATCTCTGCGTTTATCTAAGTGAATTTTGAATCTAAAACCGCACTGCATTTAATCAACTCGTCTTGAAGTTTATCGAAGTTTATTCCACTCACTGAGAACATTAGAACATAAGAATGAAGGAGACTGCAAAAGACCATAAGGCCTACATTAGGCAGTTCCATGGTTGAAGGAAGTTATTCATACGTACTTCTAGGTTTGATATACATTCTAACATTAAGATTCCTTAGTGAATGTTTTTTTTTTATAAACATTCTAATACGCATATCTGCATGCAACGAAGCAATTTTTGGTTGTTACATGTTTAGTACTGTATAAATATTAAAAACTGAATTCACGCATGTGTGTGTGTGTGTGTGTGTGTGTGTGTGTGTGTGTGTGTGTGTGTGTGCGTGTGTGTGTGTGTGTGTGTGTGTGTTTGTATTGACAGTTTATTTTTACATGTGCACCACTGATCAAACGAGTTAGATGCGTGAGTGTGTTTGTTTGTTTATTTCCTTTCGATCGCCTGGCTGAAAAAGACCTTTGACCTTTCCAATACTCTGATACGCTTTATTAGTTTCGTTCTTACTAAGTAAAGCAATTTACTGCAGCTAAGGCAAACACGCAGGGCACAGGAGGCCGCCTCGGTTGCAAATTAGTATTTTTTGTGTAAGTTTTTGCATCCTAAAAAGGTGGCTTAGTCATACTTTATTTTTATGCCTTCTTAAAGAATTCTCTCTCTTTCTCTCTCTCTCTCTCTCTCTCTCTCTTTTTAGTTTCCCGTTCCTATCTGCAACGAAAATTAAATTATTTTGTCACCAAACTATTTCAGCTTGTTTGTTTATTTGTATTTTTAATTCCTGAGTTGCCAAAGGCTTCCACAAAAATAAATGGGAAATAAATCAATGACGTGAGCCTCACTCTTTGCCAGAGTTTTTATCCTCTGCCTTCAAAATCTTTCATTATCCAATCAGAAGACTTCCTTGAGATTCTAATCCAATATGATTTGCATAATGAAACCTGTTGGGACTTTGTGGGGAAGCGATTAAGCTTCTGAGGCGCGTTTATTACCTTCGAGTATATGTATTTCTTTACTTTTACCCGAGATGCAGGGATGACCCGTCATCCAGGAGGAGCCAATGATAAGGAGAAGGGAGGGGGTGGACGGGAGTGGAGTATGTGGGGATGGAATGGGTGGGTGATTTTTTTTTTTTTTTTTTACTACCTACCTCCCTTGTAAGGGGGGAAAAAGCCTTTGGTATATGTATGTACATTATTTTCTAAGTCAAATAGTTTATCGATATCTTTTATTGTATTACAGCCGAGAAAATAATTTACTTTATTCTCTAAATAAAATAATCTATATATTTTTTTTTAACTAAGTGAAAAATGAATTTACCGTAACTACTATATCGAATGATTAATAGCTTATTCTTCCTTTTCCTTTACATTACTTTTAGCCGACAAAATTGATCTTGTTCATTGAGCGGAAAAATTAATCATTTCATGCATTTCAAGTAAGATTCCTTCATCATGAGTCATTTAATATTCAGAAACAAGGAAAATCTATCTCTATACAACAGCTAAACAAGACATAGATGAAACTACAGTATAACGTTTTCTAGATCTTTGGTAATGCTAACTTTGGCATTCTAGTTCCTAGATTATAATTAATTAATAAAAAAAAAATATATATATTAATAATAATAATAATAATAAAAAATAAACAAACAAATAAACAAAGAAATAAATAAATAAATGAATAAATAAATAAATAGTCAATCATTTGCAGCTCGAAACACCATACCATAGTAATCGCCATCTCTATGAAGAGACATAGATGAGACCTTGGAGCCAAGGAATTCTGTAGTGAACACAAAGGGATATTGTTAACCAAAGATGTGCTATAGTAAGGTGTTGAATTGTGTGTGTGAGCGCGTGTGTTCGTGTGTGTGTGTGTGTGTGTGTGTGTGTGTGTGAGTGTGTGTGTGCGTGTGTGTGTGTGCGTGTGTGTGTGTGAGTGTGTGTGTGTGTGCGTGTGCGTGTGTGTGTGTGTGTATGTGTGTGCGTGTGCATGTGCGTTTGCGTGTGTGTTCGTGTGTGTTCCTGCGTGTGTTCGTGTGTGTTCCTGTGTGTGTTCCTGTGTGTGTGTGTTCCTGTGTGTGTGTGTGTGTGTGTGTGTGTGTGTGTGTGTGTGTGTGTGTGTGTGCGTGCGTGTGTGTGTGTGTGTACGTGCGTGTGTGTGTGTGCGTGCGTATGTTTTGTCTGCTCAGGGCACCATGCGAAGCTGACAGGATGCAAACATATGTATTACCTCCACATGAAGAATTACAGTCAACACCCACTCTTGTATCTGTCACCGAGGGTTTGAACTCAGGCCACACACTTTTGAAGCGAGAATGCTCCCTCTGAGCCGTCCGGGGTCCAACAAAAAAAAATCTTCATACATCGCAACATCTTTTATCACTACAATTAAACCATACACACAGTAAAACTGAAAAATATTTGTTAGAAGTTGTTCCTTCACTTGGTTTTTATTTTTTTTTATCTTCGCTAATATGCTTAATTTGATGTTTTATTAAAAGCAACCATCTACCAATTTAATTGATCTTATGAGGAACAAACTGAAAACTAGAAATAGTTCATGCTCAAAGATTCTATCTAGTTGTCCACGGAAACTTAAGAACGGCTATACATAAAGTATGGGATTTATGAGAGCCCATGGACTAGAATCTATATTGAACTTAGTGACCTTATGCAACCTAAGTTATCAACGACGGAAGTTGAAATTGAAAAAAAGAAAAAGGTCAGGTCATTCTTCAAAGGTCAGTATGGTCAGGTCATACGAATATTTACCTGTTCAGGGTTACGACCTTAAAAGGTCACCTAACTTGTAGAGGTCATGACCTAATAAAAGTCAAGTCAGGTCAGAGGTATATCCTTTGCTTTTTGAATCTCTTTGCTTTTATGACTCATTCATTACATTTGGAAACAAAAACAGAGAATGTCGTTCCATTAGGAAAAGGGTTAATCTCCATTGGAGGCTTTGAACCTTGATCTCAGTTAAGATTAACCTACTAAGGGCAAGTGGGCTCCCTATAACTAAACAAAGGTTTTGTATTCTTCAGATCAAATCACAAAGTCACCATTTGTTGTAAAAAGGTTAAATTAGGATTCTGTATATTCTATAATGCGCAGAAAACCATAAATTTGATGAACAGAACAAAATATTAAAGAAAAGCATCAGTTCGAAAACGTTAAAGAAGATTGTTCCCAGCGCCCAAGGCTTTCTACTTAAGAAGAGAAGACAAGATGCACAGTCCTTTTGGGAATTCAACTTGACTACACGTTAACGATTTGCTTTTTCTTCTTCCTCTTCTTCCAGAGAACGTATCCACATCTATTTGCTCCTTTTGATTACTCTTCTTTCTCTTTCTCCTCTTCGTCCTCTTCTTCTTCGCTTTTTCTGTTTCATCTTTCTCCTCTTCGTCCTCCTCTTCTTAGCTCTTTGTTTCCTCTTTTTTCTGTTTCTTATTCTTGCTTTTCTTTCTGTCTGTTCCTCTCTTTCTCTTATTTCTATCCTCTCTCACTCTCTCTTTTACCCCTCGCTCTTTATTTTGATATTACTCTTCCATCACTCTTTATTTTGATATTACTCTTCCATCACCCTCATTCTTACTTTTTTTTAGCCCTGAACTCTTTCATTTAACTCTAATGTCTATGTCAACTCCCTCATCTATTTTCAACTTATCTCTGAATCCTCATACATTCCCCACGTGCAGCACATCTACTCCACCTGATGAAGATCATCTTTAACTGCGATAATGAACACTTCTTTAAGGCTTCATTAAGGTCAATGATTTCACATTTATCATTTTCTAATTTTCTTTCCACCTTTGTTACGTAAGCAGGTAATATTTATTCTCTAATACGAAAAAATTAATTGAATAAATTGAAGATTTTTTTCCTTTCTTTTTTTTTCCTTTGATACTTTCCATACCTTTGTACCCAGTCCTTTCACGAACGATTCTATCTCATGCCTGAACTCACTAGAAATCGGATACACTTTCCCACTCACTCTAACCTTCCACCGACTCTTTCACCCTTTGGGGTATGTCCACCACCCTACACTATTCACCCTCTTCCTCTTAAAATTATTTCCCTGTCACCCTACACCCTTTACCAGTTCCCATCTCTTCTCCTTCTCTACCTCTCTTCCCCTCACCCTCTTCCCTTCATATTCTTCTCCACACCCTTCACCCTTTACATTCATTCCCTCCACCCTCAGACCTTCACTCTTTTTCCTTTCACCCTCCTCACCTTGCCCTTCTGTCCTTCCCTCACCCTTAACACTCCCCTTCTCTCCTCACCCTCCTCGCCTCTCACCCTCCTCGCCTCTCACCCTCCTCACCTAACCTCACCCTCACCTCACCTCACCCTCCTCACCTCACCTCACCCTCCTCACCTCACCTCACCCTCCTCACCTCACCTCACCCTCCTCACCTCACCCTCCTCACCTCACCTCACCCTCCTCACCTCACCTCACCCTCCTCACCTCACCTCACCCTCCTCACCTCACCCTCCTCGCCTCACCCTCCTCTCCACTTCCTCATATCTCACCCTTCGTCTCCCTTCACCCTCCTCTCAGTTTGAACTCACCATGTCAGAGATCAAAAAGAATCCGACCTCAATTTCATCGCTCCATCTCATTTCTTTTCGTGTGTTTGTAGCCAAACGTGGGTCCTGTTGGTCTCGCGCGTATTTCTGTTGCAAAGAGAAGACGAGGACGCAAGGGGGATGTCCTGGAAAGAGTACTAAATCTTGCACGTTGTAGCTCTGGGAACTACAAAGCGAACGGACGCGTGGAGTTCGTTAGCGTCGTCCGCTAACCTGTTTGTGTTCTAATCAAAGGACAGGACGCGGCAGTCGACCCGCCGACCTACTGACCATCTGACAGACAGAGCAACAGATAGGCAACAGTACCTCGCGCGTACAGAACCAAACCGAACGTTCAGGGGAGGTCTGTTCTCTAATAAATGTCAACATAGGATATTGGTCGTTTTTTAACTTCCATGACATTCGGTTCCAATATTAATTTTCGGATACATGTGCAATGCAGCAAATGTACAACGTTCAATGTCTCATCAAGCACGTTCAGCTAGGTGCGATTGTCGTTCGACGGTAATCGTTCATGGCTCAATGATGATCGTCAAACTGACGTCAAACTGATCGTCAAACTGACGTCAAACTGACTGATCGTCTGGATCAGTAATTCTTTGTTTTTGAATGGGACTGCCTGGCTTCGAGTTTTAAACCTCATGACTGATCATTCTAACCGAACTTACAACCAACGCATTTACCCAAATATGATGCCTGGAATGATGCGTGTCACTCGCAACTAGCTGAAGTAGGCTAATATTTGTACCGAGGAAAACGTACTTTTGGTAGAAAGAAATAATAGAAAATTGTTTGTCTAATTTCAAAATCCGCGTATATGTACACTCGACCATACAACCGTGGTTCCTGTGTCAATCCCTGAGAAGATACATACTCACTGTTTTGCAAAAATATATAAACATTGAAAAATAAATAAAAAATAAATAAAAATAAATGAAAAATAAAAAAAAATAAATGAAAAATAAATAAATGAATAAACAAATAAATAAATAAAACTAAATGAAAAATAAAGAATAAGTAAATGAAAAACGAATAAAATAAAAATAAGTAAAAATAAATAATAATAAATTAGATGAATTAATTAATAGATAAAATGAATTAAAATAAAATAGAAAATCTACACCTACGGCTGTTGAAGGTTTGGTAAAGTTTTGACACGTCCAGATTTTATAGTTTGAAACCTTTTTAGACCACAGCGTGCGGCAGCTGTAGCGTCCCCCCTCCCCTCTCCCTCCCTCTCCCTCTTTCTCCCTCCCCCTTTCTCCCTCCCTCTACCTCTCTCTGTCTCTCTCTGTCTCTCTCTCTCTCTCTACCTTTTTCTCTTTTCACGAGTATTCTGAAGTAAAGTATAAATATTCTATTCTAATCTGCAGTAGACGATTGAGTCCCATAGAAATATTATGTATTCCTCTTACTTGATTAAATATACATGGTAATTACTTATAACTTAAGTTTCTCAATAACTGACGTAAATACGAATTAGGAAATTAAACCACTAACTCATTAAAGATAAAGGTTTATGTACAGATCATCTATGGTGGGGGTCAAGAATACCAGTGCTGTGTACCTGCGTGTCATAAATGTTTATTGCATAGAAAGAGAGAGGACTAAGTTATCTTTTTATAAAAGGTTAAAAACAAAGGGTATGTTTCGATTCAATAAGCTATTAATTAGTTTATTTATATATGAATTAAGATGAGAAATGATATTCTATTATCATTACTGGTGGAGCTAAGTTATCCAATGGTCAGATAACCCACCTCGCTTATGCCGATGATGTGGATGTGGTGGCCGAGACTGTGGAGGAAATTAACAAGATCTTTACACTATTCCAGAGAACAGCAGAACAGATAGGCCTAATATGCAACGAGCAGAAAACGAAAATTATGAAACTAAGTTGAAATGGCAATTATATACCAGGAGAAGAGCAAGTTGGATCACTAAGGGTGAAGAAAGTGGATAAGTTCAAGTACCTGGGATCCATTGTCAGCAGAAGAACTAAGATAAGAACATATAACATTGTAATAAAACCAACAGTCCTGTACGGATGTGTACATGGACACTGACAAAAGAAAGGGAGAGGAGACTTGAATTTTTTTTAAAACAATATCCTGAGAAATATCCTCGGCCCAGTATATGATGAAGAAGAACGGGAATGGAGACAAAGACATAACAGAGAAATTAGAGATCAGACTCGGCAAACGTACATTCAGGATGAAATACGGGGAAGAAGAGCAAGGTGGGCTGGACACTGCGTACGAATGGAGGCAGACAGACTACCAAAGAAGGTGATGGAAGGAGGAGTAGAGGGCAGACGACTAGTAGGGAGACCCAGGTACAGATGGATGGATGGAGTAAAGAAGAACGTTGAGAGGATGGTACCAAGAGAGGACTGGAAAGAATTGGCAGAGGATAGAACCATCTGGAGTGGCATAGTGAAAGCGGTGAAGGGCTGTCCGGCCTGACAACCAACAGAGTATTATTATGACTGCTATAATGCACGCACACACACACACACACACACACACACACACACACACACACACACACACACACACACACACACACACACAACACACACACACACACACACACACACACTCGTAGCGCAGCTGGTAGAGTTCCCGGCCGATACTACGACGGTCCGGGCTCGAATCCAGCCCAGGGCTGAAATTATTTCACTATCGCTGCGCTGCGAGTCACTCCAACTCTCGTGGGCGGGGAGTTGGGTGTGTGTGTGTGCATTACCCATAGATCAGTGATACATGAGCTCTGAGGGTAGTAGTCGCCGATCACGAGTCCAACACGTGATCCAAGACTATGGTGGTGAATTACACACACACACACACACACACACACACACACACACACACACACACACACACAATTCAGAAAATAAAATCGTGGCAATCAGAATAATATATTAAAGGTTATTTGTGGCGTAGTTAGTTGAAAGTTTCAATTAAAACATGAATTGCATCTCTGGCCATGGAGAGCCTCCGTTAAAAAAAAAAAAAAAAAAAACCTGGGTGGGTCAGCCAGTATAGAATATTAGATCCTTGTTGACGCTGAGCTAAAAATAGGACTCCATCCTTGTTAGCTGAGACAGGCATTGGTTGACATGGGAAATTTTATTAAGAAAAAAAAAGGGACCAAACATAATGAAATATTTGAATATTGTTCAAAGCGAGTTTCGAAAGGGAATCTATAGTCGTTCTGCTTTGTATCAAATCCTCTTTCACGATCGTAACAACTTAATAAAGATAATTTGTTTAAGTTGTAAGTGACGAGGAGAGGGTCTAATTTCTCCTGAATGAAATCATGAAAAATACAAGATTGATTGTCATCTCCATGGGATCATGAAAGACTGAAAGTTTAATCTGAATAAGATCGTCTGTCATATCTTAGCCATGGACACACAAAGGAGCTTCTCCGAGCTGAATAGAATTGTCTGACTTTCCTCATGAGAAGATGAGAACAAAAGAATGGAGGAGACTACAACAGACCATAAGGCCTACACTAGGCAGTTCCATGTCCTTTATCGCCTGTCATTCCTATCTATAAAGTTATCTAGTCTTCTCTTGAAACAAACAAGTGTTCCAGCATTCATTATATGGTTGCTAAGTTTATTCCATTCATTAACTACTCTCTTCGTAAACCAGTTTATGCCTAAAGGGGCATTTAGACGGTCAAACGGTTTGACAAACCCGGTTTGTCAAACAAGTGTTTGAAGTGATGTTTGACCGTGTGAGTAGGGTATTTGGTTGTCAAACACGTTCAACAAACGTGTTTGAAGACCAAATACCCCATTCACACGGTCAAACATCACTTCAAACACTTGTCTGACAAACCGGGTTTGTCAAACTGTTTGACTGTGTAAATGGCTCTTAAAAGACAAGAAACTGCTTTGGAGTGTTTATGTTGAAGTTTTTAGTATAAAATACAGAGGCTGATACTTGCAAAAGTGTTTTTCCAAGATATGGTAATTGTATAAAATAATCTTTTGTTTTGACCAATTAGCAGAGCCTCTAATTAAAACTCTTCTGATAAACGTGGCATTACACAAAGCAAGGTTCTATTCCAGTTCCTCTTGATATGTAAATAAGATGTAAATAAGGAACCTGCACAGGAAAATGTTTCTGTCTTTCTTTCTTCCCTTTTTTTCATTCAATTAATTAAGAGTGGTAGGAAAACAGGGTCTGATAACAATGGTTCTTTAACGATATTTTTTCACTGTTTTCGTAGGGAATTTCTCTTGTTTCTTCGTTTATTTCAGAAGCTTTAGTGAAGGAGAGAATTCTCTCCTCAAGACGTCTTCCACCCTCCCTTCTCCCCCGTTTTTTTTTTTTTTTTTTTTTTTTGTGGGAGGGGGTCTAGTACCGTGTGGTGTGTTGGTCATCACGCTTGACAAATGCTGCAAAGAATTTTAGTTCTAAAAGTTTCAAATTGCAGAAAAAGAAATTCATAACTCTTTCTCTTTCCCAGGGCCCGAAGGAAAATAATTCTTAAATCGTGATGTCTGAGAACCAAGAGCGTGGGTTGGGGCTGGTGGTGGTGATGGTGGTAGGGCTAATGGTGGTGGCAGGGCTAATGGTGGTGGTAGGACTAGATACAAGGGTAGAACTAGTGATGGTGGTAGGGCCGGTGGTGTTGGTAGGGTAGGTGGTGGTGGTAGGGTAGGTGGTGGTGGTAGGGTAGGTGGTGGTGGTAGGGTAGGTGGTGGTGGTAGGGTTGGTGGTGGTGGTAGGGTTGGTGGTGGTGGTAGGGTTGGTGGTGGTGGTAGGGTTGGTGGTGGTGGTAGGGTTGGTGGTGGTGGTAGGGTTGGTGGTGGTGGTAGGACTGGTGGTGGTGGTAGGACTGGTGCTGGAGGTAGGACTGGTGCTGGAGGTGGGACTGGTGCTGGAGGTGGGACTGGTGCTGGAGGTGGGACTGGTGCTGGAGGTGGGACTGGTGCTGGAGGTGGGACTGGTGCTGGAGGTGGGACTGGTGTTGGAGGTATTGCTGGTGTTGGAGGTAGGACTGGTGCTGAAGGTAGGACTGGTGTTGGAGGTAGGGCTGGTGTTGGAGGTAGGGCTGGTGCTGGAGGTAGGACTGGTGCTGGTGGTAGGGCTGGTAAAGGTTGTAAGGATGGTAAAGGTTGTAAGGATGGTAAAGGTTGTAAGGATGGTAAAGGTGGTAGGGCTGGTAAAGGTTGTAAGGATGGTAAAGGTTGTAAGGATGGTAAAGGTGGTAAGGATGGTAAAGGTGGTAGGGCTGGTAAAGGTGGCAAGGATGGTAAAGGTGGTAGGGCTGGTAAGGGTGGTAAGACTGGTGCTGGTGGTAGGGTTGCTGGTGGTAGGGTTGCTGGTGGTAGGGTTGCTGGTGGTGGTAGGGCTGGTGATTTGGTGTGCGTGGCTGTGGAGGTGTGGGTGTGAAGGTGTGGGTGTGAAGGTGTGGAGGCGTAGATTTGGAGGCGTGGGTGTGTGGAGGCGTGGATGTGGAGGCGTGGATATGGAGGCGTGGATGTGGAGGCGTGGAGGTGGAGGTATGGAGGTGGAGGCGTGGAGGTGGAGGTGTGGAGGTGGGGGCGTGGAGGTGGAGGCGTGGATATGGAGGTGTGGAAGTGGAAGTATGGAAGTGGAGGTGTGGAAGTGGAGGCGTGGATGTGGAGGTGTGGGTGTTAGGGTGGATGTGGAGGTGTGGGTGTTAGGGTGGGTGTGGAGGTGTGGGTGTTAGGGTGGGAGTGAAGGTGTGGGTGTGAAGGCGTGGGTGTGGAGGTGGAGGGGGTGTGGAGGTGTGGATGAGGAGGTGTGGACATGTTGGTGTGGAGGTGTTGTTGTGGAGGTGTGGGTGTGGAGGTGTGTGTGTGAAGGTGTGGGTGTGAAGGTGTGGGTGAGGAGGTGTGGGTATGAAAGTATGGGTGTGGAGGCGTGGGTGTGGAGGCGTGGGTGTGGAGGCGTGGGTGTGGAGGCGTGGGTGTGGAGGCGTAG
>NC_134805.1:30735290-30745290 GCF_046742065.1 Oratosquilla oratoria
GGCCATTTGCGATCCAGTCATTTAAGTGATTAACCTTCTTTATTCTATTTTTTCTTGTATGTATGTATATATATATATATATATATATATATATATATATGATTATATATATATATATATATATATATAAATATATATATGAATATTATATATATATTATATATATATATTATATATATATATATATATATATATATATATATATATATAAATATATATATATATATTATATATATATATATATGAATATATATATGTATATATGAAATATATATATAATACATATATATATTATATATATAATACATATATATATGATTATATATATAATACATATATATGATTATATATATAATACACACATATATATATATATATATATATATATATATTATATATATAATACATTATATATTATATATATATATATATATATATATATATATATATGATATATATATTTATATATCTGCGGAAGAAATAACTTGAACCCGTTATTCTAATTATGCAGAAAAACCACTAGGAAAATAACATGAAGAAAAAAGAGCGCTATCATCTATTCAGACATTTTCAAGGTATAAATGTCTGAAAAGACGAAAGCGCTCCGTCTTCTCTCTATTATTTTTCTATTGATTTTTCTGCATGATATATATGGATATTGACTATATTATGACAAATAAAATTGAAGGTGAAAGAAGATGACGAGGAGAAATGGGAGAATTTTACGCCTTAACGTTTCGACCCGCAGGGTCTTGATCACAAAGCTAACAACACAAACGTAACCGGATATTTTATACACGGACGGGTCATCTTATGGGACGCTTCGGAGAGCTTGTTATTTTATCTGCGTATTTTTAATAACAAGCTCTCCGAAGCGTCCCATAAGATGACCCGTCCGTGTATAAAATATCCGGTTACGTTTGTGTTGTTAGCTTTGTGATCAAGACCCTGCGGGTCGAAACGTTAAGGCGTAAAATTCTCCCATTTCTCCTCGTCATCTTCTTTCACCTTCAATTTTATATATAGATATATATATACATATGCATATATACATACATTACATATTGCACATGCATATATATTGCACGATTATACATTACACATGTATATATATTACACGAATTTATATTACACACGTATGTATATTACACATGCATATCATATGTATACATGATACGCATGTATACAGTACACACACACAATTATATATGTATATATTATATATATACATATACATATATAAACATATACATTACACATGTATACATATAAACATGTACACATATAAACATGTATACATTACACATTTATACATTAAACATTTATACATTACATATGTATACATTACACACGTGTGAGAGAGAGAGAGAGAACAACAACTGTGGGAGGAAATGAGATGAGAGAGGGAGAAGAGGTGAGGAGGGAGAATGAGCAGGACAGTGATATATTCTCCTTTGACGATGTTTGCGAGAGGCCTGCAGTAACGGCGGACCGTGAACGTGCTCCCACCCTCATGCATGGCTGGACACATGTAAAACGTCAGATGCAAAGCGCATTATGTCTCCTAACTTTGTTTATGGGCTGACCAGGGCCGAAGAGCCGAAGGGGAAATTATGGTGAAGGAGAAAGAGTGAATGGGAAGTAAGACAGGGCGAAGAAATAAGGTAGATAATTATAGGTAAATAGAAGAATAATCCATATATGATTTACTGATTTAATGGGCACGTAAACAAGTAACAATGCATGCATATATGAACACACACACAGGTGTGTGTGTGTGTGTGTGTGTGTGTGTGTGTGTGTGTGTGTGTGTGTGTGTGTGTGTGATACAAAATGAAAAGGATGAAAATTAATTGATCAATTATAATCAAGTTACATTCATGTATAAGATAGGTGATGGATGAAGTTCATTATTTTTCAAGTTTGGAGTGACAAAACGTGTATTACTTACTTCTTACTTCTGCTCCCAGATAGGCTTTCAGCCTGTCAGTCGGGCCAGCACACTTCCCCAGATTGCCCTCTCAAAGATTTCTTCTTCCCTCAAATCCTCTAATTTTTCTAATCCATTTGCCTCTAGGATTTCTTCAACTACAACTTTCCATCTTTTCTTCGGTCTATCTCTAGATCTGCTACCTTCTGGTCTCCAGTTCCATCATTTCTTTGCAATTCTCTCTTCATCCATTCTCTCCACGTGCCCAAGCCACCTTAGTTGTGCCTTTTCTATTTTGTTTCTAATTGATGTTAATCCAATCATTTCTCTTTTTTCATCATTTCTAATTCGATCTCTTTTGGTTTTATTTAATTTTGCTCTTAACGTTTTCATTTCTGCCGACTGAATTCTGATCCAGTCTCTTAATGTTAATGTCCAGCTTTCAGCATCATACATTAAAATCGGTACCAAAACTGATTAAAAAATAGTTTTCTTTACCTCCGTAGGGAAATCTTCAATTCGGACTTTTTTTTTTCATTTCTATATTCCACTTAAAAAAGAAATTCTTCGAGAGTCCGTTGAGTCCAAATTCCACCTCTCAACTGAGGAGAATCAAGTGCATTTAGCAAGTAGTCCTATTTTCCACTAAATGATGATAATATGGTTTAACGTCACACACTCCTCCCCTTATCGGAAGGCTAGGGCGGTGCCCCTCACAGAGGGCTTTGTAGCGTGGAAATTAATTAACCATGTCCTTGGTTCAGCTTCGCTGGTGACATGATTCGAACCACCCTCACCTCGACCTTCGCCGCAAGTAACGACGCCCTAACCCGCTCAGCCAGCGATCTTCTACTAAATACAAATCATATATATATATATATATATATATATATATATATATATACATATACATATATATATACACATATATATACATATACATATATATATATACATATATATAAACATATATATATACATATATATACATATACATATATATATATATATATACATATATATATACATATATATATATACATATACATATATACATATATATATATACATATATATATACATATATATACACATATATATATACACATATATACATACACATATATACATATGTATATACATACACATATATACATATGTATATACAGTACACATATATATATACACATATATATACACATATATATATACACACATGTATATATACACATATATATATACACACATATATATACACACATATATATATACACACATATATATACACATATATATATACACATATATATATATACACACACACACACACACGGTGGCGCAGTTGGTAGAACGATGAACTACTAGCATGGTGGTGTGCGTAGTGCTTGGTTCGAATCCTGCCCAGGGCCGAAATTAATTTCGGTACAGCTGCGCTTCGGGTCGTTACTCTGACTCTCGTGGGCGGGGAGTTGGGTGTGTGTGTGTGTGTGAAAGGTCATAGCATTACCCATGGATCGGACCTGCGAGCTCTGAGCTCTCTTCCAGGAGGGAAATAGCTGTCGATCACGAGTCGAACACGTGATCCAAAAGACCAAGTGAAAGTGAATATATATTATTCTGAAGTCCGTTTATTCCATGTCAGATGAGTCAATGTATTAAAGAGAGTAAGTATAATTCCTAAGAATAAAATAAATATCTAGGAAAGCTATAAAGTGAAAACCAGACTTTCTAGAATGCAGAATAACTTCATCCCTTTCATTCTTGTAGCTAGAACCTCAGCATTTGATATTTTCAGTAAAAATGAGAACCAACAGAAATACAAAATACGAAAGGCTAACCTCAGATTTTCTATTTCATTTATTTCTATTTGTTTATTTATTTATTTTGCAAAAACATGCAGGCTATAACATATACATCTAAAAAAGTGCAGAGAATACGTAAAAAATAAAACGGAAAAAAAAAGAGGAAAGAGACGGGCGGATACGAGGGAACCTATAACGGTCATTGGATACTCGTATTGGAGCACTAGGAGTAGGTTTATTATTAGTAGTAGCAGCAGCAATAGCAGCAGCAGTAATAGCAGCAGCAGCAGCAGCAGCAGCAGCAGCAGCAGCAGCAGCAGCAGCAGCAGCAGCAGCAGCAGCATTAGTAACAGTAGTATTCATGGAGGTCGCAAAGGATAAGGTGCGACAAGCGGCAGGCAATCTTCAGGTGTGTGTGCGGGGTAACAGGCTGGATACGAGGCGGCGATTCACGCCATAAGAATAATATTTGAGGAACCAGAATGCGAGGTAGTCTTATTGGTCGATACACCCAACGCCTTCAAGATCATAAACAGAGAAGCCAACATACACAACATCAAAGTCAAATGCCCAGTCTTGGCCAGATATGTGGAGAGCATATACATGGCACCAGCAAAGCTTTTCGTCACCAACAGAGTTGGGAAGAAAAAGACGAAAGTGGAGGTCATCCAATCATCGGCAGGTACTACTTAGGGAGACCCGGTGGCCATGAATATTTACGATGTTGGACTTACGCACCTGCAGCAGAGGGCATAACATGAAGACACTAGGGTTAAACAGATGGCATATATAGATGAGCCCACGAGGGCAGGGAAAGTAGCGGATGTAAGAAATAGGTGGGATCTGGTGTAGACACACAATCCGTACTTGGGTTGTATTCCAAATGCAATGTCTGTCCTCATAGTGAAGCCTGATTATTTTGAGGATGCCAAAAATATATTTAAAGATAGTGAAGGTAACTAAGAAGGGGGAAAGGCATATCGGTGGAGTGATTGGTCCTGAATCCTTTAAAAAGAAATATATCAAAGACAAAGTTAACAAATGGGTAGCGGAAGTTTGGGTTCTAGCCAACTTCGCAAAGACTGAACCACGGGCGGCATATGCCGCATTTATATATTGTGTTAAACACAAATGTCATTACATCTTAAGGACGCTGCCGAACATCACCGAATTATTAAGTTTTATTGAGGAAACCATCAGAGCTGAGCTAATTCCGGCCATCACCAACGGACAGATACCAAACCAAGAGGAAAGAAAACTAACCAAACCTCCACCAAGAGTGGAGTGCTAGGCATTTCAAACCACTAAGCATTGCCATCACAGAACACCAAAACTCCCTGAAGCTAAAGTCTTCCCTGAAAAACAATATCATGCCACAAGATCAACAGGAGATTAACGTGGAGAAATAAGAAAAAACATATCAAATATCTGGGAAGTGAGGCAGAAAGAGAAACATCGCACTTTATTAGATCAGCTATCGAATCATATGAAAAGAAATATGGTAATGGCACAGGAAGATGGGGCGTCTAATTGGCTGATAGTATTACCAATCAGGGCAAATGAATTCATCCGAAACTAAAAAGAATTTCCGGATGCCATAGCCCTTAGGTATGGATGAACATTGAAAAGGCTGCCTAACAGATGTTCTTGTACACGGTTTGATCCAAATCATACGATAATATGCAAGGAGGTTGGATTCATCTGTATGAGACATGACGAGATATGGGACCTCGCTGTCCAAATGCTTCCGGAGGTATATAAGGATGTGACCATAAAAACAACACATAAGCTGAAGCACGAGTGGACGTCAGCGCAAGAGGCAAGAGGTTTCTGGACACAGGAACAACTGGCTCTTTTTAACATACGAATATTTAATCCATTGGTCCCCTGTTACAATAACTAAACTATTGAGACGTCCCACTCCCGAAACGAGAATGAGAAAATCAGGATGTACAAGGAGCTCATACAGAATGTGGACCAGAGCTCCGATGACCTTCATGACTTCAAGTGGGATAGATTCAATGGCGAAGGCATTCTGCGCCCGTCTAGCAGAGGCGATGGTAGAATAGAAACAACAACCAGAGAGTAGTATTGTAGCGTGGATGAGATGTAGACTATCATTCTCACTCTTACGATCAGTTCTCCTATACATGAGAGATACTAGGTCCCCACCCCCTAAATCTGCACATACAAAAACCTCAATTTTGAACAGACTGTAGTAGAAAGTGAAATAAATGAACTTTTGTATTAGGCTTCATTAAAATAAAACAATACAGAATATAAAAGGGTAGTCGAACACAGTCATTGGCAAGAGAGGGACCAATAAACTGGATCTGTGGGAAACAAGTCCTGGCGGCTTTCACTACACACTTCCACGAGGGTGAGGGTGAGGGTGAGGATGAGGGCGAGGGTGAGGGCGAGGGCGAGGGTGAGGGCGAGGGTGAGGGTGAGGGTGGTGGTGGTGGTGGTGGCGGTGGTGGTGGTAAGTGGAGGAAGAACGAGGAAAAGGAAAAGAAAGAACAAGAAGGAAGACGAGGAGGAGGAGATGCAAGATTGACGTGGGGGCCTTTAAAAGCCTGCATGAATGAGTGAAAGATGAGGAGGGGTCAGAGAATACGAAAAGGCTTACAGAAGATGTGTAGGATGAACGAGAAATGAATGGGAGAAAGGAGACTCAATTGTAGCATATCGCAGTTGACAGTTCCTACCTCAATAAGGACCCTTGAGGGAGACTCGTGGAGGCCCGAGGCTATGGATTCTTCTGCCACACAGGCGCGGCTGGACATCTGTCTGGGTGGATCCACGGAAAGCTTTTAGTGTAAGGGTAGGGCGTGCATATGACAAAGTTATGAACTTGGTTATGTATATCTGTGTGTGTGTGTATATGGTGGTAGGAGAGTGCACAGACACTCACAGACGCACAGACACACACAGACACAGACAGACAGACACACACAGACACAAACAGACACACACAGACACACACACACACACACACACACACACACACACACATTCTACAATGGTTGTCTTCATCTAAAAAAAAGAACTTACGAGAGCAATGAAACTTAAAAATGAATTTATAAATAATAAAATAAATAATAAAAAATGGAAAGACGTCCAAGTTTTGGGTTGAAGGATGATAAAAGGATTACGTGTGGTGTGGTGGAAAGTTTTTTCTATTTTTTTTTTCTTTTTTTAACGAAGTATGGAGAATTTGTTAATAATCTAGGGGAAGGGGAGGAGGGTTCGGAAAGAATCTGGGAAAAAGTTGAACGAAAAGAAAGGAAAGGGAAAAAGGATGAGATGGAGGGGAATCCGGAAAGGTAAGGATGAAACGATATGGGGAGAAAGGGTTGGAAGTGTTAAAGGAAAGGAGGTAAAAAGAAAGAGGAGAGGGAGTGGGAAAACATGAAGGGGAGGGTGGAAGGGGAGGGTGGAAGAGGAGGTGGAAGGGGAGGGTGGAAGGGGAGGGTGGAAGAGGAGGTGGAAGGGGAGGTGGAAGGGGATGGAAGTGAGAAAGTGAGAAAGATAAAAGAGGTGCGGAGATAAGACGTGTGGAAGGGGGAAATCACGTGAGATGGAGTGGGGGAACAAGAAGGGGAGGGTGGAAGGGTAGGTGGAAGGAGATGGAAGTGAAAAATTGAGAAAGATATAATAGGTGCGGAGGAAGGACGTGAGATAGAAGGGGAGAAATCACGTGAGATGGAGTGGGGGAACAAGAAGGGGGGGTGGAAGGGGAGAGTGGAAGGTGAGGTGGAAGGGGAGGGTGGAAGGTGAGGTGGAAGGGGATGGAAGTGAGAAAGTGAGAAAGATATAAGAGGTGCGGAGGAAGGACGTGAGATGGAAGGGGGGAAATCACGTGAGATGGAATGGGGGAACAAGAATGGGAGGGTGGAAGGGGACGGGGAAGGGGACGGAGAAGGGGAGGTTGGAAGGGGAGGGTGGAAGGGGAGGTGGAAGAAGATGGAAGTGAGAAAGTGAGAAAGATATAAGAGGTGCGGAGGAAGGACGTGAGATGGAAGGGGGAAAATCACGTGAGATAGAGTGGGGGAACAAGAAGGGGAGGGTGGAAGGGGAGGTGGAAGGGGATGGAAGTGAGAAAGTGAGAAAGATATAAGAGGTGCGGAGGAAGGACGTGAGATGGAAGGGGGAAAATCACGTGAGATAGAGTGGGGGAACAAGAAGGGGAGGGTGGAAGGGGAGGTGGAAGGGGAGGTGGAAGGGGAGGTGGAAGGGGATGGAAGTGAGAAAGTGAGAAAGATATAAGAGGTACGGATGAAGGACGTGAGATAGAAGGGGGAAATCACGTGAGAGAGAGTGGGGGAACAAGAAGGGAAGGGTGGAAGGGGACGAGGAAGGGGAGGGTGGAAGAGGAAGTGGAAGAGGTGGTGGAAGGGGATGGAAGTGAGAGGTGAAAGGTAGAAGAGGGAGGAAGAAGCAGAGGCAAAAGTGAGACAGATAAGAGGTGTGAAAGAAAGTCGTGAGATGAAAGGAGAGAAAGCACGTGAGATGGAGTGGGGAGGTGTGAGATGGGAGGGGGTGGGTGGGGAGTGAGTCTAGAAGTTCGTAAATGCCACAGTTTGAAAATTAGGTTTGGGAGAACCTTCAGGGACATTTCTCAGTTAAATAACATCGTCTCGTATTAGCAAGGATAAGATCTGCTTCTCCATTATTTTTTTTTCATTTTCTTCTTTCCCTTTACCCATTTATTTATTTTATTTGCTTACCTATATATTCACTTAATTATCTCCTATACATTTATTTACTATATTTGTCTATTCATTTATTCATTAATTTGATTATTCATTTACTGATTAACTATGGCTATTACTTTAGTTGTTCTGCCAAACGGAGGAGAGATAAAATTGTCGTTCATTTTTTATATATACGAGTAAATATTGAATATAATAGAAGTAAGAGATATGAATGAGCCTAATGGAGCTGACGGGAAAAAATTATTTTGATGGCTCCCGGCTATTCTGTTGTGGGAGAGTAATCTACGCAGAAACTTAAGTGACGAAAGAGAGAGTGAGAGAGAGGCAGAGAGAGAGAGAGAGAGAGAGAGAGAGAGAGAGAGAGAGAGAGAGAGAGAGAGAAGCAGAGAGAAAGAGAGGCAGAGAGAAAGAGAGAGAGGCAGAGAGAAAGAAAGAGAGGCAGAGAGGAAAAGAGAGAAAGAGAGGCAGATAGAAAGAGAGTCAGAGAGAAAGAGAGGCAGAGAGAAAGAGAGGCAGAGAGAGAGAGAGAGAGAGAGAGAGAGAGAGAGAGAGAGAGAGAGAGAGAGAGAGAGGCAGAGAGAGGGAGGGAGAGAGAGAGGGAGGGAGAGAGGCAGGGAGGGAGGGAGGGAGAGAGGCAGGGAGGGAGGGAGAGAGGCAGGGAGGCAGAGAGGGAGGGAGGGAGAGAGAGAGAGAGAGAGAGAGAGAGAGAGAGAGAGAGAGAGAGAGAGAGAGAGAGAGAGAGAGAGAGAGAGAGAGAGAGAGAGAGAGAGAGAGAGAGAGAGAGAGAGAGAGAGAGAGAGAGAGAGAGAGAGAGAGAGAGAGAGAGAGAGAGAGAGAGAGAGAGAGAGAGAGAGAGAGAGAGAGAGAGAGAGAGAGAATCTTAGATACGCTCGTTGCGATCAGCTTTGAGGTACGAATTAATCTATTTATTCATTCATATATTTCTATTCATCTATTTGTCAATTTGTTTTTCAGATGTGTCAGAATTGTTCACCCCCCAAAAAGGGGGAGGATAGATTAACTATAAAACAATATAAAACATCAGTGTATGTATTTTATTTATTATATATATATATATATATATATATATATATATATATATATATGTCACATGACACTAGCACAACATACAATTCATTAGTTCTACTTCCTCTCAAACCTTTTTACCCAATCCAAGCTCCTGACATCACTCAAACCTCAACTCAGTGGTACCAAAATTTGCATAGGCACCATTAAGTATGTCTTAGAATATTAACGTACATTTGTATATACATTTATGCATAAGTATATATTTTTGAAATAACAAATGTACCTTATTGCTAAATGTTACTATTACGAACATATGATGAAGTTGAAAGGGGGTAAATGACGTTTCATTTAAGTATAAAGTTTTGTATACATAAGAACATAAGAATGAAGGAGACGGCCTAGTGTAGGCCTTATGGTCTCTTGCAGTCTCCTTTATTATGTTCTTATGTTCTTATGTATACAAAATTTTATAGACGGATATTTTCCCTTAAACGCTAATTACGGTGGTATTCTTAAAAAAA
>NC_134805.1:30750290-30795290 GCF_046742065.1 Oratosquilla oratoria
AAATTGCCAACCCCTCCATTATGATAATTGATTTTATAGGTAAAAAAAAAAAATATTCTCATTACGGTCGTTATTACAGGAGACAGACCAAGATAGTCTAAATATATCCTTCTGCTAGGATTCCACACTTTACATAGTTTATTCTGGTTAACGCCAGTTCATGTTTAGTGTCAAGATCTTACCGTCAAGAGGAGGTTACACGTTCCTGAGGATCACTTGACTATTTGGTCAGCTCTTCTCTTAAAGATCCTCCTTAGTATTGAGCCTTCAGAGTGAGAGCCATGTTCACACTAGCATTTTGCTCCGCGTGAACCGCTTGTCAATAAAAAGATGCTCGGTTGTGTGTGAACGCCTCCATTGACTTACTCTGTAATTGAACCGCTGCGGTTGAAACCGCAAGTGTGAACAGGGCCTTAGCCTTTCGTAGACCTCGGGATTCACAAGATGTGTTTGAGGGCTTTAATTTGATCCTCTCCATCCTTGCTTTCAATCTTTCAGTGGTCATCACGGTAATGGTGGTTTTCTTTCTTTGGTTTAAATTTGTATTACGCAAGTTTGAGCAACTCATCAATTAACTCTGGTTTCCGACGTACGAGAAGAGATATAATCTGAAAGCAAAGCTAATCAAGACGGATTGGTTTTTATTTCCTGTCCTCAGGTCTTATGGTAGTGTTCTCTAAACAAAACAGCGGAAATAAGAATAACAGATGAAGAACAGAACGAAAGAACACTGAAGTAAAATCTATAGTAATTGTGTGAAAGAACAAAGGAAGAACAATTAACACAGGTGGAGAAAAAAAGGGAGAACGAAAGAACACCTAGACAGGAAGAGGAGATAAAAGAGAAATGAATTAAACTTGGAGATGGTGAGAGGCGAATGAAAGGGAATGCGAGGGAGGAGGATGAAAAAGGAAATGGTAATTAACGGACAGGAAATGGAAAGGGGAAAGTCATTTATCGGAAGCCAAGACTTGTGAGATCAATAATGAAATTACAACACCAATAACCAGGATTCTGTGTGTGTGTGTGTGTGTGTGTGTGTGTGTGTGTGTGTGTGTGTGTGTGTGTGTGTGTGTGTGTGTGTGTGTGTGTTCACCTCGGATCTGCTGCAGTCTCTGTCGAGACAGCCAGACACCACCCTACGGCAGTGAGCTCAGAGCTCATTATTTGCCGTGTGTGTGTGTGTGTGTGTGTGTGTGTGTGTGTGTGTGTGTGTGTGTGTGTGTGTTACACCTGAATTAATTCTACCACTCTAAACGGTAGAAAAGGAAACTACATGACAAAAGAACAAAAGTCACCTGAAATAGAAAAAGAGAAAGAAAACGAAGTAAGAAGGACATGATGACAAACGAAGAGAAGGAAAAGGAAAACGGGAGATAAGATAGAGTGAAGGATAAAACATTAACGAAATAGCAGAGAAAGGGAGAGAACAAGAAATGGGAGAGAGAAGTAAAATAAAAAAACAAGAGGATGTAAAGGAAAAAAAGTAAACGGTAATGGAGGTTGGATATGGATAAGCTGTGGGGTTTTAAATGGCGGACAATATTTACAACGCGGGAGGAGATTCTTGGCATTTTTCAACGGTAAGGTGCCCCAATGCAACAATGGAACAATGCACTGCATATTGCGTGGACAGTTCACCCACGCATCGACTTGCTATTGTGCCTAAGACAGCCACGAGTTGCAAAATGTCGCTTTATAAAAAAATATGCTTTGTATATGTACAAATAGACACACACAAACGAACACGCATACACACACACATACACACTAATATACATACAGACACACACACACACACACACACACACACACACACACACACACACACACACACACACACACACACACACACACACACACACACACACACACACACACACACACACACACACACACACACACACACACACACACTTAGGTTACTTAGGTGATGGCTTCTAGGGGCTTTCAGTACATACAAACACACACATACAAGCGCACACACACACACACACTTAAGCAAACACACGCACACACACACACACACACACACACACACACACACACACACACACACACACACACACACACACACACACACACACACACACACACACAAACATCGCTATCTGGAAAGGGGAGAGGGACTGTCAGGACTCCAGCAAATACCGAGGTAGAACATTTCTCAGTGTGTTGGGCGGGGTGCTCATCCATCTGTTGCTGGCACGAGTTCGCATCTATATGCTGAAGTTTCAGAGGCAAAAGAGACCTGAAGTTCAATAACGTTACGCTCACAGGATTATGATCTCTTCATACATTGGCAAGAAGTTTAAAGAAAACAAGAGAAATAAAATAGAATGGATAAAAAGAAGGGTAGAGGAAATATATACAGCTATGCGAGAACCAATTTTTTTTTCTTTTATTTGTATTTGTATTTATTTATTTATTTTTTATAGCGAAAACGACGGTCAATTTGAATTAAGAATAACACATAGGAGATATCACAACACCATGGTTGGATAGTAATAACGAGAACACTTTATTCTATCTAAAACCTAGAAACAAAGATAAAGGCCCCGTTGACAAACGAACGGTTTCAACCACTGTGGTTTGAGACGCGGCGGTTCTATTGCGATGAAGTCAGTGGTGGAGTTCACAAACAACCGCGCAATTTTCCCATAAATATGCGGTACCACCGTAGTTTCCGCACGTTCAAACCGCTCGTATGAATAGGCTTTATATGAGCTATGATGTCAGCCATTAGTCTAGATATCAAAGTTGATTCTATATATAGATTATCCTGCGTTTCATATTGTTACGTTTTCCCTGGATATAGGTATCAAGTGTGTGTGTGTGTGTGTGTGTGTGTGTGTGTGTGTGTGTGTGTGTGTGTGTGTGTGTGTGTGTGTGTGTGTGTGTGTGTGTGTGTGTGTGTGTATGTGTGTGTGTATGTGTGTGTGTATGTGTGTGTGTATGTGCGTGTGTGTGTGTGTATGTGTGTGCGTATGTGTGTGTGCGTGCGCGCGTGTGTGTGTGTGTGCGCGTGTGTGTGTGTGTGTGTGTGTGTGCGCGTGTGTGCGTGCGCGTGTGTGTGCGTGTGTGTGCGTGCGCGTGTGTGCGTGTGTGTGCGTGCGCGTGTGTGCGTGCGTGTGTGTGCGTTCGTGTGTGTGCGTATGTGTGTGTGTATGTGCGTGTGTATGCGTGTGTGTGTGTGTGTGTGTGTGTGTGTGTGTGTGTGTGTGTGTGTGTGTGTGTGTGTGTGTGTGTGTGTGTGTGTGTGTGTGTGTGTGTGTGTGCGGACGTGCGCGTGACCGTGCGTGCGTTCGTGTGTGTGTGTTTGTCTTGTATGTGTGTATGTACGTATGTGTGAGTGTACGTATGTCTTTTCCCTATCAATATTTCTTGTTAATGAATCACTCCAATACTTCATTATGTCTAAAGCATATAGACTAATTTAGATTATGTATAAGTTATTGTCTCCCGTCCCAGTGGCGTGATGTGGTCCCATTAACCCATGGACCGGAAAAGTTTGGTTGCGTCGTTTGTTACTTTCACACTGGTTGGTGTTACGTGGATATAAGAGGTAATACATAATACAACAGGCTTCATACACACATACACATACACACACACACACACATATATATATATATATATATATATATATATATATTATATCATATATATTATATTTTATATATATATTATATTTTATATATATATATAATATATATATATAATTATATTATATATATTATATATATATAATTATATATATTATATATATATTATATTATATATTATTATATATATATATTATATTATATATATTATTATATATATATATATATATTATATATATATATATATATATATATGATAGATACATATTTATGTATATACATACAAACACATTACATATATACATTAAATATATACACACATGTATATACATTATTATATATACACAAATATATGCATTAGTATATACACACAAATTTATACATTACATTCATACTTATATACAAAAGTACACACATACAACAGCGGCCATGAAAAGAAATGGTTAAACAAATGCTGTCAGTCAGTATTACCATCTATTCAATACAATCAAACCGATTATACAGGTTTCCGACTACAATTACAACAGCAGCTATTCCATCGCAACACTTTACATACACTTTACTTCATCAGAACTTTCTAAGCTGGATTAAGCCACGGTGGTAAGATGCATACTTATTACTTTCCAACACCGAAGAGTGACACTTATCCAGCCCCTCTTCTGCCGCGTCCACACGGTCGAGCTGTGCCTGGCAGACTTTGCCCTTACCGGGCAAAGTCCGCAGACTCTGCCCGCGAAGGTGTCCACGCGGCTGACATTAGTGTTTGGAGGTTAGTTGGCCGCAAGCAGAGGTTGGGAGTGAGTGCTTCAGTGCGGTACGATAACCATGGTTCCCGACATACTTGGAAAGAAGGTAGCACTTCACAGCATTATAATTGCTGTCTGCATTAAAAAGAAAAATAAGAAATCACGGAGACATGTCTGGTGCCGGGAGTGGTTGCCAAGACGTGATTTAATGGGAAGCTCAGTGACAATCCTACGTGAATTGCAGGATGAAAATGAACAATTATTTTGTAACTACATGAGAATGAACATAAACAGCTTTTCTGTCCTTTCGAAAGTGGAGCCATATATACAAAGGCAAGAGCCAAATATGAGGAGAAGCATAGCACCAATAGCACGTCTAGAGGCTAATTTCTTTTTCACATGACTCACTCCTGCTTATTGTCTGTGCTAAGTGCTTCAATGCTGCAGAACGTTTGTCTCTATTTTTATAATCAAAATACTTCACATTCCATAAAAATTCCTGAACTCGGTATAAATCAATCAATGTTACGGTGTCTTGTCGAAACCAGTATACACTAGTACTAGGTGCGGACATGGTGGTAAGGTAACTTCGGTCTATACTGAGCGGGTTTGCTAACTTTGCTCGCACCTCACCTCGTGCGTTTGGCAACGATATCAGTCCTCCATCCACTGCCCGCAAATGGCGCCGGAAACGGACAGTTTGATGGTTTGCTCGCTGAAAATGCCCGTTGTCGAGCAAAGCCCTCGTGCCCGGCGGACATTGCTCGACCGTGTGGACGTGGCATTAGATCCACTGTTGCTGTGAGGGGTTGGGAAGCCATAAAAGTGAGAAAGGAACAATCACCATACACGTTCCTGGAATGGAACCCGGGCATATCAATAGCCACTGAAGTGTGCGGGATATAGAGATGACCCTTTATCCACAAGAAGCAAAGGTAGAAGGGGCAATAAATATTTGTTGGATGGTCGTTGGAGGGGTGAGTGGTTGGTGTATGCTTTGTTTTTGCCCTCGTCCTTATAAGGTATAAGGACCTTCAGATATATGTACGAGTATATAGACAAACAGACACGCAGACAAGGAAAAAGAGAGAGAAAGAGAAAGAGAGAGAGAGAGAGAGAGAGAGAGAGAGAGAGAGAGAGAGAGAGAGAGAGAGGGAGAGAGATGAAGTACAAATAAGAGTGGATGGAGAAAAATATGAGAAGATGTGACACGAATTAGTAAGTATTTAATGCTATAACGTTAAAACGTTCGATAGCTCATAACCCATAACATCTGCGTGTGTGTATTTATATATATATATATATATATATATATACATATATATATATATACATTCTGTACCTTAAGTTTCAATCACACACTGCTCAAGTATTTTGTACGTCAATTATTTCGCCTGTAATACGTAAATTACCCTAGTTCAAGCCTCGGACATTGTTTGGTAGTGACGACTCTTTGCATGACATGGAGTCGATACTGTGCTGTGTGACGTGCGTGACGGAGGGTTGTTACGCCGTGTGACGCTTATCGTGATGAGAGGGGACGTGGCCGAACTAGGAATGCTCGCGTGTTCTCGAGTGGCGGAGTACTTGTCAATGAGGGTCACGTGACTTTGGGGGCGGACGCTTCTTGAACGCCTTTTGTTGTGGCACAAGGCCAAACATTCTTAGTCCTCCACGAAAATGTAAACAGGTATATATCATCTTAACAGATTCACCCTTAGTTAACCAAGTGTCAATTTTAGTCTCATTCTGTAATGTTGGACATTACGAATGAATATTCTTGATGAAAATGATAATAACGCTTTGTTTTCATTTCTTACAGGTACGTTTGCATGCAGAGTTGGTTGTAATTGGCAAAAGGTATGTTCATTTCCATAGCAATCTTTTCATCAGTAACCAAATGTAGGCCTATTCGTTTTCGTCTACTATCAACTTGTAGATTTTCTAGGTACGATCTACATGACTGGGAAAGATAGGCGAGTTGGTTTAGTGGTGTCACGGCTTCCAGCTGAAATGGGTAATGGGTAATTGTCTCTTGTAGGGTTTCTGTGATAAACTTGTCAGAGTTGACACGCTAATGGAAAGTATGATGGACTATGTATCATCTTCTGTACGTCCATATTCTGGAAATCTTAGCCCGTCCTATTCAAACCTAACCTCCCCACACCTAACTTCCCCAAACCTAACCTCCCCAAACCTAACCTCCCCAAACCTAACCTCCCCAAACCTAACCTCCACAAACCTAACCTAACCTAATTTAAACTAACGCAACCTATCGTAATTTAAGCTAACACAACCTATCCTAAAACATCTCAACTCAATCTAAAATATCCTAACCTATTCTATCCTAGTCTAACCTATCCCAATCTAAAGTAACGTAACCTAACCAACCTTAACCTACCCTAACGTACCCTCTTGTATACCCGTGTTTCACCAAACAAGACTACCACCAAATTTTAAAATTTGGCTGTGCAATAACGTGTATTTGGTCCACGTCTTTGTTCTCTGGTTCGAACAACGACCTCTTCATGTAACCAAGATATTTTTCGTCTCTGAAGGGAAGTCTCGACTCGGGGACAAGCCAGACGACAAAAGCCTCATAATGAATCTTTTGATATTGTTCACATTTGATGTGACAAGCAGAAACACTTTGATTAGAGGAATTCCTTGTTTTTTATATTTTATTTGATTCTGTTTTCTTTTTGGTTTTATTTCGTTTTTTATTATTTTGATGTTGTTTAATTCGATCTTGTTGCGGATTTAGGTTATATACTACCCATATACATATGCACACACACTTACATACATGGAGATACACATACACAAACATACACACGTACAAACATTTTTTACCATCATCAATAGCATATCAGTATAAAGAAATAGGTCTAGCAGACCATCTATCAATACATACGATACAAAATACAAATAAACTGAATTTTTGTAGTTTTGTTTTATCAAAGTACAAACACACTGAATTCTAGTAAATCTAATTTATTTTACCTTCTTAAGCAACTAATTTTAGGCTAATTCTTACGTGCCTAAGATATATATAATTTACTTTGTGTAAATTTACAATTTACTTTGTGTAAATTTAAAGAAATTTTGTCTTCTCCTCCGTAACAGATGAGATATTCAATTTTGCATCGGATCTTACTCGCTTTGAAAATTTAAATATTCTGCATTGTTATTCACGCAAAGATTTACGTTTTCTTTACTTACATACAAACTATATATTCAAATATTCCACTGAACTTTACTCGAATTTGGGCGCTTAAATATACTACGTTATTACTTTCGCCCGAATTTAAAAGAATCTTTGATTTTACAATAGAAATTACTTTAGATTTACTCTACCTGTGTGTTTCAATTTGGTACCAATATAATACAAGGAAGGACTTAAAGCTGAATTCTGTTTTACATGCTTCAGGTATGTAAATTAACTAATGCTTCCACAGCACGTAAAGAGAAAGAATGTGGAAAAGGTAGAGTGAGAGAGAGAGATAGAGCGAGAGAGAAAGCGAGAGAGCGAGAGATAGAACAGGAGACTCAGATAGATTGAGAGTGTGCGAGAGGAGAGATCGATAGATAGGTATATATAGATAAATATATAGATGAATACACACACACACACACACACACGCACACACAAAGAATGAGAGATAGAGAGCGAGAGAGAAAAGAGAGCGAGAGAGAGAGAGGGAGATAGATAGATAGATACACAGAGAGAGAGATAGAGAGAAAGAGAGAGAGGGAATGGAAGTTCGATGAACAAAAGACTCAAGGGCAAATGCCAGGAAATGGCACTGATGTAAAAAAAATAACTAATAAAAAAAAAATAATAATAATAATAACCTGTAAAGCCCCAGTCATGTCGAGTCTGTCAGACATGTGATGCAATTAGTCCCGTTTGGAATACATTAAAACCGCGTTGATCAAAGCTTCTGGTGGTTGATGGCAATGATAGGTCACTAGGGAGTAATGTGAGTTTCTGTTGATAAGTTAATCGTAAACTCATAGAAACATGATTGCCTTTAATAAAACTCACTGTTTCACACACACACACACATACACACACACACACACACACACACACACACACACACACACACACACACACACACACAGAAAGAGAGGCGTCTCCATGGGATTTGATTTGGTTTTCCAGGATTCCAGGGAGGTTTCTTCGGGGGCACACAACAGATTTTTTTTTTTTTTTTTCGAGAAGCTCAAGTAGAGGTTTCTTAGGGGCACTTAGCCCAACATGACCTCACTCGACCTTATTCCAATCTAATTTGCTGGTAGCTCCTGGTCTTAAGGGCTTAGTGGGCGTTGCCTGGTACACTGTTCGATCCGCTGCGTTGTACGCTGATCGATTTCACGCTTCGGACTTTTTTCTTTGTGTCGTCGGTCTGCATCGTGATGTAAGGCCCTCTTTTCACGATCCCTCTCAGGTTCATCGCTTATCCAAAGATTTTTATTTCAAAATAACAACATAAAGAAGAAGGGAGAGAAGAAAGAAATCCACCGTCATCTCGATTTCACTGTGACCGTGCCAGAAGGGATCTCGCCGCGAAAGAGAAAAATTAATGAAATATAGTAATTCTGAAACGAAGGCTAAACTGAACACAAAGATCAAAAGGAGACGCTTTGGTGTAGTTACAAACACAAACACACACACGTTATATATATATGTATATATATATATATATATATTATATATACATATATATATACTGGACTCAAGTCTTGTTTATAACGCGACCAAGTAATGTTTCATACTTACAGAAACACAGAACGAACATCGCAAAATTTCCTGAATATTAGGTGAACAAACAAACAAACAAACAAACACAAACACAAACACAAACACACACACACACACACACACACACACACACACACACACACACGTACGTTGACGCTGTGAAGGCGGTGCCCCGGACACCTAGCCGGGTACCGCCAGCCAGGGACGCCCCTTTCAGCCACTCGGGCCGCGTCCCCGGTCTTCTTCTTCAGGTTGCTCCTCTGGACGTCGCCGAGTACGTCACGCTCTGAGGCCCAAACGAGGAGGAGGCCGGCGGGCACTCCGGGGAAATGGGCGCGCGACGCCTCTCTCGGCCCCCAGAAGAGCCGACGTCGTCTTGTTCTTGGCTGACCGCCCGGGTCCGTCCCCGGGATGCCCTTCCAGGGTCGAACAACTGGTAGGGAGGTCAGACCTGACGGAGGAAGGCGTACTTGCTGAGGGCGGGCACCCCGTGAGTGGCAGTGCACCCAAAGTGCAGCCAGCCGGAGTGCCCCTCTTCCTGCCCGCGCCTTCGGTGAGACCCATTAGCGTTGTCCTGTGGAGAAATCCTTCGGCAGAGGTCCAGATCTTCCGCAGCCGCGTGTGCAATGTGACCTCCGGGGGCTCCGCCGTTGAAGATATTCCGTCCAGGTGTCACCGGCCGAGGCGGCCCTCGTCGCGCCCAACTAACCCAGGGCCCGGGTTCCGCGAGGCAGCTCGCCCAACACCGGAGGCGCACATCTCGGACGGAGACCACCACAGCCACAAAACAAACGACGCAAGAAACATTTTGTAACAACTGAACAACGTGGACAAAAGAATTAAATTCACAGTAGAGGAAGAGACCAACGGTTCCCTACCTTTCCTAGACGCTGTCGTCATCAGATCGGACAGCAGCGCTAGGTTCAAGGTATACCGTAAACCGACAAACAAAGACGACTTCATCCACTATTTTAGCGCACACGACGAGAAGACCAAATCAGGGGTTATCATTGGGTTTTACCTTAGGGCTCTTAGAATATGCAGCGAAGAGTATTTACAAGAGGAAATTGAATACGTAACCGCTGCGTTCAGGAACCTAAAGTACCCAGAGGGCATGTTAGGGACGTCACTACGGAAAGCCATTAAAATCAGACAGAGGAAAGGATGTGAAGAGAGGACAAATTTACGATACCTTGTGGTTCCTAACTCTGGCCTCTCTCACATGCTTTCCAAAACGTTGAGACAGACAGGACTCATCATAGTAAATGACACAGGGAAGAAAATAGGACACTTGACCACCAACAGAACCAAGACGAATCGTGACAATAGCATCGTTTACAAAATTCCCTACAAAGGATGTGATTGTGCATACTACGGAGAGACATACAGAGGACTTAACAACAGACTCAAGGAACACAAAGCGGACATTAGACACCACCGAGAAACCAACGCTCTAGTTAACCACATTGACACAGAGGGACATTTGCCTAACTGGGAGGGATCCACCATTCTAGCCAAAGGACTACACAAGAAACAACGGAAAACAGTTGAATCACTTTACATTGCCAACCACAAAAACACAAACAAGATAACTGGTGACTTAAAATGGACAAAATCTACCGCGATACTTGCCCTCCAAGAATGGCTTCTAAGTAGATACCTTTTTCCCACTTCGGCCTACCCTCTCCAGCTTTCTTCCTTTCACTATGAAGTTCCTCCATGCTACCTTGCCCCAACTTTTTATCATGATTTATTCTTTTAATGCTATTTGTTACTATTTATTTTCAACACTATTAGTATTATCATTGTTATTATAACTATTATTTATTTATTATTTCTATCATTATATTTATTTATAATTTTATCATTACATTTTATATATATATTTTTTTTATTACCATCATTATTATTTTTACTTTCATTATCTTTATTATTATTGTTGTTATTATTATTGTTACTATTTAAATATTTAATCAATTTTTCGTTTTTATTATCATTGTTTTCATTATTGTCATAATTACTATTAATAATTTTTATTTCTTGGTTATTAGTATTATCATTTTTATTTTATTTTATTGTTATTATTTCCTGTATTGCTACTATCATTTTTGTTATTATTGTTGATATTATTATTTAATAATTTCTTTGGTATTAGTGTTATCATATTTAATTGTAAAAATGTCTTCATTGTTACGTGAGCCACAATGTGATGTTCACATTCGCCACCAACTATGGTAACTCGGAGAGGTGGTGAGGTCCACCCCATGTATATAATGCCCACAGCCCGTTTGTACACATATTCCTTTGAAAAAGCATACCTGCGAAACTAGTCAGGAATAAACTCAAGACTAAGACTCCTGTGTTTCCTATTCCGCTTACATCAACCTGTCAGAATGTCTCAATATATATATATATATATATATATATATATATGTGTGTGTGTGTAATTATATATATATATATATAATATATATATATATATATATATACACACTTCAAACTTATAACTTTCAGAGAATATTAACTCTGAAGTGAAGTAATCCTTATATTTCGACCACTAACTGTGGTCCTCGTCAGAGGATAAGTACAGAGGAGGTTAGAGCATAAACAATATACACAGACGTGAGACGATATAAAAAAGAAATACGAGGAGAGATTCAAGTGACATGCCCATGGTGAGGTGGGGAGCTTGATTGACCGCTAGTAAGGTCAGGTCCTGCTGCCGTGGGAAGTAATTTGTTTACTGACAACGTGGTTATACAATTTGTAGGCAATTGTCCTTTTGAGGTGTTGAAGTTGGGGTAGTGTTTACTGAAGGATGATTCTATTATTTTTCTTCTAAAATTACAGTGCGATTTGTAAATAATGGCTGCATTGTCCCAGTCCATGCAAGGGTCCTTCTTGCTGGTGTGAAGGAAAACTGCAGAATTTTCTTGTCCGTATCTGATAGTTTCTATGATCTTTAATTCTAGTATACATAGCTCTCTACCTGCCTGTCCCCAATAGACCTGGTCACAATCTCTGCAATGTAACTTGTACACGCCGGGGCTATTGTCCGCTTTTATTCGGTGGTGGACATTTACCACCTGTTTGAAAAGGCTATTGGGATTATTGAAAGTGACATTGATTTTATCTATGGGAAGTAGTTTAGTAACAGAATAGATAGAAATGTTGTAAGGTAATTTGAATTTTTTTTTTATTCCAACCGAACTGGGAATCTTGTTTTGGAGGTGATTGCAATAGCTACTTTTGGGTTTGCTTAAGGTTTTTGACCAAAACCGTTCTGGATATCCTATTTTTTGATAATTGTTTGCTTATTTATTTGATTTCTGGGTCTAAGTGTTGAGGACTGCAGATTCAAAGGGCTCTTGAATACTAGCTCGATGCAACACTGCATTGGGTCCTATCCAGATGATGGCTCAAAGTTTGATTACCATTTGATATCGAGGGACTAGGTATTTTACTGTGACACATTTCTAATGATGGGTTTACCTATACATACACATACGCACACAGACACACACACACACACACACACACACACACACACACACACACGTAAAAGGCGCAGCGATAGTGTTTGCACCTGCTAAATCAGCGGTCCGAGCTCGAATCCTGCCCAGGGCTGAAATAATTTCATTATTGCTGCGCTGCGAGCCGTTACTCCAACTATCGTGGGCAGAGAGTTGTGTGTGCTTGTGTGTGTGTGTGTGTGTGTGTGTGTGTGTGTGTGTGTGTGTGTGTGTGTGTGTGTGTGTGTGTGTGTGTGTGTGTGTGTGTCATGTCAAAGCATTACCTATAGATCGGTCATACAAGAGCTTTAAGCTCTCATCCGGGAGGACAGTAGCTGTCGATCACGAGTCCAACACGCGATCCAAGACCATGGTAAATTACACACAAACAGTAAGGTCAGGTTTGTACAATGTCTTTCACAACCTTTTAATTATCCTTTGACTTCCATGATTAATATATATTTTTCCAGATTTATAAGTACTTTTCTATACTAGGAAATATCCCATAATATACATAAAATATTTCGTATCAAATATCTAAGATATCAGTATCAAATATTACATTTGCATTCTCTGTTTTTATAGTTTATTGCAAATTATGTTGAAATAATGATATAATATTTGTGAAAAGAATAGATTAATTTTTCATAATACCCTAAAAAATAAAAAGGAGACTACGAGGAGAAAATAAATAATTTTTGGTTTAGATTTGAAACAAAGATTATAGAGCAAGCCTGTCGCATATCTGACGTCACAGATTTGGCTTTGAGGTGGAAAGCCCCCCAAAAAAGCAGTCGACTGGTACGACATTACTTTTTTTTCCGTGGAAATCGGCAGCTGTGGAAATGCTCCACCAAAAGTGCACCTCAATTTCATTCTGTGGAAATTTGCGACTATGGAAATGCGTCGACAATACTGCATCAGGCTGGAACCAGGAGGAAAGCGAGAGAGAGAATCCTCCTCCTATGACGTCATGTCGGTGACTGAGTCGAGGAACTGACGCCTTTCGATCAATCTGGTTGGATTCACGTGACAAAAATATATGAATAATTTTTTTTATTCCCATACAGAAAACTCTATTCATTTTTGAGGATTCGGTCATATGTTCACTTTTACTCTCTCTAGGTTTAACGAATTAACAACTATCCACAGACCAAACTCCATCAATTACTTTGACATTTTTCACGTTTGACAATATCGTCGTTAGAAACGCAGTGTGTTTGCGTTTTATTTTTTATTTTTATTTTTTGAACGCCCGAGTATGTCTTACAAAAGACAAATTCAATTTGCTTTCCACTGTTTAATTTCTGAACGGCCACTATTATAAGAATATGTAAAACCGATTATCTCAAATATCTTAAGTTGTTCATCAAGTTAAGGTGGTGATGAGTGTACGCTAGGAGGCACTGAGCAGCTACGGCCGGAACCGTCACCTTTGCTCTATGTGCTTGGACTACTAGGAATCGAAGGGAAGTGCGGTATTCGAACATGTGACCAGGAAGATACGAGACTTCCACGCCTCCAATTATTTATTATTTAGTTGTTCTTTGTTCTATTTAAACTTTAATTATATATTTTAGGTTATACAAATTTCACCCTTTAGGTCTTGCAACGTCCATTGAACTGAGTGACAACAATTAGTTTCAGCCAAAATAAAATATATAGAGTACGTCACAGTGGCTAGACGCTCGTGTCTTAGCCTCCTCGCTACAACGGCGTCTCAAAATTTCGGAAAGACATTTTCTTTTTCCAAGCGAAGTAGCCTCAACTTTTTTACCCTGCCGACGTCTGAATTTTTTTTTTTTTAAGAATTTCGTTATTCATTCTTCTTATTATTCCTTTTCCCTAAGGTCACTATCACGACGTTTGAAAATCTCGTGAATACGTGGATATACATTTTTTTCATTTTTTAGAAAATATATTCTTTGGTTCATTCATAACGACTGTAGACCCTGAAATGAAGAAAAAATTCCTCTGGCGAACGAAACCCATAGAACACACTGATGCAACAATTATCTAAAACCATTTTGGCTCCTTCGCTGTGGTGATAGACACTGAGCTCAGAAAATTATTTTGATGTTGGATGTCACGACTATATTACTACTAAGAATATCCTTGAAGTAGACTGACATTTTTTAGAATAAATAATTGATCTCAAAGAAAATTGATACATGAATTCAAAATAAATAATTCAATCAACATAAATACGTAAATAGACATATAAATAAATAAGTGATTACGTAAATAATTAATTGAACATAAGTAGATAAATAAATAAAAGAATTAATAAAATAAATAAGTATATGGCATAAATGAAAAAATTAATAGATAAAATAGAATGTCAGTGAAAAGCATACATGATTATAACTTTTCTTTTTTCCTACATAAATATATTTTTTCTTTTTTTTTCTTCTTCTTCTTCGGGAAGTGGTTAATCAACGCTTGAGGTATTTTATGGTCAGAAAAGGAGTTATTTACTTTCCTAAAAGGAAACGGATGGGACAAATGGACTTCTCGCTTCTTAGGAGGAGAAATAAATGGCTACCAAACAGCCAGCAACCACTAATGAAGTGTGGACGCCATATCAACTCCCTTCCATCACTTGCCAACTTTTATCTTCCTCCATTCTTCTTTATCCACTTTCTTTTCGCTACTCCCTCCTCGACTTTTTCGTTCTTCCCTCTCCCCTTCCCCTTTCTCCATATTTTTAATGACCTTCTCTCTCCTCTCTCCTTTCCTTTTCCACCCTTCCCCTTTGTCCACTTCTCATCATCCTCTCTCCCTTTTACTCTTTCTCCCTTCCTCCCTTTATTCCTTCCTCTAGTTTCTCCCTTTTCCGTTCTCTAGTTTCTAAGCGTAGTTTTAGATTTTTTGCGTCATTCTATATCTAGAGTTGCTCATTTCTCTTCTAAGCACCACTTGTTACCGAAATCTTATCAAAATAATTGACTATTTTCAACACTTTTTTCGACAGTTATCATCTACAATAGCCCAGCAATTTGTTCGTGTATATTCATGGACTCATTGTGTAGTACATTATTAAACCATTGTATGATGGTAGTGTAATGGTTAAGCGCGTTGGTCGTGCATTCACTTAGTTGCGTGTTCGAGTTCTGCAGTCGTCTCCAATGGGACCTTTCGCAGTGAGCAGTTTGATACCAGATACCGCCAGATTTTGTCATTCTTGCCGGAAAATAAATACTTTTTTGGGCAAGTTGTATAAGCTTACAGAGGTGTATCGTTGTGCATTATTGTGTCTGAAATCTAAGTCAATTAATTTCATGATTGCAAACGGCATATAGCATTGTTTGAGCCTCTATTTATAAGTACAGATTATATTCGTAAAGCAGCCTATAATTGTATCAAGCCAAGCAATTTGTCATTTTCTACCGACTTCAATGGACGTATACTGATATATACTTTCATTTGAATGCACCAAGCAATAGGCAAATCCATGTAATGTATCGAAAATATAATTTTGCATCGAAGACTTAATTTTTTCGGTACGATTAACATTTGCATTTCTCTTACTTTTTCTTGAATCTGACGTGCACTCTGCCACGGCACACGTAAAATTAGTTATATTTGTTTGAAAATAGCTCCCAGCAGATCTAAGAGGCTATTCTTTACATAAAATGTCGTTCACTTCGTAAATCTGCCACCACTGTTGTTATTTTTTATCTCACTGATTATCTTCATATACAGGACGTGACAGTGATATCCATTATTTTTCAACACTCTCAGATAAAATGCACAAACCGAAATCAACATCCTCTTATTTTTACTGCTCATACTTACTTCAGTGAAAATAATTACCTATTTTTAGTTTTACCTTATAATTAAATTAACAAAGTCTTATCACACACCAGTAAATGAAAATTATAACATTAAGAGTCATGTTTTTAATTTTAAATATATTTATAAATCAATTTATGTTGTATCTTTTTTTTCTAATATCGGTTTACAAATTAGCTAAGTCACCCCTTTGCCTCGTGAAATCCGAGACAATTGAAAATTCTAGCGCTAATAGGAATCTACGAGCCTGACTGCGAAAGGTCCCATTCCCAGCAGTGAATGTTAGTTGCTTGTCCTAACACTCCAAGTGCATAGGGCAATGGTGATAGCTCCGAAAGCAACGACTCAGCGCCTCCTGGTGTAGTTTCCTTATCTAAATGGTTAATTAACAGTTGTTCTAAGCACACATATACCCGTATATATATACTAGTCTCCCACCTTCATTATATATCATATATATATATATATAATGTGTATGTATATATATATAATAATATATATATATATATATACATGTATATATATATATATATATAGATCTATATTTACAAAGGATTACAAAGGATTACAAAGGCAAAGCATGCCGACAGGAGACCTTTTGATCCATATCTAGGTCGGATGCAAAAAAAAAAAAAAAAAAAAAAAAATCATATTAATAATAAATTAAAACTATAACAATGTAAATAACAATTAAAATACATAAATAAATGCATTGGTATAGTTGAATAACAAACAAACAGGTAAATAGTAAATGATAATAAATTGACATATAACTAATAATAAATGAAAATCAGACAGACAAATTATAACAAAACAAAAACAAATAATATAACAAATTATAATAATTACAGCATCTTACTTAGGTATTTATCTAAATGATTCTTAAAGCTTCGAACTGAACTACATTGCACTACCTGTGCAGGAAGTTTATTCCATTCATTAACTACACGGTTGGCAAAGTTGTTTCTACCTACTTCCAAATTGAATCTATTTCCGGACAGTTTGAGACCATTGTTTCTTGTCTGATTCTCATTCAATGTGAAAATTTGGTCACTTTTGATGTTGTCAATTCCCTTTAAAATCTTAAAGACCTGTATCAAGTCACCTCTGAGTCTACGCTTTTTTAGGGAAAACAGATTCATGTGCTTAAGTCGATTTTCGTATGATTTATTTTTGATATTTGGAATCAGTTTTGTGGCTCGCCGTTGTACTTTTTCCAGTCTGTCAATGTCTTTAATATATGTGTATATGTGTATGTATATATGTATATGTACATATGTATATATACATATATATACATATATATACATACATATATATATACACACATATATACATATATACACACATATATACATACACACACATATATACACACATATATACACACATATAAATACACATATATATACACACAGATACACAAATATATACACACATACATATACACACACATATATATATACATATATATATATATATATATATATATATATATACATATACATACATAAACATATACATACATATGTACATATATATACATGTACATATATATACATGTACATATATATACATGTACATATATATACATATATGTACATATTGTATATATATACATGTACATATATATACATATATGTACATTGTATATATATATGTACATATATATACATATATGTACATATTGTATATATATAATATATATATATATATATATATCATATATATATTTATATATATATATATGTACATATTATATATATATATATTACATATATATATTACATATATATATATATATATATACATATACACCCATACATATATATATATAAATATATACATATATATACACATATATATACATATATATACACATATATATACATATATATTTACACATATATATACATATATATATACACACATACATATATATACACATATATATATACATATATATACACATATATATACACATATATACACATATATATACTTATATATATACATCTACATATATATACACATATATATAATATATATATATATACATATATACATATATATATATTGCTCTTCCCATTCTTTCTCAGTGCTTACTTCTCATTCGTGTCTCTTTCTACTACATGGAATATCCCTTTTGCTTTCGTTTCCATCTCCAGTTTCTTCTTTTATTCTTATTTTTCCAAATCTTGCACCAGTGGTATTATCTTTTCCCTCTTTTTATATTCCTCTCTTTCGGTTTGCATCCCCCATTTCCACTTCTCTTCCTTTCTTCTCTTGTGCCTCTCCTCTTTTATTCTTTCCTTCTATTTTTCATGTACATATATAACCTAACTTGTTACATTTTTTCTATGTTCAATGTTCACTTTCTCTTCACTCTTACCATCCTCTATTTTCTTTTTTCGTTAAAATCTTCCCTTTATTATCATTTCTGGATCCTGACCAAAACCGATGTGCAGTCATGATTCAGAAAATGCAGTTGGTGGAGCAAATGGTAAGGGCGAAGGTAAAGATAAATTTTGTGTGTGTACACACACACACACACACACACACACACACACACACACACACACACACACACACACACATTATATGTATCCGTGTGTGCGTGTGTGTGTGTGTGTGTGTGTGTGTGTGTGTATGTGTGTGTGTGCGTGTGTGTGTTTGTGCGTCCATATATATTATATTTGCATAAGCTACCACATGGACACAAGTGCAAGTCTTCATATTATTGTACAACCACGCACGAACGTATGTGAGCGGTTAGACAGACAGACAGACAGACAGACAGACAGACACAGACACACACACACACGCACACACACACAAAACCCACACGCATACAAATACACACACGCACACAAATACACACAAAGAGTCGAAAGACCTCGCACGAACACGAAACTCGTAAAATAATAGGGACCGACTCGTTAAGCCGAAAGGATTTAGTAATTCCGATGAGACTGGCTGCAGAAAGCGGGTCTTTCCGGAGAAAAATGGCCTATTTTGTGAAAGAAATTCTACGCTCTGGGCTTAATAAAGCGCCGGTGTCCGCAAGTCTATACTGAGTTTAACTAAAACTCGAGAATATTTGCCGGAGACCATGCTAATTGTTTTAATCCCAGGACTGGATCGTAATATAGTTCTGTAGTTAAAGAAATAGGAAATTGTTAAGACGTCAAATTTAACGATACAAATAACATAATGGAGTAGAAATAGCGAGTTCGATTAGACTGCAAGTATGTGTGACACGTAATGTTAGGAAGGGGAAGGGAGAGGGGGATAGGATAAGGATGATGGAGGGAGGTAGAGGAATTAGGGTGGAGAGGGGAGGGGGAGGGGGAGGGAAGTGGGAGAGAAGAATGATGGGGAATGGAACAGAAGCGGAGAAGGGTGAGAGAGGAGAGGGGGAGATAAAGGAGAGGACGGAGAGGACGGAGAGGACGGAGGGGAAGGAGAGGAAGGAAAGGGAGGAGGGGAAGGAGAGGGAGGAAAGGAAGGAGAGGGAGGAGAGGAAGGAGAGGGAGGAAAGGAAGGAGAGGGAGGAGAGGAAGGAGAGGGAGGAGAGGGAGGGGAGGAAGGAGGAGAAGGAGAGGGAGGAGGGGAAGGAGAGTAAGGAGAGGGAAGGAGAGTAGGGAGAGGGAAGAGGGGAAGGAGAGGGAAGAGGGGAAGGAGAAGAAGGAGAGGAAAGAGAGGGAGGGGAGGAAGGAGAGGGAGGGGAGGAAGGAGAGGGAGGGGAGGAAGGAGAGGGAGGGGAGGAAGGAGAGGGAGGGGAGGAAGGAGAGGGAGTAGAGGAAGGAGAGGAAGGAGAGGAAGGAGAGGAAGGAGAGGAAGGAGAGGAAGGAGAGGAAGGGGAGAGAGGGGAGGAAGGAGAGGAAGGAGGGGAAGGAGAGAAGGAGAGGAAGGAGAGGGATGAGGGGAAGGGGTGGGGAGACTGGTAAGGGATTGGGAGACGGGAAGGACTGGAGTGCACACGGGAGGGTGAGAGGTGGGAAGGGAGAGGTGGGAAGGGAGAGGTGGGAAGGGAGAGGTGGGAAGGGAGAGGAGGGGAATGGGAGGACGGGTGGAAGGAAGGTGAACTTTCGCGAGGATGAGCGTGGCACGTGGCACTGTATTGATCCCTGCGTAAGGTGGGTGCCAACTGGCACCAGCCTGGATGAAATGGGTTTGTGTTGCTTCGGCCTTTTCCAGAATAATGTCATTAAGCCAAAGAGGAGCCAAGCTAAATCGAAAAAATGGACTGGTTCTGGAACACGAGATATAGTTTCTGTATTTCTGTTTGGTGTCTGTTGTCTGTGTGTATGTCTGGTCATATCTGTCTGTCTGTTTATCTGTTTGTGTTTGTCTATCGCCCTCTAAGGTTTTGTGCCTGTATCTGCTTGCCTGCCTGTCTGTCTGCCTGCCTGCCTGCCTGCCTGCCTGCATATTTCCTTTTCTGTGTCTGAGTGCCTGCCTGACTGCTTGCCTGCTAACTCATCCACCTTTTTGTTTTCACTATGTATAGTATGTATGTCTGTACGAGTATGCGTTCCGTTTCTGTCTTTGTCTGTCCCTCTGTTTGTCTGTCTATTCATCTGTCATTTAGTTTTTCTGGTTCTCTCTGGTTCTCTATCTGGCTGGTAATAAATCTCCCCGACTTTGAATGTGTGTGTGTTTGCCTCTGTCTATAGTTTTGTCTGTCTGGTGGTTTGTCTGTTAGTCTGTTAGTCTCTTTGCTTGTTTGTCACTTTTTCTGTCTGTCTGCTTATAGGCCCTATAAGCTTGTCTCTATATGTCTCATTTTGTCTGAGAGAGAAAGAAACAGGAGAGAGAAAATGAGAGATATAGAGAGCGAGATAGAACCGGAGGGATTTTTCATCTATTTTTTTTTTCTATTACCCTGTGGCTCATTATATTAAATGCAATCATCTTCACATGTCAATAGTCATAATTATACTATTATGCAATTAACAATCATAGTGAAACACAATTTATACGAGCTGCAAAATCAATAAGTGCAATTATGTCGGAAGGGAGACTCCACTGCATTAATTATTACCAAGTTGTCAAAGACTGGAGACCTTCTGGTGTTATATTATCAACCAAGAAAATCAATACACCAAAAACCTGAAACAGTTTGTAGGAACCAATTGGTTTCACTTAGCGTTAAAATGACCTCCTACACTGATAGGAAAACGCATTTCATAAGTAAAGGATGTGCGAGCAAATGTTTCAGAAGCTGCTGTTGCAAATAGATTTGATAGAGAGGATCTAATAAAATGGGATAGCAAGTTAGGTTAGATTAGATAGTCCATGACCTACGACAGTGTGACATAAGCTAGGGTCTTAATGTTTCTTTACTAGGGCAAAGCAACAGTCAGTTGTTGTCCCTGGAGCGGAAGACGCGGAGCCAAGCAAAGTAAACAAAAGATGGATCAATACCCGCACAAACATGGCACGCAATCGGCAACGGGCAAAACCATAGTGTTTTCGGTCGCCTAAAAGAGAGTTGATACTACGAGTAAACGTTCAAGTAATTCTTTCATTCTTCTCTTTTCAAAAGAACGAAGATAAAGTAGCTATGGAAGAACTTTCTGAAAAGCACACGGAGATGAATAGGGTTATTTCATGACTCATTCCTCTGACTGGTTTTTGACTAGTTTTGTGCACAAAACCAGTCGTTAATAAAATTGGATTATGATTCGTGTCTTGTACCACATTACAGTCTATAGCCTTAGTATTTTTCTAATGTCCCATGCATATCTATACCATTCCTAAAATTGAATTAAAGATATTTTATTCATTCTATACATCTACCCATTTGTTTCTCTGTAAATCCATCTAACAACATCAGTGAGTTGCCTAGCACTAAAACTCAAATATATTTGAGCGAGACGGGATACAGCATTTCCTCCTCTTTTTTTTTCTATTTTTTTATCACCCGTCTAGTCGGTGCGTGATCCACCCTTGACCTGCATGTAGACTATCATGATATTTACTGTACGTTAGGGTTGAAAGACTTTGTAAAATTTCTCTATTGCGGGTGAGTGTCGTGTTAGTTTTATGGCGGGCGGGTGTGGAAAAACAAGAGTAGTTTTCTCACCGAAGCAGTTTGTTTCTCCTCGTGCGTTTTAACCTATTTGTATCTTGCAGGCAATGTAATTTGGACGTATGCTTTGGCTCGGCCACTTCGCTTGTAAGTGGTAAGGGGCCTCTTAAAATACCATTCATGCATATGTTATGTGTGCATGTATGTACATTTGCATGTACCTATGTACGTGCATATGTACGTACATATATATGCATGTATATATGTATATATGTATGTGTGCACATATCAGATATTTATGTATTTATGTATGTATATATGTATGTATGTATATGTCTGTATGTATATGTCTGTATGTATGTATGTAAATATGAATATGTATGTATGTAAATGTGAATTTGTGTGTGCATGCATGTATGTCTCGCAGGCACTTTAATCATGATAGCAACTAGCATAGTTTCTAATATTCGAATAGCTTGTTTTCAAGAATACATCAAATAGAAAGACCCTCTAGTACCCGAGATTTTCTAAAAAAAATATTCAAATTTTCGTTCCAAATATTGGGCACTATCGAGTTTAGTTCTGAAAATTATAGGTTATAAGAACTATACAAATGACGGAGGATTAGTGGTAATGATATTTAAGAATATTTCATATACCCTGAGGTGCCATTATCTACTCATGTATGCTTTAAGAGTTTGTAGAATATTTTTATTTTCTAGTTCACAAGAGCTCGTATTAACTGGTGTAAAGGATCAACAGGTTTCTGGATTATATGACAAAGTGTGGAACAATACAGGCACTACTTCTTACTGGGAATAACAAAATATTTGAATCTCTAATACTAATAACAAAGGTATCCGAAATATGTTTTTTGCATCTTCTTAGAGTTAACCTTCTCTCTGTTTACTGCTTTTCTTGGTTTTATGTATTATATTCGTGATTCTGAAGTTTTCCTCCTCAGCCACTTACGCAGTGTCTTGGTTTTATCCTTCATTAGATTTTTCAATTTTTCTGTCTACCATGGTGATCTTTTCTTTCCTGATCCACCCATATATATATATATATATATATATATATATATATATATATATATATATATATATATATATATATATCATATATATATATATATATAGTGTATATATTATATATTTATATATGCATATATATATAATGTAGATATTATATATCTATATATGCATATATATATATGATTGAGCAACTTTTATAATATCATGGTACTTGTTTTATTTTATCTTTTCATCTTATATTTGTTTTTTAGGTTTGTGGCGCTATCACCCTCCTGTAAGGAGAATTGTACTTTCATGGTACTTGAATTAGAGTTGTTTGCAATACAGAAATTTCCCTCGCGATTCTTTACTTCGTGATTGAATTTTTGCCTGACGTTTGTCAAGTCAATCTACTGATAAATCAGAAGATAATCGAAGTTGGCTTGTGACGCCGTCGACTATCACATGGCGGACAAAAAAAAAAAAAAAAAAAAAAAAAAAACGCTGTAGCCCGACATCCGCTCCCCCATGAGAGTTTCTAAATGCCCCTGTAGGGCAGAGCTTGATAAAAAAAAAACATTCTTTCCTTTGTGTAATAAATCCAAGCCTTAGGGTACTTAGTAGAATTAGTCTGATTAGTTGAGGTGACGTTTTACAAAGTATCCTTTATGTAGTACTATCATTAACTATCGGAATATCAAGAGTATATTTTAATGGAATATATCTTACGGCCCTTCTGGTGTAATTAAATCTAACAAGTGTGTTATATTATTGTGAAAGTTAAAAAGGCTTCCTCCGTTGGTATTATGTTAGCACATGAGCTATATTGTGTGCGAAAGTGATAAGACCAGTCACGTGACCAAAATTAATTGTCATGTGACTTATAGCAACGAAACCAACCATGGGCTGTGTCACGCTGCCAATTCTGGCACACTATCATACATACACAATACCAAGCTTGTGTCATATCCCTATGTCTGAATCAATGTCATGAAAATGAGTCATGACTCAGGATACTGTAATTCACGACACAATTTCCGAAGGGTGACACTACATAAGTGTGTCATGTATTGTGACACTACACAGGTGTCATTTATTGTGACACTACACAAGTGTGTCATATATCGTGACACTACACTAGTGTGTCATGTATTGTGACACTAACAAATGTGTCATGTATTGTGACACTACACTACTGTGTCATGTATTGTGACACTACACGAGTGTGTCATGTATTGTGACACTACACAAGTGTGTCATGTATTGTGACACTTCACATATGGGTCATGTATTGTGACACTTCACATGTGGGTCATGTATTGTGACACTTCACATGTGGGTCATGTATTGTGACACTTCACATATGGGTCATGTATTGTGACACTTCACATATGGGTCATGTATTGTGACACTTCACATGTGGGTCATGTATTGTGACACTTCACATGTGGGTCATGTATTGTGACACTTCACATGTGGATCATGTATTGTGACACTACACAAGTGTGTCATGTATTGTGACACTACACAAGTGCGTCATGTATTGTGACACTACACAAGTGTGTCATGTATTGTGACACTACACAAGTGTGTCATGTATTGTGACGCTGCATAAGTGTATAATGTATTGTGACAAGTATGTTATGTATTGTGATGCTATACAAGTGTGTCATGCGTTGTGATACTATACAAGAGCGTCATACATTGTGACACTACATAAGTGTCATGTATTGAGACATTACACAAGTGTCGTATATTGTGACACTACACAAGTCACATGTATTGTAACACTACACAAGTGTGTCATGTATTGTAACACTACATAATTGTGTCATGTATTGTGGCACTACACAGGTGTGTCATGTATTGTGACACTACACAGGTGTGTCATGTATTGTGACACTACACAGGTGTGTCATGTATTGTGACACTACACAGGTGTGTCATGCATTGTGACACTACACAGGTGTGTCATGCATTGTGACACTACACAAGTGTATCATGCGTTTTGACACTACACGTGTGTCGTCTATTGTGACACTATACAAGTGTGTCATGTATTGTGACACTATACAAGTGTGTCATGTATTATGACACTACACAAGTGTCATGTTTGTGGCTTTACACAAGTGTGTTATGTATGATGATACTGCACAAGTGTGTTGTGTACTGTAATACTACAGAAGTGTGCCATGTACTATGACACTGCAGAAGTGTCATGTATTGTGATACTACACGTGTCATATATAGTGTGTCATGTATTGTGACACCACAGAAATGTATCATGTATTGTGACACTACACAAGTGTGTCATGTATTGTGACACAACAGAAATGTATCATGTATTGTGACACCACACAAGTGTGTCATGTAATGTGACACTACACAAGTGTCATGTACATGAATGCACGTCACTTCTACTAAGCTAGGGTAGCCTGGATCAGTAATTAGTGCCTTGGTTCAGGTCAGGCAGCTATCGTGTCAAACAAAGTAGTGTAATTCATCCAAGTGGCGCGAATCGATCGAATATCACTTCTGTGCCATCCACGTAAATTTTCCCTAAATCTAATGGATTGCCAATGTTAAAATGTACCGGAAGGAGACCTTTGTTTCATAATATGTTCGAACGAACAAAAATGAAATAAAAATATGAGTAAACATGCAAGCAAATAAGTAAAATCGAGAACAGAATAATCAAATGGCAGACACTACAGCGTCGGTGCCTGTCCAAGTGAATAGTAAAATCTTATATTGTGCTATATTGTGCTCCACTGTATTGTGTGTTACATTGTACCATATTGTGGTACACTGTGTTGTGTTATGCAATATATATTATATTGCTACATTATGATTTATTATGCTACACTGTGATATATTGTGGTCTACCATACTACATTGTTATATAATGCTACAGATTGTTATATTATGATATATTGTTCGATAGTTCTACATTGTGATTTATTGTGCTACACTGTAGTATACTGCGATATATTGCACTTTAATTACTACATTGTGCTATGTAATATGTTGTGGTCAAATGTACTATAATGGATCGTGTCTGCTGGAGGCATATTCCATTAATTACGTACGCTGTGGGAGGAATCGTTTTGATCTACTTCTAAATTAAATCTATTGTCTGAAAGCCCGAAGGCGTTCTTTCTTGTTTAGTAAAATAGGGTAATTCTTCATGCCTGAATAAAAGAATATATAAATAAAATAGAACAAGAATAAATCGAATATCAATTTAGATATGAACTATTTTCTTCAACAAACTGGTTTAGAGGACTTCATTATTTTCTAGATTTATTTTTATGATTATTTACTCTCCTCTCTTACAAATATTTGATATCGTTTCACTTTGTAATTGGAAAAGGTATTTCCCTCCACAAAATGAAACTGTTGTATTGTAATTAGAATAAAGATACGTTCTGCTCAATGTGATTATCGATCAACGGTGATCGTTCATGGCTCAATGATGATAGTCAAACGATTGTCTAAAGCACTAATTCTTTGTTTTTGAATTATGCTGTTTTGTTTTGAGCTGGGAAGAGACTGATCATTTCAACCGAACCTGACAACGCGCTTACCCAAATAGGATGCCAGGTAGGATGTGCGTCACCGCCGTTGGTTGTGGTAGGTTAACAACACTGGTCTTTGTCATTTATGTTGTCAAGATTTTTTTTTTTTTTTTTTTACCGATTCCAAGTACAGTATATTTAACGTGCTAAATTCAAATCTGAAACCAGTTTTCTTTTATCGTTTCCAGTTTTTACCCTATCAATATTTTTCTGTTAGTTACTTTTACACAAATAAAGTTGTTTTCTGAAGAATTTACACATTTATTATTTAATTACGTAATAATGTAAATAAAAGTAATTGCTTACTATAGAAAGGTTTAGATATCCATTCAAGGACCTAGGCAACGATTTGTATGGCTGTGTTGTCATATTTTTTGTTGTTTCAGCAGATGATCAGTGAAGTGAAGCTTTGTAAGTCTATATGCATGCACATGCATCCACACGCTTATATATATGTGTGTACTTGTGCGTTTTATAAATTCATTGATTTTATTGCAAGGATTTGACAATGAACAAAAGATGCAACAATTATTCAAACGGGCTTTGTTACATTTGTGGTAAAGTAAAAATGCCTCATTAGCATTCGAAATTTACTCAATTTGTAAAATCATGTAATCACGCCTATTTTGGAATACATTGCAAGCTTATATTTGAAAATAGTAACGATAACTTAGTGTCGAGACTCATTAATGTATTATAAAAATATACAATTTGATGTATCGTACATTTACAAAAAACCGGGGACTTACTTTGATATTTTATCTATATGAAATTTAGAGGTGTAACTAGTGAGTGGTCATCTAAAGAAACACTCTAACCTGGTTAACACAATACGTCTGTTGATCCACTGGTCAACCTTCATCAAATTCTGCTGCCACCTCTTCATATGAAACTTGGATTAATGAAGAATTTTATCAAGGCCACCAACAAAGGAAATCCAGCATTTGATTTCATAAGACAGGCATTTCCACAAGTCAGTGATGCAAATATGAATGCAGGTATTTTCGATGTCCCTCAGATTAGAATCCTAACGAAGGATAAACAGTTCGATAGAGTAATAAGTGAAACAGAGAAGAATGCATAGTAAGTCTTCAATTTCCTTAGAAACAAAAGGAGTTCAGAATACGTGTTCATTGTTCAAAAACTGATGCAGGGTTTAAAGGCTCTGGGAGCACGTATGACGGTAAAAATGCATTTTCTAAGATCGCATTAGGATTGTTTTTCTGATAACTGTGGGGACTACAGCGAAAAACAAGGTGGTTCCACCAGGACGTTCGCACTATGGAAGAAAGATATCAGGAATGATGGGACAAACATGTTATTAAATTACTGTTGATCTGTAAAACGTGACTTGCTTGGTGAAAAACACGAGAAAGTAGTTGAAAAATATTTTCTTTCACATTGATGTATATTTCTGCATATTTCCAATGTTGATAAAAATAATATATCATTTAGTCATTATTAAGCTTATCTTATAGCTTTGATACTAAATAATTGTAAAAGAAAAATAGCATTTTCAATGATAACATTGTTCTAACAATATTCAGTGCAATTCGATAATCTAAGCTGATGATCAAAACCATCATCATTTTTTAATTCAGCACAAACAGGTTACTTAAAACTCAGTTGAGAAAAACACGATAAAAGAAAAAATCAAAACGCAGGCCTGTTTAATTATCGCACGAAGCAAAATGTACTTTAAAAATTTAATGCGTAGATCGCATTGTGAAGAAAAAGTTCCTGGTAAAAAAGAAAATGTAAAGTTTACGAACAAATTGTTGATGAAATAGCTGCAAACATTTTTTTTCTAAAATTTACGGCGCTTTGCAAATGTTTCAAGGATTACGATGTATCTTTTGAAGTCATTAATCATACGTAGCGCAAGAACTTACTGTAGCTTTGTACATAACCTAGCAAACAAGGACAGAAAAAAATGTGCAGACTTTGACAGATAAACATGCCTTTGTTTATAATATAGGGTTCTCTTAATTTTTTTTTTTTTTTTTTTTAATAAGATGGCCATAAGGTGTCCACCACTACTGGGAGGGGTTTCCCTCAGCCGACTAAATTTACTTGTAGATAAGTAAAAACAATGCGTCAAAAACTGCAGAGATTGTTTTAAATCTTCTGTATTTATGTGCAGTGGCCTTTGAAGTAGTTTATCATACCGTCGCGATCGTTGAGGTTGAAAAGTTCTGCTTCTTTTATATAAAGTATGATGTATGATATTGTACGAGATTTTTTATTCTTTATTTATTAATTTCTATATATTTTTTTTTTAACTTAAGCATTTTGTGTCGCAGAAAAAGACAAGTGACAAAAGAGATGCATAAGACATGATACAAGAAACGCCTTTGTCGCATCAAACTTTTCTTTATAAATTCTTGGAATAGTTGATCCCGATCTCGCCGTTTTATTCTATTTGATATTATCTTGTTCTACTTTAGTCTTTTCCAATTCATTTTATTCTGCTTACTCTGTTCATTTATCTATTCGTTTACCACATTACTTCTATTAAGACTCCAGATTACGAGTTTCTGTAACAAAAAGATGAATGAAATGCGAAGGGTGAGAGGGAGCAGAAGAAGAGGTAGTGATTGGCATTATCATTAGGTAAGTGTGGTGATGGCAGGAGAGCGGCAAGTATATAATGTATGGCTAAAAACGAGGACGTATATGAGAGGCATAGGATGAAAAGGGTGGAAGCAAAGAACGAGGTGAGGGAGGACAAGAGAAAAAAGTCTGTGAAATGGGGCTGGTGCTTGATTGAAAAAAAAAAAGTAAAAAAACAAGATTAAATAAATATAAAAGAAAATACAGTAAGATAGAAAAAAAAATGAGAGCCAACCGTGCAATAAAACAGGAAAAAGTACATTTTTCTCAAATATCTTTTCTCCAATGCGTGGAGCTTTTGTTCATTCTTTTCTCGTACTGAAAGGTTGTATTACTGTTCCGCTTCGCAATCTAGATCTGGTGTTATGTAAAGCATTAACGGTGCGTCTAGTTTCCGTTATGAATAAGAACGGAAGGAAAGGGTTTCTGTTAGACCCGGAAGAAGATATCTTCCGTGTTGACTCCTAGGTCAGTGTATATTCAAACAGAAAACAGCCCTTCTCACACACAGTGATCAGTGAAGAATGGACAATACTTTTACTGAATTGGAGGATGTTTTTATTTTGTATAATATATATACTGCGCATCCATGTATGCATATATATATATGCACTAAAAACCCACTATTATTTGGATTTAAGAAAAGAAGGAAGTAACGAATTTCCGTATATTTCGATCACTTACTGTGATCCTCTTCAAGCGGAATACATAGACAAGAGAACATACATATCTTATATACAGATGAGAGAGGTAAAGTTAGGGAACATGGACAAGACATCTCATGTGACATCTATATTGTTACGCGGGTTATGTGGTAAATCGTCCGCTTTTACAATGTAAGGAAATAATTTATTAACTGCCAAGGTGGTTATGTAATCTGGTGACCATTGGCCTTTTGAGATATTGAAATTCGGGAATTGTTTTATTAAGGAAGATTCAATAATTTTCCTTTTATAACTACATTTGGATTTAAAAATGGTTTTTGCCTCGTCCCAATTTATTCTGTGATTATTGTTGGCTACGTGTTTAAATACCGCGGAGTTATGTTGAGCATATTTAACTGAGTTTTTATGTTCTTTAATTTCTCTCAAATGTTGCCAAAAGATAACGTAAACATCATTTTTAGTTATCCCAATAATCTATTCAGAAAAGTAGTTAACGTTTATCACAAACCAACAGAAGACATAAATCCCGGAGTTTACAAATTACCCTTGATTCAGTGGGCTTGATGTTTCTCTTTATGAAGATCCGTACGAAGATGTACGAAGATGTACGAAGATCCCTTAGCCATTGTAGCAGCTGGAAAAATGTGCACCTAGAGCTAGAAAGAGCATCACAAGTCCTAATTAACAACGGTTTTAGCAATAGAGACATTGAAAAAGTGACCAAGAAAATAATGGAAAATTGGTACGAGGAAATTAAATCAGCAAATGCATCAGACAATCCAGCGCAGAACGTTATAAATATATACTACAAATCCTTCTTCTCCACTGCTTACAAGGAGGATGAGAGAGTGATGCAACAAATCATAAAGAGAAACATCAAGCCCACTGAATCAAGCTCCAAAATTAATTTCATTATTTACTATCAAAACAAAAAAACCTCGAACCTACTCCTAAGGAACAACACCAGGCAGATCGTCGATGAACTTCAAAAATCTCATGTCGTATATAGGTACACATGCAAACATGGGAACTGTGCGACCCATCCTACTACCTATATTGGCATGACCACCATGAGGCTCTCGCGTCGTCTGTCATACCACCTAAACTCAGGAGCACCTAAAAATCATCATAGCGAAGTCCATCAAGCAAAGTTAAGAAGAGAAGACCTAACCCAGAATACGGAGATTATAGATCAAACAAAGACCCAAGACGTTTACCCATATTAGAGGCCTTGTATATTAAGGATCTATCCCCGGGAATGAATACCCAACTCGAGGACTTAAAAATCCTACCAAGTGTGAGAAGATCATTCCCCAATGAAAACGAGACAAAAAACACAGATGCACGCCACCCTCCAACCTACAGGACGACACGGAGCTCCGGCGACGCCAACCAGACAAAATCCCACATCGACGATCAGACAAAATTTCACACCGACGACTAGACAAAATCCCACAGCCTGTCCCATATATACCCACACACACCAGCCCAGCCCTTAGATTCGCACCTGCCACTGAGGAAGCACCAAGAGGTGTGAAAACGCGTTTTGGCTTTTTTCATAAATTATGTATGTTATTCCACAACATGACATACGGAGATTTATTAAGGTTACTGCCCACAGAAGACAAAATTACTATAAGAGAGAAAAACACGACAAGAAGCCCTTTCATAACTAGCTTTCCATTCAGTTTAATGAAGTATGCTTGAGGGAAAACCTCCTGCCCATTTACACTATATATATATATATATATATATATATATATATATATATATACATATATATATGATATATCGAAGAAGTGTTTGATAATATTTGATATCTTGAACATGTCCTGAAGCTAAATCAAATAATATAACCCCACTTCATACTATTATTACCTCATCATCAGTTTAAAAACAAACTTAATGATTTCATATTTCTTACAATGATCGAGGAAACATTTCAAATATAACATTAAGTTAATATATGTTAACAAAGCCAAGTCTTATCATAATAACCTTGAAAAGAGCTTCTGGTGAAACCGTGCGGAAATTAACATGATAAAATAACCGAGAGGCCTGAAACAATTTAGTGCGTTCAGAATAACTACTGTAAACAACATCTTACAATTAAGTTCTGCACGCGCCCAATATAGAACGAGGCCATTGGCAGGTCGCCTTTCAGTGAGGGAGATGTCGGACCCTTTGGCGTTTGTTCATGTTTCTGCAATATCACAACGTGTGAGTAACAAGGTGATTCATCCTATGACCACGGCCGCGCAATACAAAGTTTCGATGCGTGTGTGAATGCTTGCGTGTGTGTGTGTATTTACCTTGTATTTTAAGGGAAGAGAGCTATGCTCGTAGTGACCCACTTTTGTATCTTTCAGCATTCAGTTTGATCTTAAATTCTTGCATAGTTTTTGCACTCACCATTTCATCGTTCAATTTCTTCCAGATATTTCCCCCTCTGTATGGGAAGCTGTTATTTTTCAGAACTCTTCTGTAACTATCATTTTTAATTTTTTCATATCCTCTCGTTTTTCTTTTATCCCACTTTAGTAAGTTGTGTGTGTGTGTGTGTGTGTGTGTGTATGCGCGCGTGTGTGTGTGTGTGCGCGTGTATGTGTGTGTGTGTGTGTGCGTGTGTGTGCGCGCGCGCGTATGATCATACGCCTCTTCGTACAAGTGATCAAGTGAGTGAGTGAGCGAGCGAGTGAGAGACATTTGAAAAGTAAAATTACATTAATCTTCTCACGAGGGTGTTGCTCCTACGATTTCTTGCTTAACCTCAAATAATTTCGTAAGTAAATAGATAAATAAACATATAAATACAAATATGAATAGCTAATCGAGTAGATACATAAACAAGCACACAAATAAATGAACAAATAAATAGACAGAAAATAAGGGAACAAAATGTTATATATATAATTAAATCTATGGTTGAGTGTGGGGTATTTGTCAGAAATTGTACACAGTGACGGGCAATCATGCCAACACGCGCATACAGCTAGCTGGTGTAGTGGTTACTGTAATATAACGAGAGCTCTGGTCATATAAAAATAAAACAAAATAAATAAAATGGGAGGTAAATACAGACACTTATCCTTGATTAGCTTAGTTTCAATTGAGTACATTCAGTGCAATCTTAGTCATGTCTTTTGGATAAAGAAATTACAAAATTAGTAATTTATATGTGAGAAAATTTCATAGTTATAATAATACTCTGAATTTTTGCTATGGCTATAATAAAAATATGGTTTTTAACTATATCTACAACGTGAAACTCGATTAAAAAGTTGTAATAAGTGAATGGTTATTTTTTAATATATTTGTAAGGTCAACTTTGATAAGAAAAATATATATTTTTTTTATTGCATGTTTAATTAATCTGTTCATTTATGTATCGGATAAAGAAAATAATATCGCTTTTCGAAATTTGTGTGAAATATAAACTTGAAGCGAGTGTAGCTACTTATTTTAGACTGAACAATTCTAGGGAAGGTTCTCTATTCTGTGACGTCACACTCAGTTCCTAGAATGCTACTTCGGGTAAAACCAGACGTATACGACCTGCAGCACGTCCGCTGCGTTTGGCGAGAGAGAGAGAAGGAGGAAGAAGGAGAGAGAGAGAAGGAGAAAGAAGGAGAGAGAGAGAAGGAGAAAGAAGGAGAGAGAGAGAGAAGGAGAAAGAAGGAGAAAGGAGAGAGAGAGAGAGAGAGAGAGAGAGAGAGAGAGAGAGAGAGAGAGAGAGAGAGAGAGAGAGAGAGAGAGAGAGAGAGAGAGAGAGAGAGAGAGAGAGGAAAGAGAGAGAGCAAGAGAGCAAGAAAGAGCAAGAGATCCGCTTTCTTACTGAACAGCTGAGCTGCCTCTGCATTTTTCGGAGACTGCAGGTGCCTGAGCTCTTGTAACGCAAAAGTCGTGCGAAGTGGGTAATGTACGGTGAGAGTTTGTTTACCTCGTGCTTATAAACGAGCTCCTCTTCCTCCTTGTAAGGAAACGCTTCGATGAATTTATTGCCTCAAGTGAGAGGTTTTCCTCACGAAAAGAAAAGGAGACTAATTCTACTTACTCCCCTTTCCACTCTCACCCCTCTCCCCCTCCTCTCCCTCTCTCTATTCCTCCCCTCCCACTCTCCTTCTCTCCCTTCCACTCCCTCTCTCTAACCCCTTTCTCTCTCCTCCTTTTCCCACTTCTCTCTCTCTCTTTCTCTCTCTCTCTCCCTTTTTCTATCTCTCCATCTCTTTCTATTTCTATATTCCTCTCTCTATCACTATCTCTCCTTATCTCTCTCTCTCTCTCTCATCTCTCTTTCTCGGCGTTTTGCGTTCACACCCTCTTTAGGTGCAGATGGTGTAAGTTATGTAGATGGTACAGATGGTTCCGGTTATGTAAGTGCTATTGGTAGTGCCGTGCTCCCAGTACAGATGGTCTTTTTAGTGCAGGTGGTGCTGTTCACAGGTGGTATTAGTTGAACATGTGTTGCAGGTGGCCATGTAGGTTGGGTAGGTGGTTCAGGTGTTGTTGGTTATGCAGGTGGATTTAGTAGCCAGGTGGTACAGGTGGTTCTTTTGGTCCAGATGGTGTAGATGGTGGTGGTGGTGATAGTTGTTGAGACTGAACAGATGGTGTAGCTGTAGATACAGGTTCTACTGGTGCAGGTGGTGTAAAACTGGCAGGTGGATTTAGTAGTCCAGGTGGTACAGGTGGTTCTTTTGGTCCAGATGGTGTAGATGGTGGTGGTGGCGATGGTGGTCGAGGCTGAACAGATGGTGTAGCTGGTGTAGATACAGGTTCTACTGGTGCAGGTGGTGTTAAAAATGGCAGGTGGTACTATGGTATATATGATGTAATAGTTACAAATATTATACATTTGCTAACATTCGAATACTAAATCCACTATCTTCTTCCATTTATGTCCATCTCTCTCCCTTCTCCCCCCCCTCCTTCTTCCAATAGTTTTATCTTCCTCTACTGTTCTCATTCTTATCTTTATGTCTCTTCTTCAATGCTTGTTCTTTGTACAGATCCTTCTCGCCTTTCTTCTTACTTTTCTGTCAGATTTTAATTCTTTTTAATTCTAGTCAGACCCACTCTTCGAATGCATCCTTCTTATCGTTAGGTAATCTTCCTTCTATATCTTGATCTTCTTAGCTTCTTGTAAATCTTTGCTGTGCACTGGTGGTGTCACATCTAAGTACCACAGTGACTGAGCTCTTGCGAAGTTATTTTTCTTTTTATTCAATCACTATTTACGATCCGCGTATGGTCGTAAAAATTGCATTTAGGTCGTAAATTTACGACCAAGAAATATACGATACCCACTGGGCCCTAGAAGGCATCAGTCAGCCTCTTGAGTACATACAGATGTAGATAAATAAAATATTTCTTCTATGTCATTATCAGCACCTCTTGTGCCATTTTTTGTTATTTTTTATTTAGCGCAACTTGCCTTCATCTGTCCTCTTTTTCAGTTTTTCTCAAATAATTTTATTACTGTTGCCTAATCTTCTTTTCCTCTCTTTTCTCTCTTTTTGTCGTCTTCTCCACCTCTCTTTTTGTTGTTGCATTATATCCCAGCGCAATAATCGTTGTTGCATTATATCCCAGCGCAATGATCGTTGTTGCAATATATCCCAGCGCGATTATGTATTCAATCATGACTCTTTCCCATCACTTTGTGACCAAACATCCTTTGGCGCTGTCCGCCAATCACTCAAGGAGATATGAAGTCAAGGATAGATTACGTCCATAAATTCATGTGTCTGTGGGGAGGGGGGGGTGTGTATGTGTGTTTTTTTCATAATATCCTGACTTACAGCCATAACTCCTGATCAAATGTCGAAGGGAAAATGCCAAGATTTTTTCCTCTGAAAACTTTTTCGGTGGGTCACGCAACGCTCATGGTAATCTAATCACATTATATATTACTCCCTATCCATCATGCGCGGCACAAAACCTTAGGAAACGGAAACTGTCTTGTAGGTGAAAACAAAGCACATATATGAAAGAATTTCGATAATAAACATTGTTGACGCTAGGTTAGTTTAGTACCCGCTAGTGCTACTTGTAAACTATCCCTCTACTTACCTAGTGTTAACATCTACTTGTTGGTCAAGTTAACTTGTAGAAAGGACTAAACTAGCCCCGTGTCAAGGAGGTTTTAGACATTCACTTCTGAACCTCTACATTTTCTTTTTACGAATAGTATAAGAGATCAGATATAGTACATCATCATATCTTGTCGCACCAGAACCGTGTCCATATAAGGGCAGTTTCATTTGCTTCCCTAAGGTCTTGGTCGGAGCAATGGGGACTCAATGGACATTCCCGGAGGACGTGGACCATCGTCTGTACTTCGCCACAGGGACATTGGACATAGTACAGATTAGTATCTAGTTTGTTACCTCTAATAAATTTTTCCTAGTTTGTGGAGTATATCTAGATTTATATACATCACATGAAGTTATGATTAATCACCGAGGCTAAACAAAGAATTCATAAAAGGTAAAGTGGGAAAACAGCAAAGATAAACAGAAATAAAACAGGACAAAATAAAACAGCTAACCAATTGATATATGAAAAAATAAATGAATAAACGAATTGATTAATCAATCAAACAAATTAAATCAAAATGAAAACGCAATTTTTTTTTTTACCTTGAAAATATTTCAAAATGTTTCAAAGACTTTTCCATAATCATATGGAAAACATGGGAATATTATAGATAATGTTTTTTATCAAGCCCTTTATCGTTTTTTTTTTTTTTTTTTTTTTTTTTTTTTGAGGGGGCTGTTAATACAAGTTTCATCATTCCTTGGTTGCAAGAAGATGATAAAGCTGCATACTCTGCAGACGGGTACACCATCTTTGATACATCATTATCCTGATGGATCGTTATGATCCTACGTGATACGGGATAGGCGCGGCTTGCTATGCATTTACGAAATGAACGGAGAATACAATACTGCGCGTGCGCACTGGGATCAGCTGCCGAGGTCGGCTTCAGTGTGGATTATGGTATGTAGTCTATGCGTGCTTGGTCATCTATCTACGGACATATCAAAGAATACGATTATCCTGAAGGGTTCACGTAGGATCTACATAGAATATTGTGAACTCCCAGCTTAATCCATGGTATATTAGTATTACACGTGTAGATATTTCTGTCTCTGTTGTTACATTTGTGAAGATATGTTTTTACACGTAAGCTTCTTTGTATAGATTATAGCATATATTCAATTAAGTATTTATTTGTAAAAGTCTGATACATATTACAGCTAGATTTGAATGTCATATTACCTATTTACTGTTTAATTAAAAGCAACATTTTATGTACGGCTTAGAATATGCAAGTATGTATGTATGTATGTATGCATGTACGCATGCATGTATGTATATATGTATGTATATATGTAGGTATGTACGTATGTATACATACATATACTGTATATATGTATGTAGATATGTATGTACGAGTGTGCATTTGTGTGAATTCACATAGAGATAAAAAAAACTGTATATGGAAACGAGTACAAGCAATTATTATGCTTGTTAGTCCAAGCTAGCAGCAGAATGGAAGCTGTAAGAGAGAAATTTGTATCTTCAGGTCATGTGGCTGAGGTTGATACCAAGGTTTTTCGGTGGAATATTATGTACCTTCCACGTGTTAATGATAAACTCGTTCTAATGATAACGTTCCCATGGAAACGTTTCTGGGGGGGATCTAATGGAGGATTACAGCGAGGTCCATTGAAGCTGTCATCATCACGTACAACGCTGTCACCACTATTATCGACTTCATCACCATGACCGACTTCAGCATAGTAATCGTTGTCACCACAGTAACCATCATCATTTCCGCAATCATCTTTACCACCACGATCATGTATCCACAATCGCCATCACCACCATCACGTCATCACTACAACTGCTCTCATCACCACAACCACAGCCACCATCACCACATGCATTACCAACATCACCACCATCCTCATCATTATCCCCATTGACACCACTTCCTTAATTGCCAACACCTTCTCCACCACCACCAGCTCCACCATCTCCACCTTAACTGCCTCCACCAAATGTATAGCTAAATACTGTGTAGCGAGTCCACCTGAAGCCTTACTGTGACATGACATGTCCAGACACTATTGGAAGAGTCAACACACCCAAACTACCTTGTGGCCATCTGACGACCAGTTGGACTGTTGACAAACGTGCTCTTCGGGACCCACCTGAACCATCTGCTCTTCTGCTACACTGCCGGCTGCTGGATATCTGCTGATTGCCTGTCCATTGAATTGGCTGTCTGCTACTACCTGCCCACCTCCACAGTTCCCATAGTACCTGACCCTTTTAGGTGGCAGCGGTGATGATGGGTGGTTGTGGTGGTTGTTGTGGTGGTGGTGGTTGTGGTGGTGGTAGTTGTAGTAGTGATTGTGGTGGTGGTATTGGTGACGATAACCTCTACAAAAAAGTTATGCATTCAATATACGAGACACTATGATCTAAGAAACACTACGCACGAGCTATACAAGCACAGTAATATTATATATATATATATATATATATATATATATATATATATATATATATATATATATATATATATATATATATATTATATATATATATATGTCGGTACATTACAGCACATCTCATTCCAAGAGGAAGAGGGCAAGAAGACAAACAATAGCGTCCATGGATAATAGACAAAGATTAAATAGAAGGGAATTAATTTATAACCATATACTTAGCTTTGAGGATAAAATAAAATGTACAAGAATGATGGACTCGTGTTATATCCAGTTAAATAGATAGCTATGACAATCTAGTTATGAAACGAAGTTAACCTCTATAGTCCACTACAGTGCATAGGGGTTTAACTTGAATGATTAAAATGACTCGACGGCAGTTAGAATTGTATGTCACCATTACCAACAAAACGAGATAACCGAGTTGGGTTTGGCCCATTCGATAACTACATTTCCTTTAGGACATAAGAATAGAAGCAACTTCAAGAGACCATAAAGCCTACATTAGGTAGTTCCATGTCCTTTACCACATATCTCCATTCATAAAAATTATGTAACCTTCTCTCAAAAATAACCACTAGTTGCAGCGCTCACTATATGGTTACTAAGTCTATTCCGTTCGTTAATTAACTACTGGTAAACCAGTTCTTGGCTATCTCCTTCTCATACATACATACATATACCAAAGGCTTTTTCCCCCTACACGGGGGGTAGCCAAAAAGAAAAAGGCATAGAAACCACTCCCACCCATTCCATTTCCTATATATTCCACTCCCCTCCACCCTCCTCCCTCCCTCTTATCTTGGCACCTTCTGGATGACGGGTCATCCCTGCATCCTTTCCACTCAAATCTAAACATATCTAACATAAATCAGTTACTACGAGTTCTAACCTGCTTTAGATAAAAATTATTTGGTGGGAGCCAGATTAAAGACATCTTCATTGCAGTGAAAAAGTTATTATAATAGTATATACAAAGGATTACAAAGGATTACAAAGGCAAAGCATGCTGACAGGAGACCTTTTGATCCATATCTAGGTCGGATGCAAAAAAAAAAAAAAAAAAAAAAAAAAAAAACTTTCTTCACACTATCTCCAGACTATTTTCTTTAGGTGATAGACTTCCAGGACTCAGAATTAAGACCATTTTAGTTCATCCTTTTAATTTGATAGTATATGAGAGCATTTTCTAACTTGAAGGCGAAACCTGAAGAACGTCTTGAAGAAAAAAACAAAGAAGGTTTTCGAAAAGAAGACGATGAAGAAGCCAAGTGCCAACTACGGAAGAAATATGTGATTAGAAGTCGACGGGAAATGCTCAAAGAAGTGATTACGAAAGATAAGAAAAGAGAGAGGTGGAGGGGGGAGGAGAGGAAGCTGTTGAAAAGAAACGTGGAGGAAAAGAAAGTAAATCTGGAAATAAAAATGTGAAAGAAAGTGAGATTTTTGGATACCATTAGAAAGGAAAATGGGGTCGTTTTCAAGGCAGTTCGTGGAAAACTGTTCTTTTTTTTTGGGGGGGAGGGGGATTAGATTAAACGGCGGGATGGGGAGAAAATAAAAAAAAAAGGAAAAAGAAAAGAGGGCAGGAAAGAGGAAGAATTGGTGACAATGTATAGTTAAGTTAGAGGTTATAGTTGCTGATACAACTCTTAAAATCCTCTTTGAAGATTATGTCTTAGGAGATTTTATCCAGCTGTGACGTCACTGAAGCAACGGATCTAAAGTGGGCCCTATACGACCAATATTATTGCGCAATATTCCTTATTGTACAATATCATTTACGGTGTAGGGATGGTAAAGAGGTACACGTTTTTGGCCTGTACATTTGATGTCTTCAATATATTGAGTCATTCTTCAATAATCCCTACATTGTCAGTAATATTGCACAATACGGAATATTGCGCAATAATATTGATAGTGTAGGGCCGCTTAAGGCTTTGATCATGTCCTCTACAGAGGTGACCACACTTTCTTCCAAGGATCCAAGAACGGATACGTGCAAATGGTGGGTCTGTGAGCCGGACGTCAAAGAGGATCATCTCCATACTACCCGTTTTCAATGCCCACCAATACCCTGACCTCCATCTGGAGGTGCAGCACCGAGGGGCTGACACTCGGTCAGTGGATCAAGTCGAGTATCTCTCCATCAACTTTTATTACTTCCATCCTCTCACTACTATAATCAAGTGAGAAAAACACCATCACACACCTTCACAACACAGACAAAATCTGACGTTTCTTCCAGCAGAGATCTATGGGAGGGCTCAGAGGACCATTCCCAGATGCTGTAGGGCTGTAGGTTTCTAGAAATTGAAATCTTGAAGGAATTATTTTATTCTGGCTAACGCAGGACAATTTCATTTGTCTTTGGGGGAGATCATAAAAGTAAAAGGCTTAATGGAGGAAGGAATGAAGTTAGTGGGAGAAAAGGAGAACTTAGGAGATAAAACTAAAAGGTTTCGAAAATGAAACCTCGTAAGAATGTTTGGTAAGAGACCAAGGTTAGATAACATGGAAGAACTGGGGAGAACGGGAAGTTCGATAAGAAAAAAGTTTGAAGGAAATAAAGGTGGAAAAGAATGGAAGAGAATAAAGAAAAAGGAAAGGAGAAGAAAGAGGAGAAGGGAAGGGTGAAGATTATGGAACGATGAACGGCTCAAAGAAATAACAGTAAGAAACGAGAAGAAATAGGATGAAAATAGGGAATGTAGAAAGAGCAAGAAGAGAAGAAAGAGGAAGTGGATCAGGTAGGAGGAGGTTAGTAGGTGAAAGGGTCAATGAATACTTGATCGAAGTTCCTCGACACTTTGAGGTCACCAACAGAAATAATTCGGATCACCAGAGCTCACGAATGGATAGTTTCTTCAGACTCTTCGTCATAAGCTTCTGGTAAAAAAGGACTTCAGGGTTATGAAATCGTAGTTGGAGGATCGAGTACGGTCATGTTTCTTTGGGCCAAACAATATGACTTACCTCCAATATGAAGGTCAAACTCTCTTTGTCCGCAAAGATGATTCCAGCACAGGAAGAGCAAAGACATGGTCAAGGATTCTTGTACTTCGAAGAATAAAAAAAAGAGGATTACATCTTCGTGGGTTGGCTAAAACGCTACCAGGAAGATTAAAAACCAATTCCTTCTACTTCCTTTCCCTCCCCTTCCCTTCCCTTCCCTTTCCTTTCCATCTCCACCATTCCCTTTCCCTTCTCCTCTCCTCAACTACCCTTCCCCTCACCTACCCTTACCCTCACCTACCCTTACCCTCACCTACCCTTACCCTCACCTACCCTTACCCTCACCTACCCTTACCCTCACCTACCCTTACCCTCACCTACCCTTACCCTCACCTACCCTTCCCCTCACCTACCCTTCCCTTCCCCTCCCCTACCCTTCCCTTCCCCTACCCTTCCCCTCCCCTACCCTTCCCCTTCCCTCTTCCTCTTGTAGTCCTAAAACTCCTTCATGCACACACGAGTTTCTTCTCTTAGTTGAATATAAACGAGTCTGCAACTCGGAAGCATGATATAGTGAGGATACTGGCTCTCAGGAAGCTGCAAGACAGGCTGCACTGCATGAGTGTTTGCTAGTGGAAGGCCGAGAGCGCTTGCTCATGACAGATGAGGTGCTACTCTTTAAGCACTTCGATATGCTCAGACACTCTGATCCCACAGTTGCCCATATCGAAGTCCTCATCTTCTCTCTTCGTTCTCGCGTCTGTAATCCTCATTATCTTCCTCTTTCTTCTCCTATTTCTCTTTCTCAACTTCCAACTCTTCTCAACTTCCTCCTCAACTCTTTCTCACTCTTTCTCAACTCTTTCTCAACTTCCTCTCAACTCTTTCTCAACTTCCTCTCAACTCCTTTCTCAACTTCCTCTCAACTCTTTCTCAACTTCCTCTCAACTCTTTCTCAACTTCCTCTCAACTCTTTTCTCAACTTCCTCTCAACTCTTTCTCAACTTCCTCTCAACTCTTTCTCAACTTCCTCTCAACTCTTTCTCAACTTCCTCTCAACTCTTTCTCAACTTCCTCTCAACTCTTTCTCAACTTCCTCTCAACTCTTTCTCAACTTCCTCTCAACTCTTTCTCAACTTCCTCTCAACTCTTTCTCAACTTCCCTCTCAACTCTTTCTCAACTTCCTCTCAACTCTTTCTCAACTTCCTCTCAACTCTTTCTCAACTTCCTCTCAACTCTTTCTCAACTTCCTCTCAACTTCTTTCTCAACTTCCTCTCAACTCTTTCTCAACTTCCTCTCAACTCTTTCTCAACTTCCTCTCAACTCTTTTTCTCAACTTCCTCTCAACTCTTTCTCAACTTCCTCTCAACTCTTTCTCAACTTCCTCTCAACTCTTTCTCAACTTCCTCTCAACTCTTTCTCAACTTCCTCTCAACTCTTTCTCAACTATCCTCTCAACTCTTTCTCAACTTCCTCTCAACTCTTTCTCAACTTCCTCTCAACTCTTTCTCAACTTCCTCTCAACTCTTTCTCAACTTCCTCTCAACTCTTTCTCAACTTCCTCTCAACTCTTTCTCAACTTTCCTCTCAACTCTTTCTCAACTTCCTCTCAACTCTTTCTCAACTTCCTCTCAACTCTTTCTCAACTTCCTCTCAACTCTTTCTCAACTTCCTCTCAACTCTTTCTCAACTTCCTCTCAACTCTTTCTCAACTTCCTCTCAACTCTTTCTCAACTTCCTCTCAACTCTTTCTCAACTTCCTCTCAACTCTTTCTCAACTTCCTCTCAACTCTTTCTCAACTTCCTCTCAACTCTTTCTCAACTTCCTCTCAACTCTTTCTCAACTTCCTCTCAACTCTTTCTCAACTTCCTCTCAACTCTTTCTCAACTTCCTCTCAACTCTTTCTCAACTTCCTCTCAACTCTTTCTCAACTTCCTCTCAACTCTTTCTCAACTTCCTCTCAACTCTTTCTCAACTTCCTCTCAACTCTTTCTCAACTTCCTCTCAACTCTTTTGCTCAACTCCTCTCAACTCTTTCTCAACTTCCTCTCAACTCTTTCTCAACTTCCTCTCAACTCTTTCTCAACTTCCTCTCAACTCTTTCTCAACTTCCTCTCAACTTCTCACTTCTCTCTCAACTTTTCTCAACTTCCTCTCAACTCTTTCTCAACCCCTCTCCTCTTCTCAACTTCCCCTCTAACTTTCTCAACTTCCCCTCTCCTCTTTCTCAACTTCCTCTCTCCTCTTTCTCAACTTCCCCTCTCCTCTTTCTCAACTTCCCCTCTCCTCTTTCTCAACTTCCCCTCTCCTCTTTCTCAACTTCCCCTCTCCTCTTTCTCAACTTCCCCTCTCCTCTTTCTCAACTTCCCCTCTCCTCTTTCTCAACTTCCCCTCTCCTCTTTCTCAACTACCTCTCTCCTCTTTCCCCTTTCTCATCTCTCTTTCTCAACTTCCCCTCTCCTCTTTCTCAACTTCCCCTCTCCTCTTTCTCAACTTCCCCTCTCCTCTTTCTCAACTTCCACTCTCCTCTTTCTCAACTTCGCTCTCCTCTTCTCAACTTCCCCTCTCCGCTTTCTCACTTCCCCTCTCCCTCTTTCTCAACTCCCCCTCCTCTTTCTCAACTTCCCCTCTCCTCTTTCTCAACTTCCCCAACTTCCCCTCTCACTCTTTCTCAACTTCCCCTCTTTCTCTCCATTCCCTCTCCTCTTACTCAACTTCCCCTCTCCTCTTTCTCAACTTTCTCCTCTCCTCAACTTCCACTTCCCTCTCCTCCTCTCTCAACTTCCCCTCTCCTCTTTCTCAACTTATCTCCTCTTTTCTCAACTTCTCTCTCCTCTTTCATACTCTCCTTCTCTCAACTCTTCCTCAACTTCCTCTCTCCTCTTTCTCAACTCTCCTCTTTCTCTCCTCTTCCCCTCTCTCTCCTCTTTCTCAACTTCCGCTCTCCTCCTCTTCCTCAACTTCCTCTCTCTCCTCAACTTCCTTTCTTTCCTCTTTCTCAACTTCCTTTCTTTCCTCTTTCTCAACTTCCTTTCTTTCCTCTTTCTCAACTTCCTCTCTCTCCTCTTTCTCAACTTCCTCTCTCTCCTCTTTCTCAACTTCCTCTCTCAACTTCCTCTCTCCTCTTTCTCAACTTCCCCTCTCCTCTTTCTCAACTTCCTCTCTCTCCTCTTTCTCAACTTCCTCCC
>NC_134805.1:30800290-30810290 GCF_046742065.1 Oratosquilla oratoria
GGAAAGAGAGAGAGAGAGAGAGAGAGAGAGAGAGAGAGAGAGAGAGAGAGAGGAGATCTGTGAGAGGAGGGAGAGGAGAGAGAGTGGGAGAGAGAGGTGAGATAAGGGGAGGGAGAGGAGAGAAGAGAGGAGATGGGAGAGAGGAGAAGAGAGAGAGGAGAGGGGAGAGAGGGAGAGAGAGAAGGAGGGGGAGGGCGGAGAGAGGGAGATCGAAGAGAGGAGCGTGGAGAGAGGGATGACGGGAGAGAGAGAGAGGGGGAGGGAGAGGGAGTGGAGAGAAGGGGAGAGAGAGGAGAGGGAGGGAGGAAAGAGGGGAGAGGAGGAGAGAGTGGGGGGAGGAGTGGGACGAAGAGGAGAGGTGGGGGGGAAGAGCGAGGGGAAGAGAGGGAGAGAGGGGGAGAGTGAGAGGAGAGGGGGAGGGAGCGAGGGGGCGAGAGCGAGGGCGGAGGGAGGAGAGAGAGGGAGAGAGGGGACGGATGAGAGAGAGAGGAGAAGAGAAGAGAGGGGGAGAGGGAGAGAGAGACGAGGAGGGAGAGAGAGGAGAAGAGGGAGGGAGAGGGAAGGGAGGGAGAGGGAGAGAGAGAGAGGGGTGGAAGAGAGCGAGGGGGGGGTGGGAGGAGAGAGAGGGAGGGAGGTGAGAGAGGGAGAGGAGAGGAGAGAGAGGGGGAAAGGGAGAGAGAGATGAGGGACGGAGAGAGGGAAGAGAGAGTGAGAGGGTGAGAGAGGGGAAGAGATGGAGGCTCACGAGAGAGAGAGGGAGACAGGGGAGAGAGGAGGAGGGAAAGGGAAAGAATGAGAGAGAGAGTGAGGAGTAAGAAGAGAGAGAGGGGAGGAGGACGAGAAGAGGGAGAGAGAGAGAGAGGGAAAGAGAGGGAGAGAGATGTAGGGAGACAGAGAAGGAAGGCAAAGGTGAAGAGACAGAGAGGTGAGACACCGATGGGAGGAAAGAGACAGGGAGAGAAACAGAGAGAGGGAGAGAGAGAAAGAGGGGGGAGAGAGAGGTGGGAGAGAGACAGAGGGAGAGAGACAGAGGGAGAGAGACAGAGGGAGAGAGACAGAGGGAGAGAGACAGGGAGAGACGCAAAGTGAGACAGAAAGAGAAGCAGGCACAGAAAAAGAATGACTGAGGCCAATGTATCCTTATAGCAATGAAGAGACGAGAGGTTCGAATCCGCTAGTCACCGCGTGACATCAATAACAAACATACAAGGCGTCCAAAAACAGAGGGGCATCCCCGCCACTTTTATTGGTTTTGAGTTAAAAATGGATTTACTCCTACGTCCCAAAGCCCAGAAAGAGGCAATCATGCTCAGTCACCTCGCTTTGCGATTGATTAACGACTGGAATATTGCATTCTAGTGTATATTTAACACTGGGAGGATAGCTTGAGCAGATCAGGGATATCTATTGATAGTCGATAGACATTTCTCATTCTTACCTTTAATGAGATTTATATAATCTAGGTACGGGCACAAAATTTTCATTTTTTTTCAACCCTTAAATTATTGTTGCATATGAAAGGCAATTTTATTAGAAACAAAATGCTTTTTATTTTGTATTAGCATAATAATTTTGCGGGCTTTCGATGGAATAAGCGGGACTTATCCGTGCTTAAGTGGTTGATGGTTTTTTGGCATTGTGGGGTGGCCCACATTCAGGCATTGTTAAGGGGGTGGTTGCTTAGCTTTTGGTGTGAATGTGTATCTGGGGTCGTTGTGGGTAAGCTGTGTGTTTGTGCCGGGGGGGTCTAGTGTTTGGGAGTGTAGGTTGTGTAGAGCCCATGCCGGAGGGCAGCCCGGGCGAAACAGGATAGCGCGGAGAGAAGGAACGAGAGCGGACGAGAAAAGAAACGGGAGGAAAGGCAAAGAGAGGAGAGAAAAGGAAAGCGGAGGAGCGCGAAAGAGAGGGGAAAAGGGACGAGAGTCACGAGATGAACGAGAAACAGGAGAAGGAAAAAGAGAAAGCGCCAAGGAAAAGAGAAAAGAGCGAGAGAAGGAGAAAGCGAAGGAAGAACAGAGCCGAGAAGGAAGAAAGAGAAAACGAGAAGGAAGAAAGGAAGGCCGAGAAGGAAGAAAGAGAAAAGAGAAGGGAAGGAAGCAGAGAGGAGAAGGGAAGAAAGAGAAAAGAGAGGAAGCCCAAGAGAAACGAAGAACAGAAAGAGCCGAGAGAGAGAGAAGGAAGAGAAAAGAAGAAGGCCGCAAGCGAACGGCCAGAAAAGAGCGGAAGAAAGGCCTCAGACGAGAAAGTTCCCTACGAGCGCCAAACGGACAGAAGGAAGAAAGACCTCGCGCTAGCACCTCTGCCAAGCCGCGACACTCGCGAGCAGGCACCGCCTCCCCGCAATCCATCAAGGAAGCCCTCTCCTACGCGCCTTCTCCCACTCCCCTCTCCTTCTCCCCTTCCTTCCCCCATTCCCTCCCTCCCTCCCTTCCTCCTCCTCCGTCTCTGCGCCTCTTCCTCCCTCTCCCCTTCTCCTTCCTCCCTCTCCCCTCTCCTTCCTCCCTCTCCCCTCTCCTTCCTCCCTCTCCCCTCTCCTTCCCCCTCGCCCTCTCCCCTCTCCTTCCTCCCTCTCCCCTCTCCTTCCTCCCTCTCCCCTCTCCTTCCTCCCTCTCCCCTCTCCTTCCTCCCTCTCCCCTCTCCTTCCTCCCTCTCCCCTCTCCTTCCTCCCTCTCCCCTCTCCTTCCTCCCTCTCCCCTCTCCTTTCTCCCTCTCCCCTCTCCTTCCTCCCTCTCCCCTCTCCTTCCTCCCTCTCTCCTTTTCTTTCTTCCTCTCTCCTCCATTTCTTCTCTTCTTCCCTCCCTCTCTCCTCCCTTTCTCCTCCTACCCCTTCCTCTCTTCTCCTTTCCCCCCTCTCCTCTCACATTCCCTTCCTCCCTCTCCTCTCACCTTCTCTTCCTCCCTTTCCCCTCCCTTTCCAGCCTCTCCTCTCCCCGTACTCCCTTTTCCCTACCCCTCCTCCCCCTCCTCTCGCCCTCCTCCCTCTTCTCCCCCTCCTTCCCTACTTTGCTCTCTCTTCTCTTCCCATTCCCAGCTCTCTCTGCCACGGAAGAGAGCGGCTTCCATTAGTCTCCCTTTGCATTCTCCCCGACGGAGGCGACCACCAGTGCCGAAGGCAGTTCCCTCCTCCTCCTCCTTTCTCCACCTCCTCCTCCTTCCCCACCTCCTCCTCCTCCTCCCGTTCCTCTCACTGACAGATTTCTTAATTCCGTCCATCTCTAGATGCACGTGCGACTGTATTTGTTTCTCTTGCACTCTCTCTTTCTCTCTCTCTCTCTCTCTCTTTCTCTCTTTTTCTCTCTCTCTACGCCTCTCTATAAACTGCGAGTGGAAGAGGTATTCTCCTCCAGAATGTAGATGAAATCATTTTTTTTTAATTACCGAAATTGTTTTGCAATGCATAGTAAACTTTTAAGCTAAACACTTGCACTCGGAAAGAAAAGGCAAGTAAGGACGGAAGAATTCTTTTGTGTAAATAGGCCTTTCAGAACCCTGTAGAGACCCGCCAATTTTTTTCCAATCTTGAAGCGGGGGTAATATATATATATATATATATATATATATATATATATATATATATATATATATATATATATATACATATATATATATGAGAGAGAGAAGAATAATTTGATTCCTTTAGGATCTGGATCTATCCACAACTGAATAAAATCGTCTGGCGTCAACTTTGTCTTCGCTATTTTCATTCGTGGGGACGAAGATGGAAGGTCTCCGTTTTAATGAAACAGTCGGCTCTGCTGTGGATGTGCTGCTTCTTCCTACATTGCTTCTGACCCAGAGCAGTGAGCGGGATACAGGTATGAACCGTCATCCACGAGGAGCTAAGATGGAAATGGAATTGGGTGACGGCTGGAAATGGAATGGGTTGGGGGGGAGTGGAATGGGTTGAGGGGAGGTTACATATCTTGGTTGGCTACCCCCTTATATGTGGGAAGAAGTCTCTTGGTATATATATAGATATAGATAGATAATTACAACCAGAATTATATTATGTTAAGTTGGCCATTATAGCAAAGGACTTGAGGCTTTCAGTAACCCTTCAGCACAGGAATCCGATTTCAACTGAATGAAATCAACTGATATTCACCAGGATAAAATATATAAAAAAATGAGTTCGTATATGAACATAACCTCTCAGCGTCCTAAGCTTCAAGCTTCAGACTACCTTTGCTTTATATTGTGAAACAATACACGACTCTAAATGATTCGTATATTTCATATGCAGGGAAATACTTCATACAACAAATTAGTCTTGAAAATATATGAAATACTAATGAAATTAAACGAAATCCGCTTAAAATGACCTTTGGAGTCGACATGACGTCACATTTGAATAAAATCGCTCAGCATTGATCGGAATAAAAGTATAAGGTACGCCATCATTGTGAAGACTATAAAGTCGCTCCATAATAGTGTGTCTAAACATATGGAAGTGAACGCGTGGTGCATCCGTTTATTCCTGTAAAGAACACAAGTAACTATATATAGTTTCCTTTCTTTGTTTTTTTCTTTCTCTTGCTAATGTAATTTTGGTGTTGTTACCTTGTATTCCTCCGGAATCTTCCCTCTTCCCCCCTCGCTGCTTGTTTGTTAATGTATCGTCTGCTATTTTTACTTTTCTGAAATGCTCTCTCTCTCTCTCTCTCTCTCTCTCTCTGTTCTTACTACCTCCATATATGTTTTTATGTCTGTAGACCTAAAGAGTATTTCTTTTTTCATACACATTTCTTTTGTATTGACATGACTTTTTTTTCTATTCAGACTTAATACAATGTTTTTGTATGCCTTTATTCAATATAATTTATTTATTTACTTATTTATTTATTCATTTATTTTTATTCTATTTTTTTTTTCTTATGTATTTTATCTTTACTCATTTTTTTTTTTCATTTCTTCACCTTTTTAGTGAGGTCATGAATCCAATTATTCTTGGTCTAACAAAACATTAGTTATCTAACAAGTCACGTGAAAACAAATAAAACATTACTGCGACGATCAAAATAGAATAACAAAATACCTAAATGTATGGAAACGTCCTACAATCTCTTCAATTTCAATTTTGCTTTTCCTCTCACACCCCATTTACTTTATTAGACTCCGACCCTCCCATCAACCTCCATTTTCCATTCCATCTTCCATTTTCTCTATCAACGGCCTCACTCCGCGTCTCTTCGGTAAAAGTTGTATCTTCTGTTTACATTTTCTTTCCTTCCAATTTTCTTATTTCCATATTCCTTTTCTCATTGGTATTATGACCAGATTCTTTTCTGGATTTGATTTTCTGTTTATTTATTAATTCAATTATATATTCATCTATTTATCTACTTTTTTTTTTATTCTTATTTTCATTTTAACTTTTTTTTTTTTTTTTTATTGGCTACCTTCCTTACAAGGGGGAAAATCCTTTGCGATATGTATGTATTTATTTACTTATTCTATTCTTATTTATTTATCTATCATTTATCTTTTTTTTTTATCTTTATCTTTTTTCTTGCGATACTTATGCATTTATTGCCTCTTTTATTCTTTGTCCCTTTCCCACGTTCTTTTTAGACATTTATTGTCTCTGATTTATACTCGGAGGCCATTTTCCCCCTTGCAGAAGGGGTCGCCAATCTAATACATGACTAGACGCCTCACGTGAGAAGAATACAGATGAAAACCAATCTCCTCTTTGTCCTAATTATTTTCCCCTTCGTCATTTCTCTTTAATCTCCTAAAGAGGACTATCAAGTTACCTCTCACTCTTTTCTCTTCCAATGTAGCTAGGTCCTGTACTCTCTGTCTCTCTTTTATGTCCTATTTGGGAGGCTAGGAACCAATTTTGTCTCCAATGTTTGTATTCCCTGACCTTTGATTAGGTCCCTCACGACAAATAAAGACAACACCGTCGTTGCAGGTTGTGTGTGTGTGTGTGTGTGTGTGTGTGTGTGTGTGTGTGTGTGTGTGTGTGTGTGTGTGTGTGTGCGTGTGTGTGGATGTTTGTGTGCGTGTGTGAGAGTGTGAGTGTGTGTGTGTGTGTGTGCGTGTGTGTGGATGTTTGTGTGCGTGTGTGAGAGTGTGAGTGTGTGTGTGTGTGTGTGTGTGTGTGTGTGTGTGTGTGTGTGTGTGTGTGTGTGTGTGTGTGTAATTCACCATGGTCTTGGACCAGGCTAGACTCGTGTTCGACAGCTATTTCCCTCCCGAAAAAGAGCTTAGAGATCACATATGACCGATCTATGGATAATGCTGTGACCTTGCACGGACACACACCACCAACTCCCAGCCCACGAGAGTTAAAGTATCAACCCACAGCGCAGCGATAGTGAAAGTATTCCAGCCCTGGGCGGGATTCAAACCCGGACCTCCGTAGTAACAGCAAGAAACTCAAACCATTGCTCTACGAGGTGTGTGTATGTGTGTGTGTGTGTGTGTGTGTGTGTGTGTGTGTGTGTGTGTGTGTGTGTGTGTGTGTGTGTGTGTGTGTGTGTGTGTGTGTGTGTGTGTGTGTGTGTGTGTGCATACGTGCGTGTGTAGTGCACAGGTAGTGCAATGTAGTTCAGTTCGAAGCTTTAAGAATCATTTAGATAAACACCTAAGCAAGATGCTGTAATGATTATAATTTATCATATATTATTTGTTTTTGTTTTTTTTATCATTTGTCTGTTTGATTCTCATTTATTATTAGTTATATGTCAATTCATCATTATTTACTATTTACCTGTTTATTATTTAACTATACCTATGCATTTATGTATTCTACTTATTTACATTATTATAGTTTTTATTTAATAACTTATTATTATTATGATTTTTTCGCATCCGACCTAGATATGGACCAAAAGGTCTCTTGTCGGCATGCTCCGTCTTTGTAATGCTTTGTTTGCGTGTCCCCTTGCGAGCAAGAGTGCCTGTGACATTCGTAAAACTGTGTGTCTTCGCAATCGCCTTATTCTTTATTTACTCCAAGGTCAAGACACGAAAATCTCCTCCTCAGCTTCCTTTCATTAGCCTCCTTTTCTCTTCCTCGAGTTTATTTCCTTTCCTTGATCTTCTTCGTCTTCGACCAGCGCCTTGATCCAGTCGAGACCTGTGTCCCCATCTTTCTTCCGCCACCATCAGTCTTGATTAACTTTCTATTCCTAGACCCCGCGTCTTTATTTCACTTGTAGTCTTGTCACCTTGTCTCCAACCTCTGTCCCTTCTGCTGTCGCGTACTTTAATTTGTATATGTAACTTTCATCAAACATTACTTCATCTCCATTGTGTGTCTCTGTTTGTGTGTGTGTGTGTGTGTGTGTGTGTGTGTGTGTGTGTGTGTGTGTGTGTGTGTGTGTGTGTGTGTGTGTGTGTGTGTGTGTGTGTCTGTCTGTGTGTGTGTCTGTCTGTGTGTGTGTCTGTGTGTGTGTCTGTGTGTACGTTTGCGTATGTGCGCGTGTGTGTGTGCGTTCGCGTATATGCGCGCGCGTGTGTGTGTGTGTGTGTGTGTGTGTGTGTGTGTGTGTGTGTGTGTGTATGTGTGTGTGTGTATGTTTGTGTGTGTGTGTATGTTTGTGTGCGCGTGTGCTTGTGTTTGCCAGTACTTACGTACAGACAAGGCAGACAAAAAGAAAACATTATCCAAGAGTGGAGGGAGACAGGAAGACAAACTCTGTGAGAAATCCCTACATTTCTTATTCGCTACATTCTCCCCAGTTTCACAGCTGCGCGCTTTATACCTTCCTAATGTTACCGTTGTCTCGTTTTATTGTCCTGTTGCATTTACGGGTTCTAATTCCTTGCTTCTACTTCCTAAAGCCTCGTTGGTATGGAGCTAGTTTAGTAGCCGCTTCTGCTAGCGACTTGTAAACTACCCCTCTACTTCCCCAGTGTCAACGGAAAGCTAGTCAACTTGCCTCCAACCTATCCTAGTGTGAACACTTACTTGCCTAGTAAGCTAACTTGCATCTAGCACTAGCGGTTACTAAATTGTGTCAACGAGGCTTTAGCTGCTGTGGCAATCTTTAAAGTTTTTCTTCTGGGATAACGCCAGACTATTGCTAAAAGAATTAAATTGTTCTATATGAAACAGAATAAGATCAGTAATGAACGTTAGCCTAGCAATGTGGTTAAAGAACTTAATGTGTCCCCTTAAAAAGGGGGGTAATTCAAGAATTTTATTGATATTTTTTCATATTTCCCATTACTCTTGAAGTAATGCAGAATTAAAGAAAGGAGGAGGGGTTAAAGAATTTATGTATTTTTTATCACAAGTGAGGTAACGTCTTCCCTAAAAAAAAAAAAAAAAAAAAAAAAAAAAAAAAAAAAAAAAAAAAAAAAAAAAAAAAAGGCGTGTGGTTTTCACGTCGCTCGATAGTGACCAAACATCTGCGGCGCGAATTTTCTTCAAGAATAGGAGTCAGGTGTCTGTGATACCTTCGAAGTTCAGAGACTTTGCAGTGCTTCTTCTTCTTTCTTAAAGTAAATAAATAAATAAATAAATAAATAAATAAATAAATATAAAAATGAAAATAAAAATAAAAATAAAAATGAAAATAAAAATAAATCAATAAATAAAATAAATAGAATAAATAAAATAAATAAATAGAAAAGTTGATAAAAAACAAAACAAATGAATAGAATAAATGAATATTTACAAAAATAAATGGTAAATTAATTAAAATAAAGTTGGTGGTAAGGGAATGTTCTTCTGTCATGTCCCTCCAATAAGTTTCTAATTATTCCTTCTTCTTTTTTTCTTATCTTTTCATATTCTCTTCGTTTATACTGTTATCACCTTGAAAGAGAGGCGTGTGGTTTTCACATCACTCGACAGTGGCCAAACATTTATGGCGATAATTTTCTTCAAGAACAGTACCCAGACGCCAGTGATGCCATCAAGTCCAGGAACATTTATCCCGAGACTCTGAAGTGCTGCTTCTCCTTTCTTAAAAAAATATACATAAAATAAACAAATAAAAAATAAATAAATAAAAAATTAAAAAGTGGATGGGAGATTTTTTTTTTTTTTTTTTTTTTTATCATTGCCCCCCAATAAGCTCCTATTTTTTCTTTTTAAATTGATATTTTTTCTTATCTTTGTATGTTCTCTTTTATTTTGTTATCCTATCCTCCATTATAGGTATTCACTATAAACCATGATTTTTCTTTATTTGCTTGCTTTTTCTTTATCCTTATCTTCTTTTCTTAATTAGCGTTAATTCTTAATTTCTATAAATCTTTTATACATTATTCTCATCAATGGTTTTCTGTTACGACTAACTCGTCTTAGAAGACCTTAATATCTATTATTTACTTTATTCAATAACTTTTCCTCTTATCTATAATTTGTTAATGATTTTTTTTCTTTAAAAACTCTAATTATTCTTTTACTTGTCTCCTTTCTGTTGTTCTGTTATATATATAAGTTGGCTAGAACTGGCGAGAGATTAGAGCCCATGGAACATCCGAATTTCTGCTCTAATCTCTCGCCAGTTCTAGCCAACTTATATATGGAATATTTTGAATCAGTGCTATTACCGGAAATTAAACCACCCGCCATGTTTTGGCACAGATATGTCGATGACATCTTTACGGTTTGGGACGATGAATGGGGATCATTCCAAGAATTTCACAACAAACTTAATCTCCCAACGAACATTAAATTCAAGGTGGAATGGGAATTAGATCACAAATTACCTTTTCTATATATATTAATAATAAGAAATGCGGAGTCATTGTCCTTCACAGTTTATAGGAAGCCCACACACACAGGGAGCTACCTACATTTCTTTAGCCACCATCCTGACAAAATAAAATATAGTGTAGCTTCAGGCCTATTCTTACGGGCTTTGAGAATTTGTAGCTCCCAATATTTAGAATTGGAACTAAATTCAGTAAAAAATCAACTAAATTAGGCTACCCGCCGTGGTTTTTACAAAAAGCTCTTAGCAAGGCCAAAATTAGTTTTCACAAAATAGATTCCCATTCCGCCTTGAATCATAATTGGGATAATAGATGCATA
>NC_134805.1:30827790-30830290 GCF_046742065.1 Oratosquilla oratoria
AACAAGTAATTATGATAATTGAATCATCCCCTCAAATAACAAACCAAGAACCAATACACAGAGCCATTGTTATCAGTTATTAACCTTATTTATATACTGATTCTCACCAATAACCAAACCTTCACGCACACACTGCTGTATTTGCATCATCTTGTCCTTTTCACTCGATCTCCGGAACCAATCATAACTCGCCAACAGCTACCACACCACTCTCCTACTCTTTGAATAACAATCAATCACTTCAATTCACTCAATCGGCAACCTGTGGTGGTAGATACGTGGATCTGATATAACCTGTGAATCATATAGGTGTTCCCTTCACTCTATCATACCAAATTTACATTATATTGTTATATATGATATCAAGGATAACACAATACCTAAAGTAAGAATGGTTTATAGTCGTGTGTGTGTGTGTGTGTGTGTGTGTGTGTGTGTGTGTGTGTGTGTGTGTGTGATCATGAATATAAATAGAGACACATACACAGAACACAAACCCACAACATTGAACAAATAAAAACATTAAAATACTAAAAAGATGGACTTCTTCTCAACTGAAGAACGAACACTATACAATATATACAGTATACAAAATGCAGCCCCTGTGCTTCTGTTCGTTGATAAAATACTCCCTCTATTTCCAAGATGTCCATAATTTGCTTGTGCCAAAATCGCCTTAAATAGAAAATCCACCCTAACTTATCTTTTAAGTAAAGACACACACGCACACGCACACACACGCACACGCACACACACACACGAAAAAAATAAAAATAAAAAAAGGATGCCAGAATGTGTGAAAAATACACCAGCCTTCCCCAGGGTATTTTGTGGATGTCGATTCACAAATCACTTTATCAGTTTTCTAACCAAGGAAGCCCATACTTTGTATGCATAGCAAGTTGTTTTACAAAAAAAAAAAAAATACACTCAGTTTTTAAGAGTCCAAGCTTGCCATGCATGCTAAGTGGTGAGACAGATAACAGGAAAAGAAAAAAGAATGAGAAAAGAAGAGAAAAAGAGAAAAATAAAGACAGAGAGAGAAAGTTTAAAAGAGTGAGAGAAAGAGAAAGGGGGAAGAGAGGGTGGATAGGGAAAGAGAAAGGGAAAGTGTGTGTGTGTGTGTGAGAGAGAGAGAGAGAGAGAGAGAGAGAGAGAGAGAGAGAGAGAGAGAGAGAGAGAGAGAGAGAGATAGAGAGGAGAGAGAGAGAGAGAGAGAGAGAGAGAGAGAGAGAGAGAGAGAGAGAGAGAGAGAGAGAGAGAGAGAGAAAATTACCCCCCTCCTAACCTGAGAATTTTCCTTGAGAATGTTTGTTCACGAAATATTCCGTTTTTATGATAGGGAACCCATACACGCCATGCATAATAATGTGTTGCCACAATACGTTTAAAAAAGGTCCCTCAATTTTCACCACGATACCCATAATTGATATACATACGAACGAGTTACCAAAATAGGTTTCAAATTAAAATAGAATATTCTTTTCCTATCCCATAAGATAACCCATACTTTGTATACATACTAAGGAGATACCAAATATTGGGGTCACAAAACAGGGCCAGGCGTGGTGGAGGGGGGTGGGGGTGGAGGGGGGTGGGGGTGGAGGGGGGTGGGGTGGAGGGGGGTGGAGGGGGGTGGGGGTGGGGGTGAAGGGGGTGGGGGTGGAGGGGGTGGGGGTGGAGGGGGTGGGGGTGGAGGGGGGGTCTGCATAATACCGATGGCTGTAGACAACAACATCCACAACCCTAGAAGAGTTACTTTCATTTTGTATTCCCATTGGACCTCAGCCGTGGGCAGTGCTGGAAGGTACTAAAGTGAAATTGTAAAAGAAAGTTTGTTAGGTTTTGTTAGATTAGATTTGTTACTTGTTCCAGCCGGATCATCTTCCAGAATATTTACGTGTTCCTCATCCAGAAAGGCTAACTGGAACAGACCCTCCACTCCCGTCAAGTTCAGTGTCTCAGTGTCAATGCTATTACCGTCACTCGTTCCAGCGCCTGTTTGTGCCACCACCAACGCTCAACCACCACCACCACCACCCTCCCATGGGCAACTAAACGAGGTCACAGTTAAAATATATCTTTTAACGACCACACTTTGGGTTGGTTACTTACTGCCCCCATACCACAAGTCACCGTTAATTGTCATCTCTTTCCATGACCCCGTGATATGTTGCCTTCCGGTTTAGCCCCCGGACAAGGTCACGTGACCTAGAATCCGGACAAAGTCACGTGGCCTGTAATCACGCATCCACGTGACGTAATGGGCTGTCACGGTGTGTATTCTTTCTTTCTGAATCTTCTCGTTTCTCTTTGTTCTTAAGCTGAATAGTAACTGCCTCTGTGTCACTTGCTACGTTGCCATCCAGCGTGTATATTAAAGTACAAAGAGGAAGCATGAGCATGGCAGTCTATTTTCGTATTTCCCAAGAATCCAGGACGATATTTATTTGCATTGTTTGTTAACATCTGTATATTTTACGTAGGGCATACAACCCTT
>NC_134805.1:30835290-30865290 GCF_046742065.1 Oratosquilla oratoria
ATATACCTATGCACATACATACATATACTATAATAAAGTAGTAGCCTCTGTCTGTTTGTTTGTTTGTTCACGAACTCCTAGAGTTTTGGAGACGGACCCCCAATACCATATCCTGATACCCTATTATTCCAGGTACTTGGATAACTATATTCCATTTCCAAAAATAATTATTTTGGTTAGGGTTAAGGGTTAAAGTTAGGGGGGGTATGGTGTGGTAACACGCCACTACTGTAGTGTCCCCTTAACGCGTGTAGCGTTTTTGTGACATAAGAATTACTATGATTAAACAAACCTTTGTATGTGTTCATAAATATTATCTATATTTGTGAAATTAATGTTGTCACAAACCACGACATTCTTTGTAAGGAGAAAGCATGTAAATGTAAAACGATTGCATGATTTGAACAAATATTGAAATATTGGTTATTCTTGTTTTTATTCCAGGCGAAAATGTAATAACCGAGTCAGAAATATTTAAAATTTGTTTCAATCCTCTTACTACCGAGTATCTTCCAAAATGTAGTGTTAACAATCCACTACAATGGTTAGGCTAAAGATTATTCACGAACTCCTCCTAGGTTTTTACAGATAAACCCCTATAATCATACATATTCTGAAACCTCACAGCCCAAGGTACTTGGATAACTATGTTTCATTTGTCTGTCTGTTTGTTCACCAACTCCTAGGGTTTTGGAGACAGACCCCATAACCATATATATTATGATACCCTATCACTCCAGGTACTTGGATAACTATATTTCACTAAAATAAATTATTTTGGTTAGGGGTAACGGTTAAAGTTAGGTGGGGTATGGTTAGGTTAGGGATTATTCACGAACTCGCAGCAATGCGCGAGTAATTTGACTAGTATATCTATAAACACAATGTACAATTGGTCACACAACTCAGAGAATTCAACAGCCACAATGGCTTATATATAAAAAGCTCCCTTTTCTTTTGAGAAAGGCGCGAGGGTATTTACCAAAATTCCATAAAACATTATTGTGGATTGATTTATCTTCGAGACGTCCATCAACTGAGAAAACTGTCCTCGATTTTTGGTTTCTTTTCGAAAATTTTGTTCTTCGCTTCTTCTCTCGCGACCCCTCACCCCCTTCAGTGACTCAAAATTCCTTGTGCCTTATTTACATTTCATTTGAGGTAAGAACAATGTGCTACACATACTTCCCTCCCTGGGGAACCTGATCATTCTCCCCTCGCCTCCATACAACGCGAAAACCTGCGTCTGTATTCTTTCCTCCTTTGGGAACAAAGGTATTGTTCCATGAGAATTTTCTCTTCTATACACGTTGATTTATTGTCTTCCCCTTCATACACGGACTCTGATACGGAAACGACACGAACACGGCCACACAGCCGCACGGCCACAAGGACATTGACATACACATACGGACGCGCTCACACGGCGCGGACACACACACACGGCGCGGACACACACACACGGACACACACACATGGCGCGAACACACACACACACGCACACACGGACACACATACACACACACACACACACACACACTCACACACACACACACACCAGACTATAGACCATTCTTACTTTAGGTATTGTGTTATCCATGATAATCATATATTACAATATGATGTAAATTTGGTATGACAGAGTGAAGGGAACATCTATACGATTCACAGGTTATATTAGATCCACGTATCCATCACCACAGGTTGCTGATTGAGTGAATTGAAGTGATTGGTTGTTATTCAAAGAGTAGGAGAGTGATGATGTAGCTGTTGGCGAGTGATGATTGGTTCCGGAGATCGAGAGAAAAGGACTAGATTATGCAAATACAGCACAAACACACACAAACACACGCAAGCACACGCAAGCACACACAAACACACACAAACACACACAAACACACACAATCACACACAAACACAAACAAATGCACAAACACACGCAAGCACACACGAGCACACACAAGCACACACAACACACAAACACAAACACACACAAACACACGCAAGCACACACAAAACAAACACAAACACACAAACACACAAACACGAACACACACACAAACACACACACACACATTCTCTCCTAAGCTAAATGAAATCGTTTCGTCTTTGTCAGGACAACGTCCTTACTCTATGTCGCTAGATTACTTTACCTCCCCTCGGTTGAATGAAATTGTGTGGTTTAGGTAGAACCACTAGAATACTTCACTGTAGCTAGGGAGTTAATCATGATATGTTATTCTCCTCGTCAGCGTGACCTCCCCTATTGACTTAATAAAGATTGTGAGGATTTTAAACTATGCGTTTATTTACAACCAAAGCCATCGCCATTTGACTCAACGGGTACTTGAAACTTGTTTCCACCGATTTTGGGGAAATCTTCCAAATATATTTTTCTTTTTCCTTTTCCTATAACGCCCCCCTTGCCCCCAATTCAAAATCTCCGTAGGCCCCTTTTCCTTGATCCCAGTTCCCCCCTCCTCCACACTCATATACAGTTAAGAGCTTTCTTTTGCAGAGTACGTGATTTATCTACCTTAGTACTCTGTAGCATACAGTTAGGTCATTTGAATTTTGTTTTAGGTGGCATAAAACTTTTGTTTGTGACTGTAGATAGATCTTCTACTCTATCCACTTTAACGAGTATGCGGTATATCTTCCTCAGTACTCTGTAGCATACAGTTAGGTCATTTTCTTGGATAGAAAAAAATGCCAGACAAAGAATTTGAATTTTGTATTAGGTGGCTTAAAACTTTTGTTTGTAACGAGTATGTGATATATTTTCCTTAGTACTCTGTAGCATACGGTTAGGTCATTTTCTTGGATAGACAAAAAAAAAATAGACAAAGAATTTTGATTTTGTATCGTGAAAACTTCTAGGTGGCTTAAAACTTTTGTTTGTTTGTGACTGTAGGTACTGCGTCCCACTTTAACAAAGAACCCTAAAGAGGACATTCAACGTGATATTGACCATCACCGTTGGCGACGTTCTGAACGACTTCGTGGATTCCTGAAGATCGAGATTGGGTTCTCTGTTGCCCGTCTTTGGCAATATTTTGGTCTTCGACCTCTGGAACGTCTTTCTTTACATGGAATGGCCCCTTTTTTGGCTTCCCGAAAATTGGAGCTTTTGTTGCGCTCTTAGGCACGTCTTCGGTCTTCGAGTCAGAGCAATTTCAAAAGCTTCGTTCTTAATAGAACGTTTGCAGTGATGGAGTACACAAAAAAGGACCTTTTGATAAAAAAAAAAGGCCAGGTGCTAAATAAATACGATCCTTGCTCACACTAGTGGTTCGAACCGCGCGGAAACCTCTGCGGTTCCGCATAGTCAAGGAAAAACTGCGCGGTAGTTTGTGAACACCTCCAGTGACTTACATTGTAATTGAACTCCCGCCGTTTGAACCGCGGTGATTTAAAAAGCTAGTGTCAACAGAGCCATGCGGTCCCCTTTTGTGTTATCTGGAAGTTCCACAGTCGAGGTTCAGAGACACGACGAAGCGAAAGCAAATTTCTTTCAGACTCCTCGCAACTGAAGGAATAACACATAACTGAATAAAATCACCCGGTGGCAGGTGGAATGAAAGAAAAATTGTCACCCAGAACGTCAGGGGAAGTGAGAAACCCCTAGTTGTGCAAATCCTGTAAATTACTGTAAGCCGTTTTTTTTTTTTTCTTTTTTTTTTTTTTTTAAGGACCGACGTTTGGGTTACCTCCCCGCCTGGTCAGGGGTATCGGGAACCAACGCACGAAGCATAGAGCGGGTACCGTGAATCGAACTCACGGCCCCTGTTCGTGAGTTCGATACTGTATCCACTGACCTACCGCGCTTCCGATACAAGCTCAGATGTTGCAAGGAAAGGATGGAACAGCATTTCATCGTAATTGGGGGAAACATCACCGATGATATCGGTAAACTCTGCCGTTACGTAATATCGATAACATGAAATGATTAACAAAAAAATAAATAAAAGTAAAATTAGGGTTACAATGTATTCCAAAACACATGAACACGCACACGCGCGCACACACCACACACACACACACACACACGCACACACTAAATAAATAAATAAATAAAAATAAATAATATATATTATATATAGATATATATATATATGTATAATATATATATATATATATATATATATATATATATATATATATATATATATATATTGCCTACCCTTATAAGGTTCTTAATAGAGTGAGATATCTTGGCTTTCAGAGCAGGTTTCTCTCAATGTCGAGCTTTGAATATGAAGTATTTGCTAAGTAATCATGACCACTTAGATGGAGAGCAATTCATTTGACTAAAAACATGTTTATAGACGGGTATAATTAAACATGTAGATACGTACATACTTTAAATCAGGAACACTCGCACGCACTTGCACACATGCACACACACTAACGCGCGCACACACACACACACACACACACACACACACACACACACACACACACATAGAATACATTATTCCTCTTATAAATGAAACCTAATGTGTTAATACATGAACGCCAAGTAATGGTAGAATTCATGTCTATCTACAGTTAAAGGTATTTGATATTTATATATATATATATATATATATATATATATATATATATATATATATATATATATATATTAGCATTAGGAGCCAAATATTACTTAAAACCCGAGTAAAATCGTCTAATTTTATCCAAAACAAAACAATTTAGGCATTAACACAGTCAGAAATAGTTAAGTATTTCTACTCTAAATGAAGTCCTATACCTTTTCTTGTACTCAAAGTGAGGCCTGTTGTTAGGCTAATTGGCTTTTAACAAAGATGAAATATATATCAGTAATAGATTTGTTAATATTCAGTGGCGATTAAATAGTTTTCACTGGACACTGTACTGAATAGTGTGAGTTTTCAATGAAAGAAATATCTGCCTTTGTCCTCCATCGTTATCAGATATTGCATTTTCAAATAGAACAAATTGATAACCAACTCGTGTTCGTCGCTGAAATATGTCATGCAGACATAACGAAAGAGTATATTCGTTTGCGAAAATAACAAGCCATAAAATTTGAACGCAAACTTATGTTTTTTTTTTTTATTCTAATTTTTTCATCATGAATTCATAAAGGAATGCCGAGTGATTAGTCCGTAGGGGTGTCCTAAAGTCATGAAACTGTATAGTGTAGGCCTTATGGTTTCTTGCAGTCTCCTCCTTACTTATGTTCTTATGTTCTATCACCTGAACAAAAAGTTTGATAGTTAATCATAACAGAATTTCTAAGTATAACGAGATTCCTTATTAAGAAAATCTGTGTTCGCGTTTAGTAGAGAAAACTCAACGTGGACATTCCTAGAATGAGCAAGCACGAATATATAGACAAATAAATAGACAAATAGATAGATCAATAAATAAAAAATATATATATATATATCTATATATATATATATATATATATATCTATATATATATATATCTATATATATCTATATCTATATATATCTATATCTGCATTTATATCTATATATTCATATCTGTATCTATATCTATATTTATATCTATGTCTATGTCTATGTCTCTATATCTATATCTATATATATATATATATATTATATATATATATGTATATATATATGTTGCTGGTAACCGTAAAGGAAATTATAAAGAAACAGCAATTCCCATGCGCTTTCGTGTTATTCACATCTTCTGGGGTATGAAGATGAAATTAGTAATACAGACTAAACACGAAGAAAGGAACTGACAATGCACAAAAAGTCACAAATGAAAAGAATAAATATTAGAGAACAACACAAATCACCAAATTACTTTTGGTCACTTACAACCTGATCACAAAATTTGTTGATGATGAATTTATCTGATTTATAAATGCCATTACTGATATAAACATTAGAACCTTCAGAATATTTTATAATTCCTCATCAACAAAATTTGTAATCAAGTTGTAAGTGACCAAAAGTAATTTGGTGATTTGTGTTGTTCTCTAAGATTTATTCTTTTTTATTTGTGACTTTTTGTGCATTGGCAGTTCCTTTCCTAGTGTTTAGTCTCTTGTCTTATAAACCTTATTGTATTATTTATTTCATCTGTATTCCCTTGAAGATGTCAATAACACGAAAGCGCTTGGGAATTACTGTTTCCTTTTTATTTCCTTTGTGGTTACCAGCAAAACTTTTGAATCATATATTTTTAATGATCATTCTGCACACACACACACACACACACACACACACACACACACACACACACACACACACACACACACACACATATATATATATATATATATATACATATATATATACATAATGTATATATACATATATATATATATATTATCATATATATATATATTATATATCATATATATATATATATATATATATATATTATATATCATATATATACATATATATTATATAGCATATATATATATTATATAGCATATATATATATATATATATATATATATATATATATATGTGTGTGTGTGTGTGTGTGTGTGTGTGTGTGTGTGTGTGTGTTATACTGTATAATAATTTACGTTTACGTAACAATATTATATTACGAAGAATTACTTTTTTCATTAAGGCATAATTCCTCCGTGCTTGTATATATTGCACATAAATATTGAAGAAATATGAAATATGCTCTAAAAGTGTAGGAAAAATAGCATCTGTAAATAATTTATTGAAATTAATTTTTGAACTCAGAATACTAGAACCCAGTGCAAGATGGTCATATAGACCGGGTATGTGATTTTTGTATATAAGATACAAATATATAGGCTGTATATAAACATTGACATTGTAAATATATAGAGACGGAGTTATGTATGAATGCGTATTCATAACTGGCATGTGTACATCATTAAACATCAATACCAATATTTGTATATGTATTTAGATATATCCAAAAATATAAATATTATACAAAATAAATACTCATAAAATCTGTAGGAGTGTTCACACAAGGTGAAAGGATTTGTAAGAATCTTGATTAAGATGCCTGTCAAGAACGTAGACTATGCATCAGCCCTTAATAAAATCACTTGCCGACAGCCAGGAAAACTATAGAAGAACCCTCGCCTTTCATGGGTTCACTACAAAGATATGATAAACTGAACATAATTCTTATTAATCTATCCTTCCGTCGTATTCGCAGATCACTTCTTTGTTTGAGGGAGGGTTCCCTCTAAGAGGAAAATCAGCTAAGAATAAATCTAAATAATGATGATGATAATATAATAATGATGATAATTATAATAATAATAGCAGTAATGAGAGAGAGATGGAGGAGAGAGAGAGAGAGAGAGAGAGAGAGAGAGAGAGAGAGAGAGAGAGAGAGAGAGAGAGAGCGAGAGAGAAAGAGAGAGAGATGAGTGGAGAGAGATGAGTGGATAGGGAGAAAAGGGTTGAGAGGGAGGGGGGAGAGGGAGGGAGACAGGGGGAGGGAGGGAGGGAGGGAGACAGGGGGAGGGAGGGAGACAGGGTGAGGGAGGGAGACAGGGGGAGGGAGGGAGGGAGGGAGGGAGGGAGAGAGGCGGAGGGGAGGAGGGAGGGAGAGAGGCGGAGGGGAGGAGGGAGGGAGGGAGAGAGGGAGAGAGGCGGAGGGAGGGGAGGAGGGAGGGAGGGGAGGAGAGAGGGAGGAGAAGAGGGAGAGAGGGGGAGAGGGAGGGAGGGGAAGAGGAAGGGAGGGGAAGAGGGAGGGAGGGAGGGAGGGGTGAAGGGAGGGAGAGGAGAAGGGAGGGAGGGGAGGGAGGGAGGGGAGGGGAGGAGGGAGGGGAGGGGAGGAGGGAGGGGAGGGGAGGAGGGAGGGGAGGAGGAAGGGGAGGAGGGAGGGAGGGCAAGAGAGAGGGAGGGCAAGAGAGAGGGAGGGCAAGAGAGAGGGAGGGCAAGAGGGAGGGAGGGCAAGAGAGAGGGAGGGCACGAGAGAGGGAGGGCAGGAGGGAGGGAGGCCAGGACGGAGGGGAGGAGGGAGGGAGGGGGGAGGGCAGGAGGGAGGGGAGGAGGGAGGGAGGGAGAGAGGGAGGGGAGGAGGGAGGGAGAGAGGGAGAGCGAGGGAGGGGAGGAGGGAGGGGAGGAGGGAGGGGAGGAGGGAGGGAGAGAGGGAGAGCAAGGAAGGGGAGGAGGGAGGGGAGGAGGGAGGGAGGGAGAAAGGGAGGGAGGGAGGGAGGGAGAGAGGGAGAGAGGGAGGGAGGGAGGGGGAGGGAGGGAGGGAGAGAGGGAATGAGAGATAACCTGGAGGTTGAAAAGAATGAAGGCTCATTTAAACATTACACGATATTTTTTCTTCTTTAGCTGAATAAAATCACCTTGTTCCACGTCGAAGAATGCAATGCAACGCTACTTTCCCGTGTCTGATCTAGTTGAACGGGTTGATAATCTGATTACGATGGACACAAGACTGATTGGATTTAGTTTAGGTCCAGCATCTGCAAACTAAGAGGAAATTGACAACATGGCGTACCAGAATTTAGTTTATTATTATATTATTAATCATAATATTTCATGGCCACAGCATCTATATCCTAAGTTCGATGAATCTTTATATAAAAAAGTGAAAATTATTTGAACTAAGATGTTTTATGAAAAAATACATAAATAAAAAAATACATAGAAATAAATTAACATACAACAACGACAATAAAAACAATAAGTACAATAACAATAATAACAGCAAAAATAATAACAACAACAATAATGATAACAGCAACAAAGAAAGCCTATGTTGTATCTCACAGTGACAAGATATAACGGATGAACATCTCTTTGATTAATCTCAACTAACCAAATATCAGAGATAAATCTTGCCTGATTACAGTTCCAGGAAATGTACTCTACATTTTTATTAACGAAACGTGTCTATTCTGAAGGGAGCGACAACTGTAACTGTAAATATATGTGATCAAAGAAATTTAAAAAACCGTCAATCCGACTTGCATAAAACCACGTCAACTTCCACCCACCTTTCCTCCCCTCCTCCTCCTCCTCCTCCTCCTCCCTCTCCTGCTTCTCCTCCCTCTCCTCCTCCTCTTCCTTCTTATCTTGCTCCTCCTCCTCCTCCTCCTCCTCCTCCCCTTTCTCCTTCTACTCCTCCTTCTCCTTCTCCTCCTCCTCTTCCTCCCCCTCTTTCTCCTTCTCCTCCTCCCTCCTCTTCCTTCTCCCTCCTTCTCCTACTCCTACTTCCTCTCCTCCTCCTTCCTCCCCTTCTTTTCCCTCTCCTTCGCTTCCCTTTCCTCCTCTTTCTCCTTCTTCTGCTCCTCCCTCTCCTTCTCCTCCCTCTTTTCCTCCTCCCCTCCTCCTCCTTTTCCCTCTCCTACTCCTGTTCCCCTTTTCACCGTCTTCTCCTCCCTCTTCTTCCACTTCCTCCCTCTCCTCCTGATGCTGCTGATGATAAAGAGCCTCAGTAAAGAGACAAGTCCCTTGTTCGCAAAAGAACGAAAGCGATCCGAAAGAGAGGGACGAGATCTAAGTCTGACTAAAGAGACGGAGATTATCTCTTTCATGTTTTCCGAACTAACAGTCGCATCTTAGAAAAATAAATAAGCTATACTAAATCCTTAAAAAAAAAAAAAAAAAAAAAAAAAATGAATAAATAAATAAATAAGTAAAAAAATGCTGAGAAAGAACATTTTACCATTGAAAGGAGGCGGTGTTTAGGAGCATACGGCAGGAGGCGCTGAGTTGCGGAGGTCAAAGCCATTACCTTTGGACTGTTGGGGCAGGTAACGCTCTGCTGGGAATCGGAAAGGAGTGCGGGATTCGAACCCACAACTAAGTGAATGCAAGGCCAGAGCGCTTTCGATTACTCCTTTCGAATTATTATTAACGTCCCGTCGTACATTCAAAATATTCGTCAAATGTTGTGAATTTGAAAGGCTGGAAGACGACTTCACTTACAGTATTCTAGACTTCTCTAATGACAATTCAACAATGCGTCTAATATTCGTACAATTCTAACTTCTCTTAGTTCGTCATTCAGCTTCTCAATATATGACGCAAAGGTGATTTGACATTTGAAGTTTCGAAAAAATAATATATTCTAACCCAAGTCATTTCTACCCAAACGAACTCGCTTGGGTCGCTTATGTGTAACGGGCTTAAGTAAAACCAAGTGTTTAGCGACATAAGAGCGAAAATGGCTTTCAAGATACTGGAACTTTCGACCTTCAAGGCTTAGGAATCCTAGAAGCGTTCTTAGGACAAGATATTCATTATGGAACGGTCCGACTTGTATACAGTGCATTAGTGGCATAATCATTAGCGTGCTGGTCTCGCATTTGCTTAGTTGTGTGTTCGAGTCTTGCTGTTCCCCCCAATTCCCAGCAATGACTGATACCTGTCCCAACAGTCCAAGCGCATAATAGGGCAAAGGTGACGGCTTCGGCCGCAGGTAGTTAGTAACTCTAGGCGTAGTCTCTACCATATTCATTTCTTCTTACTTCGGCCTGTGTGACTGAATAGTTTCTTCGTAATCAAACGGCCTGAGCCTTATCATTATGTCCTCGGCAGACCATCGGCTATTATCCCAAAGTCCACAATGGGCACTACTCTTCTCTTTTAATGTATTCATGAAATGATGATACAAGACATGCAAACCGTGGCCTTCCTTAGCAATGCTAAGGAATCTTAAGCAGATTGTACAACGATGCAACCAGTTGGACGAAACCGATCGCAAGTTGTTTTTTTATCATTATTATCATTACTATCATTATTATTATTTTTTGTGTTACTTTCTGGTATATGGGTCTTCTTACAGTATTATCACATTCGATGTGATTTTGTCTTCAAGGATAGAAGCAATGCAACTGGTTGCGGTGTCGTAACCAACAGATTTTATGCAACTGGTTGCGTCAGTGTTCGAATTGTCTTAGCATAGGAGTATTTGCTCTAGTATTACAATTTCAGAAGAAACCAACAATTCCATCCATGAGGGCACTACCGCGCCAAAGCGGTGGAGTCAGAGGTTGGTAACGTAAAGATATAAGAATCGTAGAAGTCGGAAATACACGTAGCCACAAAAGAACCTGAAAACATCGCTCCTGAAAGAATAAATAAATAATCTTATGTGGCATTGAATCAATATACATGAAGTGCAGATAAAGAAAAGAACACATAGTTCAAAATATCAATTACACATGTCAAGGATAACAAAGATATGATGTAATTGACACAATGATAAGATGTATAGAGAAAAGCAGGCCATCAACTGGGATCGGTCATATAGACGGAGATGATGAAAGTAAAAGAGCGCTGTGAAGAGAGAGGTGTCAGGAGGGGAATTGGAGAAAATAAAACGAGGAGAAGAAGAGGACATCACGCTGAGAGCTGGGCAGGGAGAGATGACAAACTGACAGAGGTTATGAGCGCGGAGGTGGGAAAGTGGCGTCGGGAAGAGAACGAAGATGGGAAAGAGAGGAGCAAGGATTGAACGAGGGTAAGGAACTCAGAAAGAAAGAGAAGAAAACAAGTTTAAGATAGGATCATGGTGGTGGTGGTTGTGATGGTGGTGGCTGTAGTGATTGTGGTGGTTGTAGCGGTTGTGGTGGCTGTGATGTTGGTGATTGTGATGGTGGTAGTGGTGATGGTTGCGAAAGAGATGATGTTAGTAGTGGTGGTGGTGATGGCGTTGGTGATTGTGATGATGGTGATGGTGATAATGATAGTGGTGGTGATTGTAGTGATGGCTGTGGTGGCGGAGTGGATGAGTGTGGAGATGGTGACAACGATGATGATGACAATGGTGATGATGAAGGCGATGGTGATAATGATGACGATGACGATGACGATGACGATGACGACGACGACGACGACGATGGTGATGACGATGGTGATGACGATGGTGATGGCGATGGTGATGGCGATGGTGATGACAATGATGATGACAATGATGATGACAATGATGATGATAATGATAATGACAATGTTGATAATGATGGCGATGACGATGCTGATGACGATGGTGACGACAACGACGATGGTGGTGTTGATGGCACAGGTGATGGTGTTGACAAAGGTGATGGTGATGGTGATGACGATGGTGACGACAATGACGATGGTGGTGGTGATGGCGGCCCTGGTCTGATGGCCACCTGTGCTGGCCCACTGTGGGCGGAACTGAGCCATTCAAAGGAGCAAGGCACCGCCATATGTGGCAGAAGCTTCGGGGTCATCTTGATCATTATCCCCTTGCCTTTGTCCTCCCTCCCCCTTTCTCTCTCCCTCTCTCCTTCTCCTCCTCCTCTCTTCTTCCTCTCTTCTTCCTCCTCCCCCCATTCCACCTTCTCATCCTTTTCCACCTCCTCTCTCTTCCTCATCTTATCCCACCTCCTCCTCTTCTGCTTTCTCTTTTCTGCGTCCTCTTTTTCCCTCTCTTTCCGTCCTGCTATCTCTTGCAACTCCTGATTTTCTTTCTCCTCTTTCTCTTCTATTTCTATTCACAATCTCCTCTTCCCTTCCCAACCTCATTTTCTCTCTCTCCTTTTGTCTCTGGCGCCCGAACCCTTTATTGTCTCTCGTTGACCATTCATGCACCTTTATGCGATTCCATTTTTCTCTGCAGTGGTCATATATCTCTTGCATGGGCATTCCCCATATCCTCTTGACTTCTCTCTTTCTCCCTCCCCCCCCCCTCTCTCTCTCTCTCTCTCTCTCTCTCTCTCTATTTTCGTGGTGGCAAAATCCTCCCTTACTTTTGTTGTGTCCTTGTTCTTTATCCAATCGCATCTGTTTTTGTCCAAATCAAATCATGTTATTTCTCTCCTGATAAAATCTCGATCTTTTGGTTTAAATTTTTTGTCAACTTCAGCTTGGACGAAAAATTCTCATTCTCTTTCTCATTCTCACTCGTATTCTTTCTTTCCTCTTTTTTTATATTTAATTTCATTTCTTAGTGTTTGTTTAACGCTTTTGTCGTTCCCACCCTTCGCCATTTTATTTCTCTTTACACTTTCTCTCTCCATATCATTCTCACCTGTATATCTCCCTAATTTTTTCATTTTCTTCACATTTTTTTTATTTTCTTCTTCTCTTTCACTCTTCCCCCATCTTTTGCCCACACACGATTCTGAATATTTCCCGTCTCCGCCTTTGTCCTTTCAATATTTTCTCAATTTTTTGAGAAATTTCTCCAAAATTTCTTTATTCTGGACCTTGGAAACAAAGTCGAAGGGGAGAAAGAAAGAGATATGGGATGGGGAAGCGGAAGGGGAGAGAGGAAGCGGAAAGGAATGGGGAAGGGGAGAGGAATGGGAAAAGGGAAGTGGAAGGGGATGAGAAAGGGGATGGAGGAGATGGGGAAGGGGAGAGGAATGGGAAAAGGGAACAGGATGGAGGAGGTGGTGGGGATGGGGATGGGGAAGGGGAAGGGGAAGGGGGTGGGGAAGGGGATGGGAAAGGGGATAAGGAAGGGGAAGGGGATGGGAAAGGGGATGAGGAAGGGGATGAGGAAGGAGATGAGGAAGGGGATGGAGAAGCGGATGGAGAAGGGGATGGAGAAGGGGATGGAGAAGCGGATGGAGAAGGGGATGGAGAAGGGGATGGGGAAAGGGATGGGGAAAGGGATGGGGAAGGGGAAGTGGAAGGGGGTGAAAAAGGGGATGGTGATGGGGATGGTGATGGGGATGGGGAAGGGGATGAGGAAGGGGATGAGGAAGGGGATGGAGAAGCGGATGGAGAAGGGGATGGAGAAGGGGATGGGGAAAGGGATGGTGAAAGGGAAGGGGATGGGAAAGGGGATTGGGAAGTGGGTGGGGAAGGGGATGGGGAAGTGGGTGGGGAAGGGGATGGGAAAATGGGTGGGGAAGAGGAAAGGGGAAAGGAAAAGGGAAAGGGGAAGGGGAAGGGAAAGGAGAAGGGAAAGGAAAAGGGAATGGGGAAGGGAATGGGGAAGGGAATGGGGAAGGGAATGGGGAAGGGAATGGGGAAGGGAATGGGGAAGGGAATGGGGAAGGGAATGGGGAAGGGAATGGGGAAGGGAATGGGGAAGGGAATGGGGAAGGGAATGGGGAAGGGAATGGGAAAGGGAATGGGGAAGGGCAAGGGGAAGGAGAAAGGAAAGGGAAAGGGGAAGGAAAAGGGGAAGGAAAAGGGGAAGGAAAAGGGAAAGGAAAAGGGAAAGGAAAAGGGGAAGGGAAAGGGGAAGGGAAAGGGAAAGAGGGAGGGTGAGGGGGAGGGAAAGAGGGAAAGGGAGAAGGGAAGCGAAAGGGGAAGGGAAAGGGGAAGGGAAAGGGGAAGGGAAAGGGGAAGGGAAAGGGGAAGGGAAAGGGGAAGGGAAAGGGGAAGGGAAAGGGGAAGGGAAAGGGGAAGGGAAAGGGGAAGGGAAAGGGGAAGGGAAAGGGGAAGGGAAAGGGGAAGGGAAAGGGGAAAGGAAAGGGTAATTAGAGGAAAGGGCAGAGGAAAGGGCAGAGGAAGAGGGAAGAGGAAGAGGAAAGTAAATAGGAATAGGAATAAAGGGAAGGGGAAGGGAAAGGGGAAGGAAGGGTCAAAGTTCAAAAAGAAAGTCTTTTGACAGGAACAGAAGGTCTTTAAGGGAAAGGTCGAAGCTCTGCCGCGGGAGGATTACGGCCAGATCTGTGGTGAAAGGCAGATGCAGATGTTGGATTTGTCCTGCAAGGGGGAGGGGGGGGAGGAAAAAGATATATGGGATGGTAGATAGCAGAAGATATCTCTCTCTCTCTCTCTCTCTCTCTCTCTCTCTCTCTCTCTCTCTCTCTCTCGCTCTCTCTCTCGCTCTCTCTCTCGCTCTCTCACTCGCTCTCTCACTCGCTCTCTCACTCGCTCTCTCACTCGCTCTCTCACTCGCTCTCTCTCTCGCTCTCTCTCTCGCTCTCTCTCTCGCTCTCTCTCTCTCTCTCTCTCTCGCTCTCTCTCTCTCTCTCGCTCTCTCTCTCTCTCTCGCTCTCTCTCTCTCTCTACGAAGATCGAGAGAAACGACTGTATTGTGAAAAAATATAGATGATGATTTTTTTCTATGAATATTATTCTGAGTTACCAATGATTTGAAAATGGTGTACAAAACTTAGAGCCTTTTCGAACACTATGATTCAAACCTAAATGTGTCTTTTATGATGAAATTCTAGTTATTAGATATATGAAAGTACAAAATTTATTAGATTTTTCTCCCGGGCTCAACCATTACATTAATTTGTATTACTACAAGTTTATATAAGTAAATCTCATTGTGTAAATTGGTCTTCATATCAATAATACTGAGAAGTGTACAGATATTACACACCATTACGCGCACACACACACACACACACACACATTATATATATATATATATATATTATATATATATATATATATATTATATATACACAGACATGCACACACGACGGACATACACCCGTGACACATATGGGTTCTGAGCTCTCAACTAGAAGTTTAATGACTGTCGATTACAAGTCCAGCCCGTGATCCAAGGTCATGGTAAGTCACATACGCGGGCCATATCAAAGCTATAATTTCTCATCCGGGAGGGTAATAGTTGTCGATCACGAATCCGACACATGATCCAAGACCATGGCCAATAACACGCATATATACACACGCACGCACACACACACACACACACACACACACACACACACACGTGTATGTGCACATGTATAAATGCACTTACAGCTTCAACTCGTAGTAATTCCAGCCATTAGTTGCCGAAACCAGCTGCTGCACAGCTGAAATGGCCAAATGAACGTCTCCAACATTCACAACCCTTTCATCTTGTGACTACACGAGTTATGACGACCGAGTCCTCGCCTTAGTTATAACCATATTAGGCATTTTAAAGTCCTCAAGTAATGTAATTCCCGATTCTTTCTTATTTCTTTTGTTATAATATAATAGGTGTACTGATGGCACAGTCTGAAGCGCGCTGGTCTCGCATTTGCTTAGTTGTGGGTTCGAATCCCGCACTCCTCTCCGATTCCCAGCAACGACTGTTACCTTTCTCAACAATCAAGACACACAGGGCAAAGGTGACGGCTTTGGCCACAGCTATTCAGCGCCTACAGACGTAGGTACCTCACCTTCTATACAGTAGTACTTCTCATGACTGTATAGCACACAATACTAAGATCCATAGTTTGCTTTTTACTTGGGCACCATTCATGACACAGCCCCAAGGGATTTCTCCCCGTCTTCTCCTTTTCTGCACGAGGGGACGGAGAGGAATGGGGGTCGCCGATTTAATGAAGCGGCCTTGCTGTGGATGTGCTGTGTCTTGTGACCCAGGGCAGTGGGCGAGATGCAGGGATGCCCCATCATCCAGTAGGTGCCAACATAAGAGAGAGGGAAGAGGTTGGATTGAAGTGATGTGATAGGGATGGAATGGGTGGGGGTGGTTTTTATGCTTTTGTTTTCTGGCTACCTCCCTTATAAGGGGGAAAAAGCCTTGGGTATATGTATGTGCCATTCATGAGAACCTGATTAGCATAACCTATGTGGTTCTATCTAGGTTAACCTATCACGTCAGTACTTAATTGCGATCTGTTTGCTTCCATCTTACTCTATTGTTTAGAGTCGTATCTAGCCTATATATCAACGTCAATCTAGTAACCTGTATAAGAATCGATGGTTAGCATCGATCTTTTAGTATCTTCCCTATTCCAATACTAAGCTATGTACTTTGTCTTTTGGGTTGGTTAGAAAGTTATCTAAATATCTACCTCATACATTTTGTCTATCTTTTAAAGATCCAGAATTGGATTCACAAAAGTTCTAAATCCCTGATATTAGTCTTTTAGAAAACACAGGAATTTTATTTTTTGATAATTATGTACAGTATCCCAAGTAAATTCCTTCATAACTTATTAGTGTTTTTTTTTTTTTTAGGCAGTCATAGGTCACTATGAAACTATATTATGATAAATACATTTAGATGATAAGAAAATTTACTCAAGGTTCTAATGATTTACTGAGAGATGGTATAGTTTAACGTCACAAACTCCTCCCATCGCAAGGGTAGTGCGGTGCCCCTTACAGAGGACTTTCTAGCGTGGAATTTAATTAACCATGTCCTTGGTTCAATTTCGCTGGTGGCAGGATTCGAACCGCCTTCCCCTCGACCTTCGCCGCAAGTAACGACGCCCTAACCCTCTCACCCAGCAAGCTTCCGATATTAGAGGATGGTACTAGAAAAATCTAAGTGCAATCCATAAGAAAGCCCACACACACACAGGCCGCCTGTCCGGCCGCCGGACAAAATCAGGACTGTGCAAACCAAACTGATTGTGTATGGGGGGCTATACACACTCAGATTGCCCTGCGCAGTTTTGCAAGTGTGTGGGCCGATTTGTAATTGTCGAAAATTCAATATTTTGCCTAAGATATTTCTTATACTAAATAAAAAAAGAATTCTCCGGTTTGCGAGTTTTTCTCGAGACCCGGCAAAACGGTCGCACCGGACCCTGGGTAGGTGTAAGGCTTTATTCAGTTCGTTTCACGTTTTCAACTGGAACTGATTTGATTCACGTTGTCAATTACAAACACTTTTCAAGATGCGTGAATCTTCAAAAACAAAATCACAAAGAAACAGCCATTTTTGGAAATGGGTTATCGAAAAGAAAAAATTAACAAAAAGTTCGTTGATGAATAATAAAAAGCAAGCGGCAAATTTAAGACGTGAGCATGCCGCGGGTTTTCCAAATTTGTATGGGACCAGTAAGGCTTTCCCAATTAAGGAATCAATAAAGTTGTTTTATCGAAAATTGTTATTGTTCAACAAAAATTTAAGGGAGGACCGACATTTTCAGTATAGTGATGAATCTTTTGAGTCACTCGAGATATTTGACGGAGAAATTTCAACTGAAAAATTCCATGCGTTTGAAAAACATTATTTTAGAGGATATAAAAATTTCACAAAAAGTGGAGGTAAATCGGACCATAATGATTATCAAAAATACTACCTTGAAATAACTTTTAAAGCTCAAAAGAGAAGATAAAGTTGAAAAATATGTTGTTAAAAACATTAAAGATCGAGTACAAAAAATAGTGACAGTGTTATATGTGTTCAAAAAGATAATGATAATGCTATATGTGAAGTTCAAAAAGATGACAATAATATATGTGAAATTCAAAAAGAAATTGATAATAAAAGTCAAGTTCAAAAGGACTTTGATATATAAATAGAAGACAATATTAATATAGTTCAAGAGGCGGAAAAAATATTACTAAAGAAGCGCATTGAAAATGAACAAGAAAGATTAAAGAAAAGAGAGGCCAGAAGAGAACTTAAAGAGGAACGCGAAAAGGCAGCGAAAGAACGAAAAGTTGTACGGCTAGAAAAGGAAAAAAAAAAATCCTTTTAAAAAAGGTGCAAACGAGATAAAAAATTATAGAGGGGGTTTTATTAACCAAGAGCTGTCAAAAGAAGCAACTGACCATTTAAACGATTTACGAAAACAACGTAAGATTATCAATAACAAAACAAAAGAAGAAGAACTCGAAGAACTCGAAGAAGTAGAACTCGAACAACTCAAGAAGAACTCGAAGAACTCGAAGAAAAAGAAGAACTCGAAGAAAAAGAAGAACTCGAAGAACAACTCGAAGAAGAACAACAACAACAACTCGAGAAGAACTCGAAGAACTCGAAAAAGAAGAACTCGAAGAAAAAGAAGAACTCGAAGAAAAAGAAGAACTCGAAGAACAACTCGAAGAAGAACAACAACAACAACTCGAAGAAGAAGAACTCGAAGAAGAACTCGAAGAAAAACTCGAAAAAGAAGAACTCGAAAAAGAAGAACTCGAAAAAGAAGAACTCGAAGAAGAACTCGAAGAAGAACTCGAAGAAGAACTCGAACAAGAACTCGAAGACGAACTCGAAGAAAAACTCGAAGAAGAAGAACTCGAAGAAAAACTCGAAAAAGAAGAACTCGAAAAAGAAGAACTCGAAAAAGAAGAACTCGAAGAAGAAGAACTCGAAGAAGAAGAAGAAGAACTTGAAGAAGAAGAACTCGAAGAAGAAGAACTTGAAGAAGAACTCGAAGAAGAAGAAGAACTCGAAGAAGAAGAACTCGAAGAAGAAGAACTCGAAGAAGAAGAAGAACTCGAAGAAGAAGAACTCGAAGAAGAAGAAGAACTCGAAGAAGAAGAAGAAGAACTCGAAGAAGAAGAAGAACTCGAAGAAGAACTCGAAGAAGAAGAACTCGAAGAAGAAGAAGAACTCGAAGAAGAACTCGAAGAAGAAGAAGAACTCGAAGAAGAAGAAGAACTCGAAGAAGAACTCGAAGAAGAAGAACTCGAAGAAGAAGAAGAACTCGAAGAAGAAGAACTCGAAGAAGAACTCGAAGAAGAAGAACTCGAAGAAGAAGAAGAAGAACTCGAAGAAGAACAACTCGAAGAAGAAGAACTCGAAGAAGAAGAAGAACTCGAAGAAGAAGAAGAAGAACAACAACAACAACTCGAAGAACTCGAAGAAGAAAAACTCGAAAAAGAAGAACTCGAAGAAGAGAAGAACTCGAAGAAGAAGAAGAAGAACTCGAAGAAGAAGAAGAACTCGAAGAAGAAGAAGAACTCGAAAAACTCGAAGAAGAAGAACTCGAAGAAGAAGAAGAACTCGAAAAAGAAGATCTCGAAAAAGAAGAACTCGAAGAAGAACTCGAAGAAGAAGAACTCGAAGAAGAAGAAGAACTCGAAGAAGAATTCGAAGAAGAACTCGAAGAAGAACTCGAAGAACTAGAACTCGAAGAACAAGAACAAGAACTCTAAGAAGAACAAGAACTCGAAGAAGAACAAGAACTCGAAGAACAAGAACTCGAAGAAGAACAAGAACTCGAAGAAGAACAAGAACTCAAAGAAGAAGAACAAGAACTCGAAGAAGAAGAACACTGAAAGCAGAAGACTTTGTGAAAGTCAAATAACGCTAAATGCAAAGCCCGATGTCCAAAAGGTCAAAAGGATTTCTTAAAGGGAACATCCGGATGCATTTTCAAATTATTTTCATCGAAATAAGACAAAATTTTGTTATTGTGAAATTCAACAATTATGAATAATTTCTCTCAGGAATTAGCGCACACACACACACACACACACAAACCATATTTCTTTTATTAATTTTTTAATTCTATTATTATCTTTTATCATTACTCTGTGGAGTCGCTTCGAGGGCGGTGCTCTGGACACTGGTCGAGGCGCCGCCGACCGGGCGATCCTTCGTCTTCGGCCCGCGTCTCGAGGAACTCCGAGATTCCTCAACTGGAGGCCTCCCCCGTCAGACATCGAGTCTTCTCCCGGCGATGGGCAGCAGATACCGGTGAGCACGCCGAACACACTCTTCTGCCCGCGCCTTCACGCCGCCGAGAAGAGCCTTCTGGGGCGATGGTCTGGAGGGATCTCAAAGTCCTTCTGGGGCGATGGTCTGGAGGGATCTCAAAGTCCCTTGGGGCGATGGTCTGGAGGGATCTCAAAGTCCTTCTGGGGCGATGGTCTGGAGGGATCTCAAAGTCCCTCGGGGCGTGGGCGCATGCTGGAGATCCAAAGGACCCGTCGTTGTCGTCCTGCCGTAGTGCCGAAGCTGCCCTCGTCGCGCCCAACTCGGCCTGAGCCCTGGCAGCAGAGGCGTCCGCGATTCACGACAGGGGCGCGAATCCCGGATGCATGGACAGACGCAGGCGCGTACACACGCACACACACACACACACGCACGTGTATATGTATTTTCATATGCATATCATATGTATATATATATATACATATATATATATACATATATATACACGTTTTTGTGTTGTGTGTGTATATATATATGCATTGTTATACGTATTCATATATACATACTACTTGTTATTTATTTGTCACACACATGCACACACACACGGAAGGGAAATAGTTGTCGATCACGAGTCTAACACATAATCCAAGACCATGGTGGTGAATCACACACACACACACACACGTGTTTTTAATCATCAAGGAGAGGTGAAAGACAAAGTACCAAGTATCGATTACTTCCTGTATGATAATGTATGAAATAAATCACTAAAGATAAGTTGACATTTTTCTTCAGTTTCCACATCTGCGCTGCTCAACCTATGAAAAGATGGAGTTCTTCATTAATAAGCAACTGAGGTTTTGGTAAACAGAGAGAAGGCTGGAAGAGCAACAAGGGGTGTGTCTTTACCACACTTCATGTTTATAACATTTCGAAAACAAATCCAAAAATACTGGAAGAAGATATCGTTTCCACATTTCCAAAAACCCGTGTTAATAAACACAGCGCGCTAATGGCGTTTTCTGGTTTAATTCTCAGGTACCTAGCAAGGCTGAAGTCACCATTATTAAATCTGAAAGAAAGACAAAAATGGAGTCCTGCTTTGCCTGTGGCAGATTTAATTTCTCCTCTTTTCCCTTACTCTCCAAGCTTTATTCAAAGTCTTCCCAAGTCTTTCCGGGAGTTGTTGCAGCATGAAAGATACAAAGTTCTCAGCCTATGACAAGAATATACATTTTCCTTCTTCGTTAGTGGTCTTAACGACCTGGAAATTAACAAAGACGGCGCGTTTCCAGGGAGATTGAAACACGTCCTTACGCGCACATGTGTACGTGTACGTGTACGTGTGTGTGTGTGTGTGTGTGTGTGAATGAAATTAGGTTATATTGGTGGTGTTGATGGTATTGGTAGTGACGTAAATGGTGTAAGTGCTGGTAGTCGTGGTGGTTTTGATATTGGTGGTGGTTTTGGTATTGGTGGTGGTATTGGTGTTGGAAGTGGTATTGGTGTTGGAAGTGGTATTTGTGGTGCTGGTGGTAGTGGTGGTGGTGTTGAGGTGGTATTAGTAATGGTGGTGTTGATGGTGGTATTAATGGCAGTGGTGGTGGTGGTATTAATGGCAGTGGTGGTGGTATCAATGGCAGTGGTGGTGGTATTAATGGCAGTGGTGGTGGTATTAATGGCAGTGGTGGTGGTATTAATGGCAGTGGTGGTGGTATTAATGGCAGTGGTGGTGGTATTAATGGCAGCGGTGGTGGTATTAATGGCAGCGGTGGTGGTATTAATGGCAGTGGTGGTGATATTAATGGCAGTGGAGGTGGTATTAATGGCAGTGGTGGTGGTATTAATGGCAGTGGTGATGGTATTAATGGCAGTGGTGGTGGTATTAATGGCAGTGGTGGTGGTATTAATGGCAGTGGTGGTGGTATTAATGGCAGTGGTGGTGGTATTAATGGCAGTGGTGGTGGTATTAATGGCAGTGGTGGTGGTATTAATGGCAGTGGTGGTGGTATTAATTGCAGTGGTGGTGGTATTAATGGCAGTGGTGGTGGTATTAATGGCGGTGGCGGTGGTGGTATTAATGGCGGTGGCGGTGGTGACAAAGACTAAATGATGGTGATAGTAATAGTGATGATTTTGGCAGCAGAATCTCTGGTACGGAGGCTACCATGTCTATAGTAGTGATGACAATACCACCATCAGAACACAGCAGTAGAAAACAAAAATGCTAAAAGAAACGACAACAACATTAGTAATAATACCAGGCGTTGTAAGAGCACTTACAACAGTAGTTCTAACGCTGTTGGTGAAAAAAATAATTTAACATTATGAATAAACAAACGCCTCATCAATACGGGCCCAAAACGATGTGAAAGCTAAAGAAATTAATTTTTCATAAACACCGCAAGAAATTGCGTCATGATGGTAATTGCTCAACCGTCCATTACGAGTTCAATTATTGAGCACTGAAAACTATTCTATCACAAAAACTCCATTTGCATCCAGTTGCACACGAGAGCGTAATTGTCTGTATTTTATTGTTATACGATCGACATGCTTCATCGTAAATCATTATTGATATTTTACTCTTTGGAAACTGGATATTTAACTTGTAAGGAAATGTAGATTAAACTAGATTTCCAAAAACTAGATCTACTCAAGTACAGTGAAAAGGAGGTATAAACCACCTAACAAAGAAAATAATGGACGTTTGGTACAAAAACAACAATAACAATCAGAATAAAGAAAAAATCAACATCTATTATAAATCCATTTTTTCGTCAGCTTATAAAGAACATGAACGTATAATGAAACAAATTATAAAAAGAAACATTGAACCAGTCAATCCAGAGAAAATGCTCAACCTGGTGATTTATTATAAAACTAGAAGAACTAGCCAACTTCTTATTTGAAAGCCTCCAACTAGAAAGGAGCTTCAGAAATAACATGTCATCTATAGGTTCACATGTACACGAGGGAACTGTGAAGCCCTCCCATCCACCTATATTGGCATGACGACAATGAGGTTATCCCGTCGCCTCTCATACTATCTGGAGCCACTAAAAATCACTTAAGAGAAGCCCATGGCATAACACTAGCAAGAGAGACACTAGAGAAAAACATTGATATTTTGGATTTATGTACTGACGACAGACGCCTCCCAATTTTAGAAGCATTGTATATTACAGATTTAAGCCCAAATCTAAATATACAAGCAGACGACCTTAGAGCCCTCCTAAGCATGAGACAAACCGTTGCAAATCCAATCATGAGACATAACACCACAAACGCCAATACGAGACAAAACACCACTAGTACAAATACGAGACAAAACGCCATAACCACAAGCATGCCACATTCCGCCACAACACTAACCCGGAGGCTCTCCTAGTGCACGTGGCATTTCGCCACTAGCCGAAATACCAGGTGACCTCCTCCAAAGTGATTAGCAAGTAAGAAACTCTAGTATAAAACTTAAAACTTTAACAACACTCATCGGATTAATTCTTATCCTAACAAGATAGAACATCCCTAGAGCTACTGAAGAAGGGTCTTAAACCCGAAATCGCGATCTAGCTAATATGACTACATACAGCCAAGTCATAAATTTCCTTTCTAAGGAACACAAATCTATAATAAGGTATATGGAAAATACCTTTAAGAAAATAATTAATGCACAACTAGCCATCACTTTTAATGATATATGCATTAGAGAAAAACTCCTGTCCAAATACAATTTATATACAGTATATATATATATATATATATTTATATATATATATATATAGATATATATATATATATATATATATATATATATATGTACATACATATCTATCTCCTCTCTTCCATAATGCGTGCGCGCAAGTATGGGAAAAATATGTATGAAAATCCTTTTAAAAATGAATTTCTATTTTCTTGCTACGCTTAACAATACGAGCGAGAGCTACTTTTAGCTGTGTAAAAATAGTCTACGCGCTCAAAAATTCCATACCTTCCAGCAACTGATACGAATCATAAGAGCATCTTAAATTTCTAGTTTCTTTAATGCATTTACAAATAATTTTTTTTCGTTCAAATCTGCTTTCTTGTAAGTTTATCTCCGCCAAACAACAATTTGAATTACTGATTTGGTTTTACGTTACATAATTCCCCGTATCATGAGGCTAGGGTGATACCCCTAACAGAAGACTTTATAACGTGGAATCTAATGAAACATGCCCTACGTTCAACTCACCTTTGGCAGCGTTCGAACCCCCATCCCTTCGACCTACACCGCAAGTAACGACGCCTTTACCCACTCGGCCATCGAGCTTTAATACAACAAATGCCGAAGGGAAATAGATAAGAAAATTAATTGAATTGTATTACGTTCAGAAAGCACGGCAATAAAAGTACTTTCGTTCCATAATAAGGCTGTATGCAGAATATCAAATGAATTAAATATATTAGCATATTCATTAGTTAACATAATTAACGAACAAAGAGATAAGTAAATGATTAAATAGAAACAATGGTATATATTCATAAGGAAGTCGATCAATAATTAAAATAATTTAAAAACAATCAAACCCGTTTATAAACAGATGCACTAGTAAAGAAATGCATACACAAACAAAATATTGTTATGTTCATAAACAAATAATATATCTTTAATTATATTTGTTATCATCCATCTATGTACCAAGGGCGTTTTCCCTCATATATGGAAGGTAGCCAATTCAAACTGTACGTACCCACTCTCGCCCATTCCACCCCCCCTTTTCTTTCTCTTATCTTAGCTCCCCGTGGACAAAGTGAAATCCCTGTATCCCGCCCACTGCCTCGAGGTCAAAAGCAATGAAACAAGACACAGCACATCCACAACAAGGCCGCTTCATTTAATCAAGATTTGTTACCATAAATCATGACTGTACTACATGTCACAGTGACTTACATGCGCCATAAATCCATGGTATACAAAGGTATTAAAATATAACAATGAAAATATTTCACAATATAAAAGTCATAAAATACTCTGTATTTAAAAGTTGAGTTTAAATGAATATGAAATATACAGTAAAGAATTCTTATACTGCAAATTCCATTTGCAATCAGAAACATGATTATTTATTTACACATTGTGTATTGTGTGTGTGTCTGTGTAAGGTTTGCCTGTGTCTATCTGAGCGTGTACATACATATATATTATATATATATATATATATATATATATATATATACATATATATAAACATACATCTTTCTACTCTTCCTTATAGTTTTCGTCCGTGTAGCGAGTCTGTAATCTTCCTAATTGACTATTGTCTTGATAATCAACCTTGCACAGCATAAATCCATGAAGATTAATCTTCATTCATTTTCAAAGAAAGTAATCCCCAATATTAACTATAATTCTCTATTCTTGGGAATTCTAGCGAGCGTTATGCCTCTATACAGCGGTTCGGTTCCTATTATATGTATGTGTTATATAGTGTTATATATATATATATATATATGTGTGTGTGTGTGTGTGTGTGTGTGTGTGTGTGTGTGTGTGTGTGTGTGTGTGTGTGTGTGTGTGTGTGTGTGTGTGTGTGTGTGTGTGTGTGTGTGTGTGTGTGTGTGTGTGTGTGTTTGTGTTTGTGTTTTTGACGCAGCCCGAAGGGATTTCTCCCCGTCTTCTCCTTTTCTGCATGAGGGGACGGAGAGGGGGGGTCACCGAATTTATGAAGCGGCCTTGTGCTGTGTCTTGCGACACCGCTTCTGACCCAGAGCAATGGACAGGATGCAGGGATGACCCGTCATCCAGGAGGTGCCAAGATGGGAGGGAGGGAGGAGGGTGGAGGGGAGTGGAATACATGGGAAATGAAATGGGTGGGAGTGATTTCTATGCCTTTTTCTTTTTGGCTACCCCCCGTGTAAGGGGGAAAATCCTTTGGTATATGTGTATATATATATACATCGCACACGCACAAACGCACACACACACACACACACACACACATATATACATATATTTATATATACATACAAAATTTGACGCAGCCCGAAGGGATTTCTCCCCGTCCTCTCCTTTTATGCAATGGGGGGACGGAGAGGGGGGGTTGCCGATTTAATGAAGCGGCCTTGCTGTGGATGTGCTGTGTCTTGCGACACTGCTTCTGACCCAGGGCAGTGGACAAGGTGCAGGGATGACCCGTCATCCAGGAGGTGCTCAGATAAGAGGAAGGGTGTGGAGTGTATTGAGGGATGGAATGGGTGGAAATGATTTTATGCCTTTCCCTTTTTGGCTACCTCCCTTGTAAGGGGGAAAAAGCCTTGGTATATGTATGTATGTATATATATATTATATATATATATATATATATATATACACACATGTCTTGATGGTGAAATTTTTTATATAGTTTAGTAATTCTTGATACAGACAATTTTTAAGGAATAATTTTAGATGCAAGTTTTCGATCAATTTTTTTATTTTTTATTTATTTTTTACAACTTAATCCAATCTTAAGTTTCAAAAAATCTTTGGCGTTTTTCAAAATGAATTTAAATGTCACTACAACCAAGGTATTGATTATTCGTTATTTCTCCATTAAGATACAAAATCAAGATATATTTTTCTACTATGAATCTCTAAAATTAAGAAATCCAATATCCACAACAAAAATATCTTTCGAATATATGCCAAAATAGAATAATGTGCCACTAGTGTCTGAACTTTCTAGATTTTGAAACATGTTTTATGTTCCAAGTATAGACACCTATTTGTACATTCTACGACAATCTTGCTGTCCTTTGCAACAGCGGCATGGTGAATAGGTCAATAGGGTTAGGTTAATCCCTTGCTTGACCCAATTAACCTTTGCAACAAAATCCCGTTTTGTTGCTAGTTACTGTATAGGCTGCATCCCCATCCATGTGTATTCATGCTTTCCAAAGTACAAGATGTCTAAATTGTTATAATTTTATTTATAATTTGATAATCTTTATATTCCCTCTTTTTTTTTTTATGTTCACACCTTCATGTCAACTTCTCATCGATGCATGTATTGTTTATTATCATCGCGATGTTGCTTTTCTTTATTTGTTGTGTACAATACATTTTTTTATTTTTTATGGTGCGTGATAAAATCATTTTAACTATCTTTCAGTTGTAATATGCATGAATAGATTTCCATCTAACACTAAGTTATAGGATTTCAATCTCGGAGGCAAAATGCCTTGACAAAAAAAAAATAGTCTTGCTTGTAATATCATCGTATAAATGAAATTTCATTCTGGGCGAATAAATAGACTCGTTAATATTATTTATTGACTTTAAGTCACTGTTTATATTTTATTTCATTGTTTTCATTATTTACAGAGTTCGCAAAACGAAGGTGATTCTGTGATAGTAGGAATGCGTACATGTGATTCACTTGGAAAAGAAATTATGGTGAAAATACTATATTATCTCCTGGTAAATAGATGAACACAAAACGTATATAGAAAACAAAGTCCTAAGGAGAGGAGGAAGTTCTAGAGTCTAGACCATGTAACTTATCTTCTATACACCTTAGATTAAAAAAATATATCGATTACTATCTGCTCTTCAGGAGTTTCATGAACTATCTGACGGGTCAGTATTGGAAATTACTCTGATATAGAAAACAAAGTCCTAAGGAGAGGAGGACGTTCTAGACCATATAACTTACCTTCTATACACCATAGATTAAAAAAATATATCGATTACTATCTGCCCTTCAGGAGTTTCACGAATTATCTGACGGATCAGTATTGGAAATTACTCTGATTTAAGTCCTCTCTTAGAGTTAGGTATATTCTGAGACAATGAAGAAGAGGATTGGAACGCTTACGTAACGTCTCTTGAGGTTGACAAAGAGGATCAGACTCGCCCTTGGCGATGCCGATGACGTTGATATAGACGATAGGACAGGCGTTTAATGCCTCTCGGAATCAACGTCGTAGTTTCTGATTGATTTTTTAAACAAGAAACTTCTGATTTTATATATTCCTGGTCAGTTAAAACCCGTAGGGATTCCCCCCCCCCCAAAAGAAAAAAAAATCTGGAACCTTTCTCTATATTTGGTTGTGATGTACATATTTCTTACTTGTGGTCTGTTTTATTACACATCGTAAACAATATCATATTTTTTCGTTCTATTCATATACATTTTTTACCTTACGAGTGGACTCCCTGCAGTGAATACGTTTTCTATGCGTGTTTTGATAGTTTGTCAGGTCAGTTAGGTCAAAAGTCACTCAGGCCAGTCAGGTCAGTCAGGCCAGTCGAATCAGTCAGGCCAGTCGAATCAGTCAGGCCAGTCGAATCAGTCAGGCCAGTAAGATCAGTCAGGCCAGTAAGATCAGTCAGGTAATTCAGGTCAGTCGGGTCAGTCAGTTCAGTCAGGTCAGTCAAGTCAGTCAAGTCAGGTCATTCAGGTCAGTTAGGTCAACCAACTCAATCTCAATCAGCCTTTCTCCCTCCCATTTCAAATTATTAGTTCCTTTCCGTTCCTACTACACATATCCCCATATTTCCATATTCAATTTGTATATCCTCAGCTCACCAATAACCTACAGTAGATTTATACTGTATTTTACAAGTACAACTCTACTCTCATTAGGCTTACAGATGATTGGCTTATACATAATGCTTGTATAAGAGCTTACAGGGCCGTACTTAGGTATGGCATAATACTAATGTCTCATGAATAAACCAATGTATTACTTTTACTGGCATTGAATTCTAGTTTGGAATTTTATACATATAAAGAGACATATAGCATCCATCCTTGAATATTACACGAAGACTCCAATATATTTTGTCGATATCATTCGAGTGTTTGTATACACGAGTCAATCAACAGAAAGGTTTTGCACCTGTGATGGAATGGATTATACATACACACATATATATATATGCACATACACTCACGCACACATGATACGTTTATATTTATATATACATATATATATACATATATTATATATATATATATCATATATATATATATACATATATACATATATATATACATATATACATATACATATACATATATATATACATATACATATATTTATACATATATACATACATATATTTATACATATATATATATACATATATATACATATATATATACACATATATATACACATATATATACATATATACATGTGTGTGTGTGTGTATATATATATATATTATTAGCCACATTAACTTATTTCAACTTTATTTAAGTGTAAACATGATCAAAACTAACAAAAGTATGGAAGCATATTCGGAAACTGAGACGCTGTTAGGCTTAGGAATCGAATCTAGCCTATACTTAACAAATGGACATGGTCAGAAATTTAATCAACTTGGCCATCAAAAGTGATCTAGGTTGGGATGGGGACTGGTGATCATTCAATATCTGTTATTACATTATGTTTTTGTGTTTGTGTGCATTTACCTAGTTGTGTTTTACAGGAAGAGAGCTGTGCTCGTAGTGACCCGCTTTTGCATCTTTCGCAACCAGTTTATTTCCTCATACGACTTCTCATTGTGCAATTCATTTTCTATTATGCAATTAAACGTATACCTGTTATTGATATACAGCATGGTCCAAAAATGAGTACCTATCAACAAATAATTAATCACAGAAACTACGCTACGACTCAAATTTTATGTCCTACTTCAAGGTATATGAACGATGAATATAACTTGAGAACATTTACTACATTGACATCATATTCTGTTAACTAGAAAGGGATATTAATTTAAAAACAGAGCGTTAGTGGGGTAACAAA
>NC_134805.1:30870290-30902790 GCF_046742065.1 Oratosquilla oratoria
CTATTCAAAGGTGTCTTTCTTCGAAGTCAATAAACGACTGGGAAAGGCCTACGAAGTTACGGATAGTCTCGACAAAGATGCCTGGTTGGGTAGGTGATAAATTCTTGCGAATATGTCAGTTTTGAAGATCCATGTGTCCCTGTATTTTGTTCAAGGAAACTTTGGGTCTTTCCTAATCTTCACCAGGTCTTGCTCACCTCCAAGAACAAAACTATACAAGAAAACGAAGACGTTGGAGAATGAGACCCTGAGGAAGTTTAAGAAGAAACAAGAGGGTGGTTGGTTCGACACTGGAGGGACTCTCGGCCAAAGAAGGAGCCTCAGGGTCAGCTCTCCATTATGCTTCGACTTACCGGTCCGCTTTCAACTCAAGTCTATCTCCTTCAACTTGAGGAACCACACCCTGGAACCCATGAAGAAGACTGCAACAATATGTGGCAGGCGTTTGATTCATTGAGTATGTATGTATGCATGTAAAGATACATATGTAAATGTATGCATATGTATGTACGAGTATGTAAGAGAAACAAACGCCAGATTCCATGAGTGAAGTCATTGCCCGACGTTTGTGGCCCTAGTCCTAGGATATACATACATACACACACACACACACATATGTATATATATGTGTGTGTGTGTGTGTGTGTGTGTGTGTGTGTACGTATATACATACATACATACATATATATATATATATATATATATATATACATATACATACACGCGCGCACATATAAACACACACACACACACACACACACACACACACACACACACACACACACACACACACACACGCACGCACGCATGCACACACACACACACACAGGGCAAAATAAAGATATTTAGAGACATGAAAAGTAATCCTGAACCCATTGTAACATATCCAATCCCTTCATGTGCCAAGTTTCCCTCAGTTAAATTAAACCGTCATCAAAAGAATAAACACGTGAAGCTGCTGTGTGAGTGAAAAGATTAATTTTCATGTGTGACAACGTAAGGGTTCTGCCGAGAAACACATCATGTATGTGTGTATGTGTGTATGTATGTATGCATGTATGTATACATGCATGTATGTATGTATGCATGCATGTATATATGTATGTATGCATGCATGTATATATGTATGCATGCATGTATATATGTATGTTTGCATGCATGTATATATGTATGTATGCATGCATATATATATGTATGTATGCATGTATATATGTATGTATGCATGCATGTATATATGTATGCATGCATGCATGTATATATGTATGCATGCATGTATATATGTATGTATGTATGCATGCATGTATATATGTATGTATGTATGCATGCATGTATATATGTATGTATGTATGCATGCATGTATATATGTATGTATGCATGCATGTATATATGTATGTATGCATGCATGTATATATGTATGTATGTATGCATGCATGTATATATGTATGCATTTATATATGTATATATGTATGTATGTATATATGCGATTCACCACGGTCTTTAATCACGTATTGGATTTGTGATCGACTGCTAGTATCCTTCATTATGAAAGCTCAAACCTCATGTATAGCCAGATCTATGGATAATGTTGCATGGTTATCGGTCAGATCTTCCCCGGGCCATTTTGTTCCTCTGGTCACTTCGTCCCCGTTCATACCACATCGTCCTCGGATCAAATTGTCCTCGGTTCTGTGCCGGGGGTTCTGTATAAACGAGATTTATTCATTATCGATGTCATTGCCTCAGCAGCAGTGCACGCGTAATTCTTTGCAACAATGTCAATAAATTTGCATAATTTATTCGTTTGATATGCAGAGCTACTTGCTCCAAATTTTATTTTATTGGGTCATGGAACCCAAGGTGGGGGAACCAACTAACGAAATTAGCAACAAAACATACCATACATAAAACCGTTTATAGTTTAATACATCTCTCCAAATAAAATATTTTATAGATTTATAATATAATCGTTTTATAGATAATAGCTAGGCTACTAGTCACTCATACGGCCTCCCATATTATGATAATGATATTCGTCACTCCATGGCAGCATTGGGACGATCGAAGAGGGTCAGCTGCCTCTGCACGCGGGAGGTTTGAGATGTGACAATAGTCCTTTCAAGTCCGGGGACAATTTGACCCAGGGACGATATGATATTTTGAAGTCAGGGACAATTTCACCCGAAGACGATTTGACTGGATATCTGTTGTATGTATGCATGCATGTATGAGTGTGCATATGTGTGTGTGCATGTGGTTGTGTGTGTACATGTACGTATGTGTGTACATGCACCATGTGCATGTACGTATACATATGTATGTACGCAATAACGCATGTATACATAAGAACATAGTAATGAAGTAGACTACACGAGACAATGAGGCCTACATTAAACAGTTCCATGTCCATTATCACCTGCCATTCCCATCCATAAAGCTGTCTAACCTTTTTTTAAAACAACCGATAGTTTCATCACTGACTACATGGTTACCAATTCTATTCCATTCGTTGACCACCCTATTAGTAAACCAGTTCATGCCTATTTCATTCTCAAATCTAAATTTGTCCAAGTTAAATCCATTACAGCAAATCCTACCCTATTGTCTTCTTAATATGATGACCTTGTTTGCGTCACCATTGTTTAAGCCTTTGATCCACTTGAACATCTCTATTAGATCACCCCGCACTGTGCGCCTTTCCAGAGAGTGTAGGTTAAAGTGCCTAAGCCTCTCTTCGTAAGGTTCATTTCTGAGCCCATGTATCATTTTGGTCATTCTTCTCTACACTGATTCTAGTGAATTGATGTCCATTCTATAGCTTTAATCCATTCAAACACTTTTCCTTCTATGCCATGGGCTTTGACTTTATTTAGTTGTCTGTGGTGGGGCATCTTGTTGAACGCTTTGCTAAAGTCAAGGTAAATAACATCGTAACTATCATTGTTATCTCACGCCTAGTCTACTTTAGTGTATGATAGAAAATTAATCACACATGACTTACCCTTAGAGAAACCATGTTGTGATTCACGAATCAAACAATGTCTCTCGATGTGATTTCTGATTCCATTAGCTATTATTGACTCAGCAATTTACCTATAACTAATGCCAAACTGATTGGTCTATAGTTGCATATAGACGATTTATCTCCCTTTTTGAAAAAATAGAAATGTTTGCCTGCCCCCAAGCAACAGACCGGGGATTTTGTAGCTTTAAGTCTTTCAATCTGTTTGACTACTTCTACCTTACTAATGCTGATGCCAGATAGTCTACTTTCTTCATCCCCACTGAAAATCGGATCGCAGTCAGGTACCATATCTAACCTCTCCTATGTAAACAAAGAGAGAAAATATTCTTTTTTTTTAGTAATGATGAAAGAAATCCTTTAGGTTGGTTCTCACTTCTCTGGCAACTTTAATTTCGTAGTTATGTTTTGCTGTGCACGTCTTGTTTTCAACCAGTCTTACCATATCATTATATTTGGATCTAAGGTGTGTTTCCCCGTTTTTTTATTCTGGCGTAAAGTCCTCGTTTTATTCCGATCTCATTTTTCAGCCTGTCGCTCATTAGAAAGTATTACCATTATTAAAATTGACTTGAGGGAAGTAAATTTATTTTGTGCATTTAGAATTAAAGCTGTTAGGCTACTGTACACTTCATCCAGATTGCTGACCAGGCTGTTGACCCTAGGTTTGTGACCTGACCCAAGTTACCCATATTACCCTCCGCGACCCAAATCTGACTGCGCTAATGACGTCCGGACTGACCGTGTATCTTACTCGTCACATCCCCGTGGGTTGGTTTTTTAAGTGACCAATTGTCCTAAATACTTCTTCATTTTACCAAAATTGGCATTCCTGAAGTCCAGTACTAGAGCGTTATTCGTACTATTTATTTTTTCCCATATGATATTAAATCTTATTTCTTTATGATCGCTAGAGCCTAGACTATCTCCCACTTTTACGTTTTTCGTTAAGTGTTCATTATTAGATAAAAGTCCAGAGTATTCTCTCCTCTTGTAGGATCGGTATTCATTTGTTTTAGGAAATTATTCTGCATCACATCTAAGAAATTTTGCGCTTCCTGATCTACTAAATTTTCCCTGTCAATGTTTCCATAGTTAAAATTCCACATGACCACAACATTTTTGTACTGTGACACTCTTAGAATTTCGTGAATCAGGGATCAGTCTGCCCAATGCTGAGGTTAGTAAGTCTATATAGGACGCCAATAATAAGTTTCTTGTGGGGGAGAGACCAAACGCAGAGTATGGGATCCAATATATTTGACGTTTCGCCCAGCAGGGCTTCTTCAGAAATAACCTGAAGAAGCCCTGCTGGGCGAAACGTTAGATATATTGGATCCCATACTCTGCGTTTGGCCTCTCTCCTACAGTGCTGTTGCAGTCGTTGCTGCTTTTACTCAACAAGTTTCTTACTCTTGCCTATAATCTCCACCCAAATAGATTCCGTGTTTTCCTCTTCCTTAATCAAATTGTTGATAATACAATTAGTTGTATTTTTAACGAAAAGCGCTACTCCTCCCCAACTCCTTTACACTCTATCCTTGTAAAAAAAAAAAAAAAGACTAGTATCATTCTATTTCGATTTCCGGAAGGAAATGTCTATCAGCCATATCAATCCAGGATTCAGTAATAGCTATATCAAATCTCTTCACGCATGCTTTACCTTGCAGCAAACAAATTTCATTTATTACACTTCTGCTGTTTGTATAGTAAAACCTTAATGTATCCTCCCTCACCTGATTAGGTGATTCTTTTTACAGTCCCTTGACCCCCAAGTAGTCTACCCGAAAAAGAAATTCAGAGTGCCTTCTTCTTGCTCAAGGGATTCAACAAGAAGCCGAAATCCTTTGGGTGACAAGTGCACCCTGTCTCTTGTATACAGATGATTTTTACCGTAAAAGTGATCCCAGTTGTCGACAAATACCCATTCATTGGTCTTCCAATGTTTTGCCAGCCTACAATTCATTGCAATAGCCATGGAATGCCACATGCATACATGTGTGTATACAACCATACATGCATGTATTTATTTGTATGTGTATGTATATATGTATGTACGTAGGTATATGTATGTATGTATGCATGTATGTACGTATGTACGGTATTTGTATACGCATATATGTATATATGCATGCATGGATGTATGCATGTGTGTATGAATGTATGTACGTACGTATATATGTAGGCATAAATGTGTATATATGTAAGGTATGCATTAATGTATATATGTATGTATGCATGTATTCAGGTGACCTCAGCGTTGCTTGAAATCACAAACATGCATCAGTTCCTACCTGTGCATAAGAATGTAGGATCAAATTAATCATATGAATAATGATGTGATTGAATAAATAATTATATATTGATGTTTCCCTCATAATTTTATAAATGCTGACTTATTTACGGCAAAGTTGTTTGGTGTTATTTCATGTGAATTTTAGAAATGTAAGAAGACCCATTCACAAAATACAATTTATAGGAGAGGAAAGTTTCAGACCACTGTAATTTGTAGAATGAATCTATTTGTATATTTCAAGGATTTATTGTATTGTGTGACTTGATATATCAACAAACTTAACGTACGAGTTTTCCTCTGTCGAAATAAATCTATTAGGTTTCCAATCCTGTGTTTAGAAATTGAACAAGTCCACTTCATCATAAGTGGATTGGACAATCCGCCTTCCATATCAAGGGTTAACTATATCAGTTCATGTTCTTAAAACATGTTATTCATTGAACAAGTCTAAATATACTGTAACACAAAAAAAAAACATGCAAGTCTACATACATGCATTCGTTTTAAGGTTCGTGTAACACTCACAATTCATGCTGAAGTCTACACTAAGAACAAACGTGTATACTATTCATGTATAAATACACTGTGTATAGGATTTTACATTATGATATATATAATCTATTGATTATCAAATGTTTACAGTACTGTGTAAAGTTGCAACATTTTGAGAGGTGACACCTATCCGAAGACTCGGCACCATCAAATTGAGAACTAAAACCACGAACACAATATCCCTATCAATCACACATATCATCAGTACATCAAGAAACGTAAATATGAATTGTTTATTTTAGATAAATGCACGAATATCACTCACTGATATAGCAGTAATCAATGGTATGTAGCAACATGGACTGAGGAGGCACAACTTCACGAAAGATCTCATTTTTTCACGAAAAAAAATAAACCGGGTATTGACAAACCATTACTGCAGATAAATTACCCTCGCCATCCTTCCCTTCCTCCCTCCCTCAGCCCTCACTCCCTAATCCTCTCTCTCCCTCCTTCCTCCACCCCCATCCCAAACTACAACTCTCCCTCACTACCTCCCTCACCCTCATCCCTCCCTCCCACCCAACCACAGGCTCCAACCTCCAATCCTCCACAACGATGATGGATTTCGCTCGGCACGCAGACTAATTGCGAGCAGTTTCTCACTGCTGGCCCCAGGGGGTGCTGTGCTGCATAAGGAAAACTTTGCCACCTTTACAAGAGAGAAAAAAGTGGTCAATGAAGAAGGAAAACTTTGTGTACAGGGAGAGGAAGCTGACACAGAGAAGAAATTAGATTATGAACAAGATCACGAAGGAAAGCACTGGTAAGGAACAAGTGTATATACGAAGAGGAGGTGGAGGAGGAAGAGAAGGAAGAGAATAGGGAGGAGGAGGAGGAAAGAACAAAGAGTAAATGAAAAGTGGGAAAGGAAAAGAGAGAAGGTACAGGATGAGTAGCAACTGATGGAGGCAAAGGGGAATGTGGAGGAGGAGATGGTGGAAGAGCTGGTGGTTAAGGTAAAAGTGGAGGAGGAGAAGGAGGAGGAGGAGGAGAAGAAGAAGGAGAAGGAGGAGGAGGAGGAGAAGAAGAAGGAGAAGGAGGAGGAGAAGAAGAAGGAGAAGGAGGAGGAGAAGAAGAAGGAGAAGGAGGAGGAGAAGAAGAAGGAGAAGGAGGAGGAGAAGAAGAAGGAGAAGGAGGAGGAGAAGAAGAAGGAGAAGGAGGAGGAGAAGAAGAAGGAGAAGGAGGAGGAGAAGAAGAAGGAGAAGGAGGAGGAGAAGAAGAAGGAGAAGGAGGAGGAGAAGAAGAAGAAGGAGAAGAAGGAGGAGGAGAAGAAGGAGAAGGAGGAGAAGAAGGAGAAGGAGGAGGAGAAGAAGAAGGAGAAGGAGGAGGAGAAGAAGAAGGAGAAGGAGGAGGAGAAGAAGAAGGAGAAGGAGGAGGAGAAGAAGAAGGAGAAGGAGGAGGAGAAGGAGGAGGAGAAGAAGAAGGAGAAGGAGGAGGAGAAGAAGGAGAAGGAGGAGGAGAAGAAGGAGAAGGAGGAGGAGAAGAAGGAGAAGGAGGAGGAGAAGGAGGAGGAGAAGAAGGAGAAGGAGGAGGAGAAGAAGGAGAAGGAGGAGGAGAAGAAGGAGAAGGAGGAGAAGAAGGAGAAGGAGGAGAAGGAGAAGGAGGAGGAGGAGAAGGAGGAGGAGAAGAAGAAGAAGAAGGAGGAGGAGAAGAAGGAGAAAAAGGAGGAGGAGGAGGAGAAGGAGAAAAAGGAGGAGGAGAAGAAGGAGAAGAAGGAGGAGGAGGAGGAGAAGGAGGAGGAGGAGGAGGAGGAGGAGGTGGTGGAGGAGGAAGTGGAGGAGGAAGAGGTGGTGGAGGAGGAAGTGGAGGAGGAAGAGGTGGTGGAGGAGGAACTGGAGGAGGATAAGGGTATGGAGAAATGAGTGAAGGAGGACGTGAGGAAAGAAATCGAAGAGGATAAGGAGGAGTAGAATGAAGGGAAGGATAATATAGAGGTGGTGTCAATAGTGATGATGATGATGATATGGTTTAACGTCACACACTCCCCTTCTATCGGGAGGCTAGGACGGTGCCCCTCACAGAGGGCTTTGTACCGTGGAAATAAATGAACCATGCCCTTGGTTCAACTTCGCCGGTGGCAGGATTTGAACCGCCCTCACCTCGACCTTCGCCGCAAGTAACAACGCCCTAACCCGCTCAACCAGCAAAGCTTCCAATATTACCAATGGATAAAAGAAGACTTGTTCTGGCAAAGGGAAAGGAAGATGGAGATGTTGTTGAAGATGGACCTGCGTTAGCTTATAATTGCAAAGTGAACCCAATAAGGAAAGGTAACTGTATCCTTGAAGGCGGAAGACTTCAGAACAACTCCAAAAGATAAGAGGGTGAGGAATAAAAATACAATATATTATATATACAAGAGTAATTGTACTACAGCAAAACAAGTGCACAAGGACAAGGAAGAATGACTGAAATGAAATAAAAATGAGAACTGCTTCGTAAAACGCAAATACAAAGACCGGTGCCTTCATCAAATACACCCAACATACAGATGCGTATACACGCACACGCATTTACACATTTGTCTATGTAATTCTGTGTATGTGTGGGCGTAGGCGTGGTATTGTGAGTTTGTATACATGCATTTCGCGACGGCGACACTTGAATGACAGTCTCATCTACCACTAAACGAAATGGAGATGTATGCCAAACCAACACTATTTGTCTAAGTGCCGAAGGAAAACCGAATTCAAGACAGAGTGGATGGATTCCAAACGCTCTATGGTCAGTACTTTTATCTATTTTATTCGTATATGATTTAATCCATTTCCTTTATATTTACTTATTCATATGTTTATCTATTAATTTACCTATTAATTTATGTACTTGTTTATTTTATATATTCATTTATATATCGATTTCTTTTGTACATTTATATATTCATCAATTCCTATCTATTTATCTATTCACTTATGTACACATCTATTAATTATTACTCTTAAAGACAAACACAATAACTCTATGGGCAGTACTTTTATCTATTTTATTCGTATATAATTTAATCCACTTTCTTTATATTTACTTATTCATATGTATATCTATTAATTTACCTATTAATTTATGTACTTGTTTATTTTATATATTTATTTATATATCGATTTCTTTTGTTCATTTATATATTTATCAATTCCTATCTATTTATCTATTCACTTATGTACACATCTATTAATTATTACTTTTAAAGACAAACACAATAACTCTGATTTCCATGAAAACTATGAATGAAATAGCTTGGAGGTATCCATACGACATGTCAAGTATAAACCAATACAGAGGGGATTAAATGACAGGTGGTTTAAGCAAGAACTGGTTTATTAATGGAGTGGTTAACGAATGGAATAGACTTAGCAACCATATTTTTTATCAATGGAGTGGATAACGAATTGAATAGACTTAGCAACCATATTGTGAACGCTAAAACAACTGGATGTTTTAAGTGAAGGTTAGATAACTTTATGGACAGGATAACAGGTGTTAATGGACAAGGAACTGCATAGTGTATGGCTTATGGTCTCGTACAGTCTATTTCATTCATATGTTCTTATGTTCAGCGTCGCTACCAAAGTTGGGGGGGGGGTAAATACACACAAATTAGTCATGCATCGATGTGCATGAGTGTACTGTATACATGCCAGTCGATAATAATATAATTCCTTCCCCCTATACACTTGTTTGTTCAGCTTAAGAAAATAGATTTCTACTTTTATTTTCTATCTTCAATATTATTAGTGATATTTTACATAGGACGGTTAAGTTACAATTACCTGGGTCACAGGAAATATTTTTTCATGAATATTAGTTTGCGAATGATAAGATAATTTCCTGTGTGCTACTAATTAGTTTTTTTTTTTTTTTAACTCGTCCAAGCACTTTTTGTCTAGCGACATAACTAAAGATCCTCTATCTAATAACAGTTTAAGATCAATCAATGCCATATATGGTGTTGGTGTATTGTCGCGTCTCTTAGACGACGGCTCAGCGTTCGTGTCCGAAAGATGTCGAATTCTTGCGTACCCAGCAATTATTCGTTCGATACGCAACACATGGCTACAAATATCAGAAAACTGGGAACCGTTGTGGAAGTTCTTACTTCCGTTTTTTTTTTTTTTTTAATAAAAATAAATTACATTTTGACACAAAATTATATCTCAGGTTTTAATGCAAGCGTATTCGTTTCCGCATGAATTTTTTTTCCTTTCCTGTTTCGTTGTTGAAGAAATAAATATACATTTCATACAGGAAGTGTGTCGCAAGTTAATATCGGAGTACATCTAAACAGAAGTGAAAAATAGATGAAACCGACTGAAAAATTGCAGAAAGTTGAAAGAATTTTAGACGCAGACAATCATACAAACTTATTACTAGAGCCATATTGTCGATTTTATTAGATAGTTTGACAATATACATTGTTTAGCATTGTTCGACTTTGTTCAGTATATACAAATAATAATAAAATGAAAACGAAGTCTAATAAAAGTCAATAACACCAGTCGAGAGATCAAAGTTAACGAAATGATTCAGATCGAGTACAGAGCTAATTCAGATCGGTTGAGGGATAAACATCCAACGACAGAGGAATATTCTCATTAAAACAAAACCACACATTTCGGGGAAGGAAGCCGATGTCGGCCTAAATCCGGCCACAACACTTGATGACGCAAATGAAATTGATAATCACGTTGTCACCAACGACGCTCCATTGCAGTTGGCCATAATCACTGCTATTAACCCAAATGGTTCACTTTGTGAGTTAAGTTAAACCAGTCCACGTCAATTATTAGGTCGAAAATTAGGAGTTTGGATTCGGGGAAGAATCCATGAAACAACGATGGAATACGAACCACAAAAGAGAATTTATCAAAGACTTTCCATGAACTTATGGAAGTTTTCTTAAGGACCACAAAATCTCATCAATATTATCTCTCTCTCTCTATTTTATATATATATATATATATATATATATATATATATATATATATTACATTCACAAGGATTTCATACAAATAATTTGGATGATGGAGAACATAAACACAAGGAAAAGCACGGAATCGTAATCACTTTTACGTTTCGTTCACGTATGAACTTCTTCGTAGAGTTTACGTAAAACTGATGGAAGCTTAATTACCAAACTCGGTTATCTCGTCGGATGCTTGGGAAAGGTCGCATTTATTTTTCTGGCGTGTCCTAGAACTAAAATGCTGGTTTATCTTGTTAAATTAATCAATCTTCCTCGATGATTTGAAGCATTCTCTGTTGAAATGTTTGCTGCTTCTACAATCTTTCTAGTGAATCTATCATAACCTTAATGCAACACTTCGGGTCCTCCCCAGTTTGGCAAAGGGTCAAATTTTAGCACATAAACTACTAAAGAATTAAATGTTTTACGTGCTTTAATGTCGTTTTTAAGCTTAGAAACTATTTTGTCCAATTCTCTTGCTGGTTCAACATAGTATACCATTGTGCAAGCATTGCATGGAATTTTGTACACGACACGGTTCTCAGCGTTGTCACTCTTTTCCCAAGTCTTTATCAAATCACCTGTGTGTGTGTGTGTGTGTGTGTGTGTGTGTGTGTGTGTGTGTGTGTGTGTGTGTGTGTGTGTGTGTGTGTGTGTGTGTGTGTGTATTTACCTAGTTGTATTTACCTAGTTGTATTTTGCGGGAAGGGGAGCTATGCTCGTGTTGTCCCGCCTTTGTATCTTGCAGTGTCTAGTTTGTTTTTAAACTCATGAATGGTTTTTGCGCATACTATTTCATTGTCCAGTTTGTTCCAAGTGTCCAAAACTCTATGAGGAAAACTGTTTTTCTTCAGTTCTCTTCTATAGCTATGTTTTTTTATTTTCTTTCCATGTCCTCTTGTGTTTCTTTTGTCCCAGTTAAGTAAGTTCTCACTATCGAGTACCTCTGTGCCTTTCATGATTCTGTAGATGGTCAATAGGTCACCTCTCTCTCTTCTTTGCTCCAGTGTCGGTAACTCCAGTTTAGCCAATCTCTCTTCGTATGATAGGTTTGCAAGTGCAGGTGCCATTTTTGTAGCTGCTCTTTGGATTCTTTCTATTTTCTTTATATTCTTTTTGGTACTGGGGGACCACAATGTCGTGTGTGTGTGTGTGTGTGTGTGTGTGTGTGTGTGTGTGTGTGTGTGTGTGTGTGTGTGTGTGTGTGTGTGTGTGTGTGTGTGTGTGTGTGTGTGTGTGTGTGTGTGTGTGTGTGTGTGTGTGTGTGTGTGTGTGTGTGTGTGTGTGTGTGTGTGTGTGTGTTGAAATGTGGAAAACAAATGAGTGGAAGAGTGGTGAGCTAAACACAGAACAGTTGGAGTTCACTTTACTGACGTTTCGTTCTTACCAGGACATTCTCAAAGTAAGGACGAAACGTCAGTGAATAAAACTTCAACTTTTCTCTGTGTTTAGCTCACCACCCTTCCACTAATAATATATATATATATATATATATATATATATATATATATATATATATATATATATATATATATGCCTCTCATTGTCTTTCTTATGTTGCCCGTTTCATGAGCCCTCTTCAGATTTATTTGCTCAATTTAATCCTGACGCCATACACCATTTCATTTCCCTCTCCAGATCATTTCATTATCCACTTCATCATTCTCTCTCGACTTCTTCATTTCCTGTGCTTCTTTGTTTCTCATCCGTGTCCAATTCCATTTTTGTGTCTTTTCCTCTCGTTCTGACTCGCTAATTATTCTTCACTTTTACTTGGTTTTCAATCTTTCTATATTCTTCGCTTCTCTCATTTTCTTCCCAATTATCTTCATTACCTAAAAGTCCTGTTACCTCCTCATTCTCCTCCTCTTCCTCCTCCTCATTCTCGTCCTCCTCATCCTCCTCCTCTTCCTCCTCATTCTCATTCTCTTCCTCCTCATTCCCCTTCTCTTTCTCCTCATTCCCCTTCTCTTCCTCCTCATTCTCATTCTCTTTCTCCTTATTCTCCTCCTCTTCCTCCTCATTCACCCTTTTTGTATGTGAAAAAGAAGGACGAGACTAACTTAGGCCTTGTTCACTCTAGCAGTCTGAACCGCATGGGCACCGAGGCGGTACCACATAGTTAAGGAAAAACTGCGCGGTTGTGTGTGAACGCCTGCAATGACTTACACTGTAATTGAACCGTCCTTTCTTTTTCGTCTCCTTTCTCTCATATTCTCCATCTTCTTATACTCCTCTTCCTGCTCTTCCTTTTCCTCATTCCTTCTCCATTTTCTGATTCCCATATTTCGGTTTTCTCGTTATTTTGTCTTGATTCCTACCCCTTCCCCTCCTCACTCGTACCTTCACTTCTATCGCCTCTATCCCTCCTCCTCTTGCCTTTCTCTATATTGATGATTCCGTTTCTTCCACAGTCGTGTGTACCGTTTCGTGTTTGTGTGTGTTTTCATTCCTAACCCAAACATTTTCTTTTAATTTAGCGTGTTATTATCTTGTATTTGTTTTTCTTTCTATTTGTTTTTTCCAAATTAAATATCTCATCTTTATTCAGTATACAATTTACGTATATTTATTAAAATTACTTTTAACCTTTTTTTCTTTATTCTTTTTTCTTTTTTTTCATTTTTTTATGATCTCCTTTTCATTCTCTGTACTTGCACTCTGTTTACATCTCTCTCTCTCTCCCCCTCTCTCTTTCGATCTCACTCTCCCTCTCTCTTTCGCTCTCTCTCTCTCTCTCTCTCTCCTTCCCTCCTTTCTACCTCCTTTTCCCTATCATGTCTTACTCTTCCATCTCTGCTTTGTTTCCGAGTCTATTTCTTCTTGCTCTCTTCCTATTCTTTCTCTTTCTCTTTCCCTCTCTCTTTCTCTGTTTCTTCTTCTCCTCTTTATCCTCTTTCTCCTTCTTGGAAGCAGTCAGTCGGCTTTATTAGCTCTTCCCCTTTTGCATTCTGATTTCGCTTTTGCAAGACGATTATTTGCTTACCCGTTCATTACTTTATTTTTGTTCGTATCAGTTTTTATTCTTCCTATCTTATCTTATACATTTTTGTATGTTATATATTTTCTCCTTCTCCACGTCCAACCTTGTTGCAGACCGAAAGATCTTGCATCTTAATGTGTGTTTATACATTTTTGTATTTATACATTTTCCCTATCCCCACGTCCAACCATGTTGCAGACCAAAAGGTCTTACATCCTAATTTTTTGTATAATCCACATCAAGCTGCCCCCCCCCGTTCCCAAATCCATAACGAGTCGTCGAACATCATGCCTCTCATTTGACTGGCGCCACCTCTGACGTCACACCAATCTATCCCCCCTGACAAATGATCAGTCTTGGGTGAGTGATGACCCGGTTCTTGTCTTGTTTTGGGCGACGAGGGCACAGCAATGATCCCAAAATTGCAACTGTCTTCGTTAGCGAATATGGCTCGTCTACTCTATGCCCAAAAATACTCTTATCTAAATTAAAGAAAAGAAAGAAGGAAAAGAAGAAATGAAACTGAATTACTCCTCAGTTCTTTTTACCAAAGATGCAGAGCTGGCAAACTAATAGTCATAATTATTTGTTTGTTTGTTTTTTGTGTGTTTGATTATTCTTTTATTTGTTTGTTCCTTGTTGTGCATTCGACTTCAGTGTGGACCAAAATCCTCATGTTTTGTTACTGTAATCTACTCTAAGCGATTGTAATCTACTGCGACCACATTTCTGATTATCCACTCTTCTTTGACAAGTTAAATTTATTTTGGAAAAAAAAAGATTGGATCAGCCACAACAAAATCTGAAAATTATTTCACTATAGTGTGACCGTTCGAACCCCTTTCTTACCAAATCCAGATTAAGTCGCTGTGATATGATACAGAGTTTGCATCGTCCCCTCAGGGGTTAGTTTCTTACCAAATCCAGATTAAGTCGCTGTGATATGATACAGAGTTTGCATCGTCCCCTCAGGGGTTAGTTTGGTGGTCCTGCAGTAATTATCTATATATTTCTGTTATTTATTTTACCGAAAGGTTACAAGAAAATCAATAATATAGTCTGATGTCAAACAAAACTAATTTACATATTCTGCTTTGTAAAGGAAGGTATTAAGCAACTCCCTTAGGTCATTCCTAACAATAATAACAATATCTACAACTGTACCACCTTTTGCTCCTGTCATGTCAGTACCACAGTCTTTAAATCATATATCATAGCTGGTATCACTACTGTATTATAAACTTACTCTCACTCTTGAAGACTCCCCTTCCCTGCAAATCTTCACGACCTATTCTAAACTTTCTACACTTTTATCCTTCACCACTCTGAGACTCTGAACAGTAGACCTCAAGTGCTTCCACTCGTAAACTTTCATGAGTTACACTCCTTTCAGTATTCTACCGCTCTCCTTATCCAGGCACATTTTCTTATACTTCGTACCGGTTTTCAACCCCTTTTTCCCTAGAACGTCCCTCCACCTCCCCAAGCTCGCCTCTATCCTCTGCATCCTCTTGCTATAGATGACAATGTCATTCACGAAGATCAGAGTACATGGAGACACCTGTCGAACCTCGTACGTCAATCTGTCTATCAACGTTACGAACAAATGGCTTCGAGCCGATCCCTGAAGGAATCCCATTTCCACCTTAAATTGTTCTGGTATTGTTATTATACGCCCTATTCCTGCAGCACCAACTTCATCTATACTCGTATCCTTCTCCATAATCATTTATCTAACACGCCAATTTTCACCATATAACACAAAAACTTCTCTGCATTCTGTCATGAGCTTTCTTTAAGTCCATAAACACAAAAGAAAACTTCTGAGCTTCTTTATACATTTCTCCATCAACACTCGTATACCAAACACATTTGCAGTACTCTTTCGTGACATAAAATCACTCTAGCACTCATGAATTGCCACTACTCTTTCCCACAACACCTTGTAACGTCGCTTATTAACTGCACCTCAATACATCACCCATATTGTTAAAAAATGGTACAAGTACATTGCTTTTTCTCTCATATGCCATCCCCTTGTTATCGAATATTATTTTTTTTTCAATCTAGTCATATACTCAACTGTCATTTCTCTTAAACATTTACATACCTCTGCCGGTATTTTATTTTGGATCAATCAGATTCTTGTTCTTTATTCTCTGAACACATTTACCAATGTATTGCATGTTCACACCAAATCAAATAATCAACAATTCTATCCCCCTTGCAACAGTTATGAATGGTGCATCAAATGTCTTTTCAAAACTCATTCTTTATTCAACATAAAATCCTAAAAGGAAAACATGATTCATCTCTACATCTGTATTCAAGGTGATGCTTTTTTAAAACCAAAATAAATTCAAAAGAGGCAGTGCACCAACCATCCTTGTTTTTTCATATGGTTTTACACATGCGTGCGTTTTATAAAGTGTATACGCACGTATGTGTGTTTGCGTATGTATGTATATATGTATATATGTATATGTATATATGTTTGTATGTATGTATGTACATGTGTATATATATAAGTATGTAAATACGCTTGTATGTATGTATGTATGTAGGTAGGTATGTACTGTGTGTATGTATGTATATAAGCATGTATGTTTATAAATATTTATGCATATATATGTATGTATGTGTGTGTGTGTGTGTGTGTGTGTGTGTGTGTGTGTGTGTGTGTGTGTGTGTGTGTGTGTGTGTGTGTGTGCGTGTGTGTGTGTGTGTGTGTGCGCGTGTGTGCATATGCTAATTGTGGTCCTACAAGATGAACAGCAGAAATTTCTCTTATTTCTGTTCATTTTCAAAACCCGTCAACTCTCTCTTCATTTTCTTGTCAGGTTAAGATAAAAAGAAAAATGTGTGTGTCCTGCTGTTTGTTGGGGCTCATACTGAGGGCTGACATTTGCAACATTCCACGGTACATTATGGAATGTGTTGTCAGAAGCATCGGACCACTTCATTATGCAGTCAAGAGCCGACATGTCAGCCAAACAAAATCGTGCGATTTTTGTACGAAATGCTACGGTACACATTTCTCCTGCGTACATAAGGTCCTCAGTTAAATCAAGTCCTTTTGCGTTCTCCAGAATATTTCATAGTATTGGATTTATTTTATTTATTTATTTATTTATTTATTTTTTGCACGAAGCCTACATCAACTGAATAAAGTTCTCTGGATTTAACCAGAATTATATATGCAAAATCCGACGTCCCATTGAGACAAAGTCTACACTCGCTGCCGTCATGCAATTGTACGAAACTTTGAAAAACTTCTCATCCTCAAAAGAGAATATAACGACAACTCTCGCAAAACAACTCTTTTCTTAAATGGATCAACTGAAAACAAACTATATACTGGTGCAACATGAGCGTAGACTTTTGGTGATGAACGTTACATTTAGGTAATACTGCAATGTTATACGCTTACATGGCCTTCAGGGTGAGGCTGCTGAAGTTTGTACTGCAACGTTTCACCTGGAAATTGGAATGAAAAGTCTTTCAGAGCAAAGGAAAGTCATCTTGCGACAACAACTTATAGTGAAGCAATTTCACATTTGCCCCCTCGAGAAAGACCTTCACAATACAATTTACAATAAATCCTCAGTTACCACGAAAAATCGGTCTATTTTGCAACATTCAACCACGAAACAGACTATAAAGAATTCTGTTTATATACGTAAAATAGTGATGCGATCTTCTAAATAACGCTAGGCCATGGGTTCTCCGCGTGTTCTTTATTTCATACAGACTTCATCCTCTTCTTTTATTATTTGCTTGATTTTCATTTATTGTTATTTTTCTGTCAATTTATTATTATTTACCATTTATGTGTTTGTTTATTATTTAACTATACCTATGCATTCAGTATCATTTTGCAAATGTGCTACGACATAACTTTGTGAATTACACCTATACATTTATTTATTTTATTTCTTTATTTTTATTTATTAATTTTTATTTATCATTATTATATATTTTTTCGCATCCGACCTAGGTATGAACCAAAAGGTCTCCTTTGAATAAAATCGTCTTGCATCTACTGATGTTCAGTTTGTAGCTTCATTTGTAAACCCGAGTCCCTCAGGGCGAGAGTACGTCTTTGGGAGGGAGGGGGAGAGAGGGAGAAGGGGGAGAGGGGGAGGAGGGAGGAAGGGGAGGAGGGGGAGAGGGGGAGGAGGGGGAGAGGGGGAGGAAGGGGAGAGGGGGAGGAGGGGGAGGGGGAGGAGGGGGAGGTGGAGGAGGGAGGAGGGGGAGGGGGGGGGAGGGGGAGATGGGGAGAGGGGGAGGAGGGGGAGATGGGGAGGAGGGGGAGAGGGAGAGGAGGGGGAGAGGGAGAGGAGGGGGAGAGGGAGAGGAGGGGGAGAGGGAGAGGAGGGGGAGAGGGAGAGGAGGGGGAGAGGGGGAGGAGGAGGAATAGGGCCTCCAGATTGAAAAGCTCTGGGGAGAACGTGGAATCTATCTTCTGATACATTACTTGAAGTAATAGATTTAAGACTATAAAAGGGCCTCTGAAACTCTTTGGTATTTGTCTTGATCAAACGACAGCTCTATGTAACCCGCTGGATTTCCCGATGGGCCATTTCATGGCACTGATTCTGGAGATTTGTACAACAAACCTTCATCTTTTGCATTATTTTTTTTATTCTTATTTTTTTTTAGTTTCCAGTGGCTATCGTGTTTCCGACGCATGATATTTTTTTCTATCCAGAAATGGAATATTCTGTATCCATTTCAAAGCCTGAATAATCAATACTTAGAAATTTGTTTTTATGTCAGTAATGCCGATAGAGCCAGATGGAAAAACACGATTGTACCACTGACCCTTCTACTGGGAGATGAAGTAAGAAAATACATTTAATCTTTTTCTTTTATTTCTTTATTCTTTCCTTATTCTCTTTCTTCTAACACGTTTTGCTTCGTAACCGGTACCCATGAACCAGTGTTTCTGTCTGAATAATTCACGTCTCCTTTCATTTTTATTCCTGATGATGGGCATCGGAGTGGCAGAACGTGAGAGTCAAACGCAAGAAAAGACTTTTGCCTCCACTCGTGAGTGAAACCAAGGGACAAAAAGACAAAGAAGGACAATTCGCTGCATCATTGCAAGACTGTCGTAACTGAAATTTCGTGATTTCTCAGGAGAAGCATTTTAAAGTATCTAAGTCCTATAACTTTAATAATTTTACCCTAAGCAACAAAACTTAGCATCTTGATTAGGTAAATAGGGCTCCACTTGACTTACGACTTTATTACCAAAAGACGCAGAATTATTCGGCATTCTTATAAACCAATGTAACTCTGTACTTGAAACTTTTGAGTTACGACAGTCTTGCAATGATGCAGCGAATTATCCCCATCCAACATCTAGCAATTCATCGAGAGAAGCTGTCACTCAAAACAGCTGGGAAAAAATTAAACCATTTCGTAGTGAAAATACACTCAAAATATCAAAAGAAGTAAAGTTTTCATTGAGACATCATTTACAGTGTATGAGATTAAGAAATGAGCCATGAAATAGCTAGGAGATAAAGGTAATGGTAGAGTCCTCACTTTGCTATTTGCAGTACTATGTAATGACCAAAAAAATACATAATTTGTAATATAACTAAAATCAAATATCAGAAAAAGAAACACAAAAACAAAATGACAGTCAAGGAAAACATGCAAGGAGAATATATATTTTTAGGGTTGACTTCGAATTCATCTAGGCAAAGGGTACATGTAATTCACAGAGATGAAAAATTTTCTATACAGAGCCAAGAGACGAAAGTGATATTCTTGTGAGCCACATAAAGCAAGTCCAACCATTTTCTTGTAACCATAGACAAGGAAAAGATGGGAATATCATATCCAAGAAAAAGACACTCTAAGACAGAATTCAAGAGAGATGATACTCACTCTGGCCCAAGCCAGTGTGGCCGAGTTTCATAAAAACATCACCTGGATTCACAACAACCCAACCAAGTGTACGTACCTCGAGTAAGTAGTGTCGAAAATAACCAGCGCTTCTATCCGTGCTGGCAATACCACACTGAAGAGGGTGGAGGGGTAAGGGTGGTAAGGCCTTGATGACAGGGGCTAGTTTAGTAGTCGTTAGTGCTAGCGACTTGTTAACTACCCCTCTACTTGAACAATATCAACGTAAAGTTAGTCAACTTGCCTCCAAACTATCCTTGTGTAAACACTTACTTGCTGGGTAAGATAACTTGCAGGTAGCACAAGCGGTTACTAAACTAGTACCATGTCAACGAGGAGAGGTTTAAGAAGGATAACAAAACAAGGTGTTAGTAAAGGTTTAAAATGATCAGTATTATTTTATGAGTAGAATTTTGTTTTTAATCACAGAATGCTACGATAATCTGGTCCACAGAGATGTCACTGATTGTACAAAATTACATATGACGAATACTTTAGCATCTTGTTTGTACTTGTCTATCTTCCTATCTGTCTATGCTCGTCTTCCTATCTGTTTTTACTGTCTTTCTGCCTGTCTACTGATCTGCCTATGTGTGTGTCTCAGTGCAGATCATATCACATTTTATAATGAACTAACTATACAAGCATTACGTGCATTTGATAGAATTATTTCATATTTTGCAGCCCACTTAAAAATGTAAAATATCGACATATTCAGAATTAATGAAGTTAGTACTCATAACAACCAAATGTCCTCAGGTAGACGAATAAAATCATCTGGCGGCACCAAAAATAAAAATATATATTTTTATTTAATTCAAAATAATTTTGTGCATCTCACGGAATCAGGTGTTGTGAGGAGACTCAATAGCGGTCAACAGCTTTCACTCGCGTTGTCATGGCAACGCAAGAAATATAACTTAAATGACGATATTTACTGGATTTGCACGCACCCATGTTATGAGATCGACCAAAATACATCTGAATACCTTGATTTTTTAATTCTACTTTAAGATTTAAAAAGTTGACTTGTATTATATTACAACTTCATAAGCCTTTTGAGAAACAAATAATTGTCTCGATTGAATAAAAATTATTCTATGTTATCTAAAATAAATATTCAAGTCGAGCACTTATAATCGGATTAAGGTGATCAGATTAATTACAAGTCAGAATATGTGTCAGTTTATTCAAAAAAGGTACAGATTTGTCTAAAAAAAACAAGAGAAACAAGATTAAAAATGTAAAATTATTTGCAAAAGCTTTTGTAATTTTGAAGCTAGCTTTCGTTTTAGAATTGCAATATCATCCAATAATATGATATTTTTGTGCAATTTATGTTCAAAAATAAATGTACCGGATTTATATTATAATCTATTTAACATTTGCATAAAAATATGGATTGTATTATGTAAAATGCGTTTCCATTATTATCAAAAATTAAGATTTAACATATCAACTGTGTTAATATCACAGGTAGAACATTGTTTTTACGCGACAGTCGTTTATTATCCAATAAACATATCTAATATAGCAATTTGTTCAACATCGAAGAAAAATACACTCATGAAATTCGCACAAATATTTTGCACGATTTCTGTCAGTGAGAAATTGTCCGTAAACTGATGGAAAGCTCATCAAGTGCCACGACAACGACTGTTTTCTAGATTTGTGTGCAAAGCGTCGCAATTTGGAGCTATTTAGAGCGAGACAAAGGCAGAGTTGAACATTTAAATGCAATGCAGGTAGCCATTCAACGATATAACGCTGTGTGCCCAGCAGATATGAGTAGAATACCAAGCATATGGCACTTTAGTTATACCTACGACACTTAAGCTTTGCTTATGGGGTTTATGCTATGCTAATGGCACCTAAGTTAGGCTTATGTTCCCTTGCCATTAATTTTCATTAATTCCAACCCATTTAGTCATGAGTAAAACGTTTTTATTCACATTTTTCCTCAAACTTTGTTATTGCAAACCAAGTCGTTTGTTGCATAACACTGCTGAGCTAAGAATGTCAAGTACACAAAATTTGAAGTGACACTCAATTTATACTTTGTTTACTTCAATCTAACAAACTATTGTCAGCATTGCTTCCTAAGATTTTTTAACTATTCTCAAATTTCATTATCCTATATTTTTGTATTTATTTTACTATTGGTCCATTGTATCAAATACAACTTTGTTTCAGAGCTTGATACTCCAGCAACTAATGTTAATGTAAACAGATCAAAGTCAGAAGAAAAAATTCAGGAAAGGAAAGCCTATAGCAGGCTTTACTTTCTTCCTGTCTTACTTTAGATTTAACCCGTTTAATAGAATGACAAGTTTTAAACAATTTAATATATCAAGGACCCCAATCTGAACGATAACTCTTTCGACCCTGACCTCACGGGGACAACATCATAATTACAAAATAAAATTGTATAGAAATGTTTATGATTATTTAGTACAAAGCGCCATTATTGAAGGAATTAAAATAGCATTACAGGATAACTTCATCACATTCATGTTGTTGAAGTACTTAATATATTCTATTCTGGCTATGAAGAGAATCTATATTACTTAAAAAAAAACAGAATGATACACCTTGAACGGGTCTCGTCCAATAAAAACCTTTCATTCAGGAAATCGCCTCCTTTGACGTATAAAATCGCCTGTCTTTAACCAGAAGAAATTCAGTCAGGTACGCCACTGTGTCATAGTGGTAAATGGTCATTTTATACATACATAGCCGAGGAAATGAGCCTTAAAGGCTGAACAGCCAAACCACGAAGGACGTATGTGTAACCTTGTATACGTACGTTTCCGAGGTTTTTGCATTCATAATACGAATGTATTACATATGACAATCCCCAGAGAGTGCGTTTCAGTCCATATTACCAGAGAGTGCCAGAGAGTAGCAGATAGCGTCAGATAAGGGCATATACTGGCAGAGAATGCCTGATAGTGCTAGACAGTGCCAGAGAATGCCTGATAGTGCCAGATAATGCGAGAGATTGCCCGATATTTTCAGAGTGCCAGAGGGTGCGTTCAGCAATCACGACCCTTTGGCTAAATCTAGTCAAGCTGCGATATTCATTTCAAGAACCCAATGCACTTCGTCCCAAGATGCTAAATCGAGAATCTTATTCATGAGCACGGCAAGAAATGGAAACAAAGGAGTCTTGTTGCAATTTTGCAACGATGTCGATAGATTTTACTCTTTTATTTTTTTTGGGGGGACAATTTATTTTCTGGAGTTGTTTCTGTAGGAGACTAGATTGCTGAATTGTCAAAACAAGTTACATATCGAGGCAAGTACTGTATATGTATACATATGTATGTGTGTATATGTATCATGTATACATGTATGTAAAGCATGTAAACCATGTATGTACACATGTTTGTATATATGTATGTATTTTTTACGCATGTATTCATTAGACTGCGATACAATGTTGGCATTTCAGTGAATCGTTACATTAATCAGTCCATTGATGTCTGTCACAACCCTGCAAGGAATATTGATAAACTAATATATATACTCCCGAGTTATTAATACATCTTGCCACATTTAGTCAGTACACACCGATTCCAAGTAAAAAAAAAAAAATAATAATAAACTTTGAAAGAAAATTACCCATACCGTATCCACATTTTGTAATTCAAGGAATATAATTTTCATAACTACAAACTCTTGAGAGTACGTTCCAATTATATTATATAATGTGTCTTGCCATGTTCTATTAATATGAGTAGTACAACGAGACACACATGAACAAGATCACTACTAAACAATGACATATGTCCCATGTTGCAGTGTCATAAGTCTTCATAACTATGTTCTCCGTATTGTGTAGTGAGTGCCTAAGTTTCATGGCGACAATATATTAGGGACTTTAGGAACACCCCTACGGACCAGAGGCACGAGGCTTTTTTATTATTATTGGGGAGTAATCTGTCTTCGTACACTTAGTTGCCAATTTTTATTTTCCTTCCTTAATTATCAAAACACATCAACAATTATCCAACAGTGTCCAAATGGTCAAGTTTATTCATTCTTTTAGGTTAATACCAGCATACAGATAGATAAATCTCCACTATGCTCCGATTGCAGGTATTATATCAATATGCAAAACAATATATAAATTTGCAATGCAGATTCTCTCGATACTCCAAGCAGCATTAAATTCTCTAGAACATCCTGGGATACCCGAGATGGGAGAGAAGTGGTTTATGTAAATGCGCGGGGCCTCCTCGAGATGAGCTCAATACCTGGCGAGTTTGTGTAGTCTACGGACTTCATAAGCCACATTTCAATGGATTACACGTGTTACCATTGTAACGAGAAGCAACAAATTTATACACATTTTGCATTAATCGGATAGTACATACGCACACGCAAACGCGCACATATGCACACACACACAGACACACACACACAGACACACACACACACACACACACACACACACACACACGCACAACCACAAAAAAGAACACACACACAAGCAATTACAAGCAGACACACACACCTTTAACGGGAATTTAAAAAGGTTTGTAATATTTTGAATAAGATACAAACTCGGATCTAATCACTGTCCTATCATTCGATGTGTATACATCACCGCTACAATTAACTTTGAATCTAGAAGCTGCACTTGTTATTTTTCATCATTGCGTTAGGTACTGTTCCCTTTTACATTCTTAACTTTATAATGTACTTTAGTGTCTACTAGGGCAGATAACAGTGCGGGATTCAAACCTACAACTAAGAATATACGAGATCCGCACGTTTATGAATGCGCCACCATGTATGATGAAAATGTCTTTACGCGTGTCAAAATGAAAATTCTAACTACAACAGATCTGGTGTATTTATGATCAATTAAGCATTACACTCAAAATAAAAGTATGGCTACTGTAACATAGATCACTATACTGGGCAGCAGACTACTGACTGAGGTCCTACGCGTGTTTCAAAGTATTCTTAGGAAATAATTCAATTCTAATTTGAGAGCCGCATTTCTGTTTTCCAAAGAACCAGGACTCAGAAGTGGATTAATCGTAATCCTATATCCGAAAATTGGGTGGTTGGGACAAGATTAACTGCTTTCAATACAAGACCAGCTCACTACTTCTTGATACCATCAATTCTTTAATAGAAAGACCAAGAATAGATTTTCCTGTTACGTTCATTGAAGCTTGTCGATTTATCTCAATTTGATTTAGTTGGGGTCATGTGAATCTATTCAGCTTAAAAGCATATGTATATTATCATGATTATCGTTATCTGCCGTGGGAGGGGGGAGGATGCAGAGAGATTGAATAGGGTAAATTGATGTACAAATAATATAGCCAATAATCAACCAAAAATGATATTTCCACCCATTCCAAAAACCACTTCCAAATCACCTTCTGGCTTCTTCAATTACTCAGGTACTACCTGCTCTACGATGTGACTAAGTATGAATTCCTCTGCCGGAGCTAGGGATGCGAGATTGAACACTCTTACTGCCATCACGCGTTGACTCTTGGAGGATTTGAACCACCTTCCATTAAGTTCATTTTACAAAATTCTGTTTATAAAGAAAATTATGGTTCTAGGATCGATCCCTGGAAGCTATTAGTAACTCATATGCCCTATCTCCCGCCCACAGTGGGCAAAAGTGATGGTTTTGGATATATCTTATTCTAGGCAAGAAATTTAATGAAACAGTATTTTGTCCATATCTTCATATCACGAACACATTCGAACAAGTCACAAACACAAACACACACAATCGCTTTTACAAAATTACGACGTAAAGCCCGGAAATAAGGCTTCACTCGACTTAAGATCAAGCTTTTTCATTTCATAACCAAGATGTTAGATAGTTTAATCACAGAAAAATACTAAGATAGCAAGAAAAAAAAAAAAAAAAAAAAAAAAAAAAAAAATTTATCCCGAAAAAAAAAAGGAAAGTTTAGATTAAAAGTATTACGAGTTTGAATCTTGGGTGGGTTATTCTAAGCACAGTGTAGGAGAGAAAAAAAAAAAAAAAAAGGAGCTTTAGACACCGAGGCTCCAAAACTCTCCCATTTTCAAAAATACTTCAAAAAGAGTAGAAAAAATGTATCAAAAACAAAATGCGTAAAGTGAACGTGTGTGTGTGTGTGTGTGTGTGTGTGTGCGTATTTGTGTGCGTATGTGTGTGCGTATGTGTGTACGTATGTGTGTGCGTATGTGTGTGCGTATGTGTGTGCGTATGTGTGTGCGTATGTGCGTGCGTGTGTGCGTATGTGTATGCGTATGTGTGTGCGTATGTGTGTGCGTATGTGTGTGCGTATGTGTGTGCGTATGTGTGTGCGTATGTGTGTGCGTATGTGTGTGCGTATGTGTGTGCGTATGTGTGTGCGTATGTGTGTTAGCGTGCGAGCTGTATGCATGTGCGCGTGCATTTGTACGTGTGCATATAAACAAGGAGATATACGCGTGCGTATGTACAGTATACCGGCATTGTTCTAATCTTTGCACAATGTATACGCTTTTATACATTTCTTTTGCGTTATCGTGAATGTATGTTTCATGATATTGCGCTCATACCATTCTCGGTGTTTGTCCATGTGAGGAAAAATTGATAAAAAAAACAAAAAAAACAAGTGCAATCTACATTGTGTGTTTGCAGACATTTGAGGCAACAGCGACCTTTATCTTTATGTAAATATTAGATGCGCTTTCAAGGAGATTATATGCCTAAGAGGGTGACCCAAAGAGAAAATCAAATATAATCTCATCCAAACGGTAAATAATATTCTGTATATAGTATATATATTGTCCTATTTCATAACTGAAGAAATTAATTATACGGTGTGGTCACGTGACCGGAGGAGGGGTTTGAAATGACGTCACATGAAGTGTGCGTTCGAGTGCGTGTGTGCGTAATTCACCACCATCGTCTTGGATCACGTGTTGGACTCGTGATCGACAGCTACTACCCTCACGGATGAGAGCTCAGAGCTCATGTATAACACACACACACCCAATTCCCCACCCACGACAGTTGGAGCAACGGCTCGCATCGCACACATAGCCTCTCCCTATCCTTACTATTCACTAAATTATCTTCGACCCCCTTCATACACACTGTACACACGTACATACATGCATACAATACATACACACATACATATTTATATATGTATACATATACACGTTTCGTTGTATAACTTGTTAAGATCTTCACTTGTTCCCAATATCCTGTTCCCGTTTTGTGTGTGTAGTGCCTTTTTGGAGTCACGTTATTCTATTCTTAATCTCCTTTTTTTTCTCTCTCTCTCTCTCTCCTATTCCTCTGCATTTTCTTTTTTGTTCCCTTAACTAGTCTCAAGCATTTTGTCTTGGTAAAAGTCTCACTAATTCTGATACAATTACTAAACAGCCCTCGTTGCTCCGATTTCTTAAGTGTAGGATATTACTGGCAGTAGATGATAGCGGGTAGTTGAACCGTTCCATGTGATGAGAGTTTTCAGCTACCGTCACGCAACAGCGCTCACAGACTTACTGACACGCTTCCTTGGCCGTAAGATTGATGAGAAGAGGCAATTATGAGTAGGTAGAACTCTGATCTTATCCTATTTGCCACTGTGTAGCAACCAATGGTTTTATTCTAGCTGACGTCAAGATAATGTTAATAACACAGTTGTTGTACATTGAATACGTTTAAAATTCTAGAGGACATTTATAGTTAACGTATATGAAATATAAATCTCTCTTTCTCTCTCCACACACACACACACACATATATATATATATATATAATATATTTTCTCTATTATATATATATATATATATATATAGTGTGTGTGTGTGTGTGTGTGTGTGTGTGTGTGTGTGTGTGTGTGTGTGTGTGTGTGTGTGTGCGTGTGTGCGTGCGCGCATCACTTTCTTTTCTTTCTCATTTTGTCTTTTTCTTTCTTTCTCCCTCTTTTTCTTTCTTACTCTCTTTTTTCCTCTCTCTATTTTTTCATACTTTAAAAAGTAGAAGGAAAGTAGAAAGAAAAAGAACAAGGTATATACCATTCCGTGATGCTTTGCCTCCTTTGGCCTGAGGGTGAAGAAGATTGAAGGTATTGTATGACGCTCGCCTGACTGCTCCAAACACTTTGCTCTTCTACCCCCGAAGCTATGAGCATACAAGGCGTTCAGAATCAGAGGGGCATCCCAGCCACTTTTACTCGTCTTGAGTTAAGCAAGGAGCGTGAAAAGGTTTCATTGATTCTGGGTGTCTCATATAAAGCGAGAGTTCTCTTTATTGGAAATTCTCTGAAATCTCCTTTATTCGCAACGAAAGCTTCGATGTATTGAAAATCCCCGGTTACTAGAAGCATGGTTTCATATTCTTTTCACCCCTTCCCTCTCTGCCTTCCTTCCCCCCCCCCTTCCCTCTGCCTTCCTCACCCTCTCCTTCTCTCCTTCCTTTCTTTTATCCTTATTACTTACCTCCTTACCTCCCTCATCACAAAGAAAGAATTACAACATTTAAACGGGATGGAGGAGGTTGAGGGAGAAGGAGGTTGAGGGAGAAGGAGGTTGAGGGAGAAGGAGGTTGAGGGAGAAGGAGGTTGAGGGAGAAGGAGGTTGAGGGAGAAGGAGGTTGAGGGAGGAGGGGGTTGAGGGAGGAGGGGGTTGAGGGAGTACGGGGTTGAGGGAGGAGGGGGTTGAGGGAGGAGGGGGTTGAGGGAGGAGGGGGTTGAGGGAGGAGGGGGTTGAGGGAGGAGGGGGTTGAGGGAGGAGGGGGTTGAGGGAGGAGGGGGTTGAGGGGGAGGAGGGGTTGAGGGAGGAGGAGGGGTTGAGGGGGAGGAGGGGTTGAGAGGGAGGAGGGGTTGAGGGGGAGGGAGGGGCTGAGGGAGGAAGAGGGGTTGAGGGAGGAGGGGGTTGAGGGAGGAGGGGGTTGAGGGAGGAGGGAGGAGGGGGTTGAGGGAGGAGGGGGTTGAGGGAGGTGGGGGTTGAGGGAGGTGGGGGTTGAGGAGGAGGGGGTTGAGGAGGAGGGGGTTGAGGGAGGAGGGGGTTGAGGGAGGAGGGGGTTGAGGGAGGAGGGGGTTGAGGAAGGAGGGGGTTGAGGGAGGAGGGGGTAGGAAGGAGAAGGGAAGAGAATAGTGGGTTGAGAATAGACAGCGCTAGGTGATACAGGTCCCTGTGATCATGCTTAAGAAGCAGAAACATTTTTAACAATTATCTACACAATTCCTTATCTCTCCTAATTTGGACGTGTGTATGCTGGTATACATGTCTATACTTATCCATGTATGCAGTTAATTTTTTTCAGTTATTTATATAGGCATCCATATGTTCATTTCTATATACATGTGTCTGTGAATCACAAATGCCTTAGATCACGTGTTGGACCTGTGATCGGCAGCTACTTGCTCCCGGATAAGATTTCAGAGTTCGGACAATAATTTTCATGGGTAAAGCTTTGACCTAGGACACACTACACTCACGTCCCTTTGTACAGGGGGAACAGTAACGATTTCTAGTTTCGTTGAAATATCTATAGAGGGTCGCGGTGTGTACGTGTGTGTGTGTGTGTGTGTGTGTGTGTGTGTGTGTGTGCGTGTGTGTGCGTGTGTGTGTGTGCGTGTGTGTGTGTGTGTGTGTGTGTGTGCGTGTGTGTGTGTGCGTGTGTGTGTGCGTGTGTGTGTGCGTGTGTGTGTGTGCGTGTGTGTGTGCGTGTGTGTGTGCGTGTGTGTGTGTGCGTGTGTGTGTGTGCGTGTGTGTGTGTGTGTGTGCGCATGTGTGTGTGCGTGTGTGTGTGCGTGTGTGCGCGCGTGTGTGTGTGCGCGTGTGTGTGTGTGCGTGGGCGTGTGTCTCTTTCTGTCTGCTTGTGCTATTAATTGCTCATTATACTTCTTCCGAGTCCTTTTCTAGGAACGCTAAGAATGATGTTTACACTGAACAAATTACACTGTTTCTTTTGTTTTGTTCTCGTAAAATCTGGGTTTCGTTGTACGTAGTATTTGAATACATCTTGCGTGCTTCATTTTCTTTGTTTTTAAATATATACTCTTTTCTTCCAATGTTTGTGCATTTCAATTCTATTACAGTGCCTATGAACATTCAACTTACGTTTTATGTGCACTTTACATATTTCTGATAAAGAGTATTTGAATTTTTTTTATTTTCAGTTTTCTTATGCTTGTTGTGGTTGTTCTTGGTGGTGGTAGTAGTGGCGATGGTGGTAATGGTGGTTTTAATGGTAGTGGTAATGGCTATGATGATGGTGGTGGCAGTAGTGGTGGTAATGAAGGCGGTGGTAAAGGTGATGGTGGTGGTATTGGTTATGGTGATGGTGGTGGTATTGATGGTTATGGTTGTAGTTTAATAGTGGTGGTGTTAATGGTGTTGGCAATAGTGGAGGTAATGGATGGTGGTAAATGTGGTGATGGTGGTATTGGTGGTTATGGTAATAGTAATGGTCGTGATAATGGTAGTAGTTTTAATGGTGGTAGTAACGCTATAATAATGGTGGTGTTAATGGTGATGGCAATAGTGGTGGTAATGGTGGTGGTGGTAAATATGATGGTGGTGGTAATGGTTATGTTAATGGTAGTGGTATTGGTGGTAGTAATAGGGGTGATAATAGTGGTGGTATTGGTGGTAAAGGTGGTGATGGTGGTGGTAATGGTCGTTGTATTGGTGGTAGTAATGGTGGTGGTGGTAAGGGTGGTGGTAGTAATGGTAGTAGTAATAGTGGTGGTAATGGTGGTAGTAATAGTGTTGGTAATAGTGGTGGTAATGGTGATGGTAATAGTTGTGGTGAAAATAGTGGTGGTACTTGTGGTTGTGATGGTGGTAATGGTAGTGGTAATGGTGGTATTTTTATGATAATGGTAGTAATAGTGGTGGTAATGGCGGTAATAATATTATTGGTCGTGGTAGCGTTGGTGATAATGGTGGTGGTTATGATAATGGTGATAGTAGTGGACGTTTAAACAAATCTTATAAATCTGAATCCAATAAAATACCATGCACATAGTACATATTCCTAAACGTAAATAATAGAAATACATACATACATATACCAACGGCTTTTTCCCCCTTACAAGGGGGGGTAGCCAAATAATGAAAATAGAATAATATAATTGTATTTCAAAGCACATGAAACTCAGATATCGATATTTCATAGATATTTTGAAAATTACTTATATATTTATTTACTTTATATTTCATCTTTTTTTCTTACAGGTGTCTCGCAGCTGACACGGGTTCTTGAGGATCAAGGAGAGGAAGCCATCTTTGACGAGGTGAGCGAAATTGAAAGAATTGTTAAATATTCATTCTAATTATTTTTCCCCATTAACAAATTTTCCCCCAAAAACATAAAAAACAACAAACATAATTGATGCCATATTTTGCCACTGTCTAAACATTTTTTTTTTTTCTTTTTTTTTTTTAGGGAGCAAATTTTTACATAAATTTTTTTTTTTACATTTTTATTACTTTTATATATTTATATATATATATATATATATATATATATATATATATATATATATATATATATATATGTGTGTGTGTGTGTGTGTGTGTGTGTGTGTGTGTGTGTGTGTGTGTGTGTGTACGTATGTGTTTGCATGCATATATCCTTCCACCCGTTCATTCATATGTACGCGCTTGTACACATACACGAGGACACTCAGATATACACACGCACACACAAACACGAGTATTCATTTACCCCATATTTTTTAGGAAGATTGTTAAATATTTGTTAACATGCCCTAATCTGGTGAAATCTAAATTAACATCAGAAATGAAAACCAAAATATGCAGTTTAATTAAGAGGCACATGCTGCAGTCTGGGTTCAAAATAAGAAACCTTTGAAAACCCATTACGTCAGATTTGGCTGCAAAACACGTTTCATCCCTTAATCCTGAGGTTAGGTACTATGATGTATGCAAGTGCATCATGGTGTAGTTGTCTGCTTTGGCCCGGCCACGTTCTTATAATTATGGCAAATACATATACATACATACATACACCAAGGCTTTTTCCCCCTTACAAGGGAGGTAGCCAAAAAGGAAAAGGCATAAAATCACTCCCACCCTGAATACACTCCACACCCCTCCACCCTCCCTCCCATCTTAGCACCTCCTGGATGACGGGTCATCCCTTCACCTTGTCCACTGCCCTGGGTCAGAAGCAGTGTCGCAAGACACAGCACATCCACAGCAAGGCCGCTTCATTAAATCGGCAACCCCCCTCTCCGTCCCCCCATTGCATAAAAGGAGAAGACGGGGAGAAATCCCTTCGGGCTGTGTCAAATTTTGCTCACACATACTACCTCACCCCCCATCCCCCCGCCCATTCCACCTCATGCAATCACATCATCATCCATATACAACCATTCTCCATTCACCCCTGTCTTCTGTCCTCTCCCGTCCTTCCTCAACAGACATTCCCCTCTTCCCCAAAGCCCCCTTCACCCCATCCATCCACCTCATCCTAGGACGTCCCCTCATGTTCACTCCCTCCACATCTGCCTTCCATACCTCTTTTACTAGTCTTTCTTCACTCATTCTTTCCATGTGTCCAAACCATCCTAATATTCTTTCATCAACCTTATCTCCCAGCTCCCTTTCCACCCCTGTTCTCCTCCTCACCTCCTCATTTCTCACTCTATCTAGCCTAGTAACCCCTATCATACTTCTCAGACACCTCATCTCAAACACATTCAAACTCCTTCTCTCTTCTTCTCTTATATTCCATGTTTCTGCCCCATACAGTGCTGTTGGCACAATCAC
>NC_134805.1:30917790-30925290 GCF_046742065.1 Oratosquilla oratoria
AGGAAAAACACGGAGTCCGGGCGCTTCCGTGATATATTCACATTATCCAGGAATATATCACGAAAGCGCTCGGACTCCGTGTATTTTTCCTCGTCCTAGTAGACTCTGCATACATATATACATATATGTGTGTGTACAGTATCTAAATTATATACCAAAAGGCCCCTTACCCTTTATAATACAAGTTCCATGCGAAAGAATGCACATTCCCTTCACTTATCCCACAACCATTTGTTTTCCTTTTTATCTTAGTTCTTTGTAGATAAAGGCACACACACACACACACACACACACACACACACACACACACACACACAAACACACACACACACACACACACAAACACACACACACAAACACACACACACACACACACACACAAACACACACACACACACACAAACACACACACAAACAAACACACACACACACACACACACACGACATTGCAAGCATAAAGTGGTTATTGTCAATATTGCATGGAGAAAGGCAGTAGCGAGGAGCCAGAGCGTGGACGACAGAATACAAATGAGAAATGCTAATATGAACGAAGCGGTGTATTAGTAGCCGGAACGTAAACAATTTACCTAATGCAGATTACCTTCTGGGGAGAAATTACCTCGTTAGTAGTTATTGTTTTTTTGGACTGTAGTACCCAGCGCTTCTGTCCTTGTGAACAGGCCTACATCGTCATACACGCAAATCATGTTTGTGAAGATTATAGAAATAAAGAATATTATTAGTCTTAACGAGATGCACTATTCTCTATATAATTTTTTTTATTTATTTTTCTACTCATTAACCTATTTATTTATTTATTCGTTTACTTACCTATTCACTTATCTGTTTATTTTTTTATTCACTTGTTCATTTGCTTATTTTTTACAGATAGCTTTGCGTTTTCTTTGTGCAAGACACTAAGATACGAGTCGTGAGATTTACTGACTTTCATTTCTTTCCCCTTAACATCCTAGATTATTTTATGGAGCCTTATTTACATAATTATAAATCACATATCTCGTTCCTTGATGAGACTCATGAAATATTTTTGGAAATGCATTTGCAGCGCGCTAATTGCCCGTTTTGATCATTTAAGTATCGAATGACATGATATTAGACTTAACACGAGGGAAGGGGGAATAGAGAGAGTGGGAGGAAGCAGGAGGAAGGTGTGCGTAGAAAGGGGGAGAGGGAAAGGGGACGGGGAACGGTAGATGAGAGGATGAGGGACGGAAAAGGACAGGAGGGGGAAAGTTGAGAAGGGGGGAAAAGGAGAGGAGGGAAAAAAGGAAAGGAGGGAAAAAAGTGAGAGAGGGAAAAAAGGAGAGGGAGGGAAAAAAGGCGAGGAGGGGAAAAGGGGAGAGGAGGGAGAAATAAGGAGAGGAAGGGGCAAAAGGAGGGGGGGAAAGGAGAGGAGGGGGAAAAGGTGAGGAGGGGGAAAAGGTGAGGAGGGGGAAAAGGTGAGGAGGGGGAAAAGGTGAGGAGGGGGAAAAGGTGAGGAGGGGGAAAAGGTGAGGAGGGGGAAAAGGTGAGGAGGGGGAAAAGGTGAGGAGGGGGAAAAGGTGAGGAGGGGGAAAAGGTAAGGAGGGGGGAAAGGTAAGGAGGGGGAAAAGGTTGTGAGGAGTGGGGAAAAAGGTGAAGGAGGGGGAAAAGTGTGAGGAGGGGAAAAGTTGAGGAGGGGGAGAACAGGTGAGGAGGGGGGAAAAGGTGAGAGGGCGGGTGAAAAGGTGGGCGGGGGAGGGGGAAATGTGAGGGAGGGGGAAAAGGTGAGGAGGGGGAAAAGGTGAGGAGGGGGAAAAGGTGAGGAGGGGGAAAAGGTGAGGAGGGGGAAAAGGAGAGGAGAAGGGGGGGAGAAGGAAAAGGAGAGGGGACATGCGAGAGAGAAGGAAAAGGGAGAGGAGGCGGAAAAGGAAAAGGAGGGGAAAAGGTGAGGCGAAAGGGGGCAAAGGAAAAAAGAGAGGAGGGGGAAAAGGAGAGGAGGGGGAAAAGGAGAGGAGGGGGGAAAAGGAGAGGGGGAAAAGGAGAGGGGGAAAAGGAGAGGAGGGGGAAAAGGAGAGGAGGGGGAAAGGAGAGGAGGGGGAAAGGAGAGGAGGGGGAAAGGAGAGGAGGGGGAAAGGAGAGGAGGGGAGAAAAGGAGAGGAGGGGGGGAAAAGGCAGAGGTGGAGGGGGAAAAGGGAGAGGGAGGGGGGGAAAGGAGAGGAGGGGGAAAAAGGAAGGAGGAGGGGGAAACGGAGTGAGAGGGGGAAAAGGAGAGGAGGGGGATAAGGTGGGAGGGGGATAAGGTGGGAGGGAGAAAAGTGAGGCGGTGGGAAAGGTAAGGAGGGGGGAGGGGAAAGGAAATGGGGGGGAAGAGGAGGGGGGGAAGAAGGAAAAGGAGAGGAGGGGGGAAACGGCGAGGAGGGGGGAAAAGGATAGAGAGGGGAAAAGGCAGAGGGGGAGGTATAATGTGAGGGGGATAAGGAGAGGAGGTGAGGAAAAGGTGAGGAGGGGGAAAAGGTAAGGAGAGGGGAAAGGAAATGGGGGAAATGGGGGGAAAAGATAGGAAGGGGGAAAAGGATGGGGAAGGAGAGGAAAAAGGAGAGGGGGAAAAGTGCGAAAAGAGAGGGGAAAAGGAGAGGAAGTGGAAAAGGAAGCGAGGAAAAAGGAGAGGAAAGGAGAAAAGGAGGTGGAAAAGGAGAGGAGGTGGGAAAGGAAGGAGGGATGGTAAAAAAGAGAAAAAAAGGAGAGGAGGTGTGGAAAAGGAGAGGAGGGGGAAAGGAGAGGAGGTGGAAAAGGAGAGGAGGTGGAAAAGGAGAGGAGGTGGAAAAGGAGAGGAGGTGGAAAGGAGAGGAGGGGGTAAAGGAGAGAGGGGAACAGAGTAGGTGGAAAAGGTGTGACGAGAGGAACAGAGATCGTGGAAAAGGAGAGAGACGGGGGAAGGAGAAGAGAACGGGAAGAGGAAGGGGGGACGAGGGAGGAAGGGGAAGGTGGAGAGGACGGGGCAGTCCAGATGGACGGGGAAGAGCGTAGGAGGGAAAGAGGAGAGGACGGGGAAGAGGAGAGGACGGGGAAGAGGAGAGGACGGGGAAGAGGAGAGGACGGGGAAGAGGAGAGGACGGGGAAGAGGAGAGGACGGGGAAGAGGAGAGGACGGGGAAGAGGAGAGGACGGGGAAGTTTTGGGGGGGGGGGGGGGGGGGAGAGGAACGGGGAAGAGAGAGACGGAAGAGGAGAGGACGGGGAAGAGAAGAGGACGGGGAAGAGGAGAGGACGGGGAAGAGGAGAGGACGGGGAAGAGGAGAGGACGGGGAAGAGGAGAGGACGGGGAAGAGGAGAGGACGGGAAAGAGGAGAGGACGGAAAAGAGGAGAGGACGGGAAAGAGGAGAGGACGGTGAAGAAGAGAGAATAGGGAAGAGGAGAGAACGGGGAAGTGGAGAAGAGGAGAGGAAGGGGAAGTGGAGAAGAGGAGAGGAGAGGAGAAGGTGGATGATGATTGAGAAAGAAGAGAGGACAGGTGAGTTGGAAGAGGAGATGGGGAGGAGTAAAAACGGATGGGAGGGGGAAGAGGAGCGGGAGAGGGGGAAGAGGAGCGGGAGAGGGGGAAGAGGAGATGGGAGGGGGAAGAGGAGATGGGAGGGGGAAGAGGAGATGGGAGGGGGAAGAGGAGATGGGAGGGGGAAGAGGAGATGGGAGGGGGAAGAGGAGATGGGAGGGGGAAGAGGAGATGGGAGGGGGAAGAGGAGATGGGAGGGGGAAGAGGAGATGGGAGGGGGAAGAGGAGATGGGAGGGGGAAGAGGAGATGGGAGGGGGAAGAGGAGATGGGAGGGGGAAGAGGAGATGGGAGGGGGAAGAGGAGATGGGAGGGGGAAGAGGAGATGAGAGGGGGGAAGAGGAGATGGGAGGGGGAAGAGGAGATGAGGAAGGGGGAAGAGGAGATGGGAGGGGGAAGAGGAGATGGGAGGGGGAAGAGGAGATGGGAGGGGGAAGAGGAGATGGGAGGGGGAAGAGGAGATGGGAGGGGGAAGAGGAGATGGGAGGGGGAAGAGGAGCGGGATTGGGGTAAAATGAAAATCGTGGAACGCATCGAAATAATTAAGTAGTGTCAAATAATACGGCCTTTTAAAGTACATTTCTCGCACTCTGCGTGAAAGAACGAGAGGCAATGAACTCGCGCACAGAGCTCCTGGAGATCAAGTGAATGATATCAATGTCTACACGAGTTAATGGTACCGATGGAAGGACAAGTTGATGATGGATCTTATATTAATCTATTCGGCTCTCAAAACGAACCCAAGAATGACAGTTAGATCAGTTGGATGACGATATGAAATACTTTTTTTTCTTTTTCTTCTTCCTCGTTAAAGCCATAATGCGTGAACGCCAAAAGCAGTTTCCAGAAATTCGCCATTAACGAGAAAATGTATCTCAATTTGGAAATGAACACTTTCATTCATAACTCCCAGAGCACCACGAGGTATTATAAGCCTAATGTCGTACTTCCTTTTATCGTTATCATTGCCGACGAGTCATTAGCGTTTCATTATCTATTGCAACATTTGGCGTATCTGCCACCTGAATTCATCGTGTGAAGCCTTTAACTGAACAAAATTGCCTGTCGAAGACCAGAAAAAGATGTCCATTGCATATGTATACATTATATACACTATCATATTTTTATATAATTTTTATAGAAATTCATGAATTACTACTAACACTACTATATACCCAACACCACCCCCATCACTAGCACTATACCTTCACAACCATACTATCACCACCACCATCATACTATCACCACCACCACCATACTATCACAATCACTTTCACAATTACCATTACATTCGCCACTTTTACTAACAATACACCCAACACCACGCCGTCAATAACACCACCCCCATACTTTCACCACCTTTACCATATAATCACTATCACACCTATATTATCACTATCACCACTATACTATCACCACCAATCTCACAATCACTATCACGTTCGCCATTATTACTAATACCATGTCCAACACCACACCATCAATACCACCACCATACTATCACCACCAATCTATTACTACCAACATCGCCTTTATTACTAACACCATCTCCGTTATTACTAACACCCATCACATTCACCATTATTATTAATACTATTCCCAACACCACACCATCACCACCACCATACTATCACCAATCTATTACTACCACCATCGCCGTTATTACTATCACCATCCCCTCTGCCATCACTATCCTTGAGTAGTTTGAGTAGTATTCCACTCTAATGCGAGACGATATCAAGACATCAATTCTCGCGTGTGTCAGTGGGAAGGAAAGTGAATGGTAATTGATTGGGTACCCGTCACACTAGCAGAGAACGGAGAGGCGGAAACATACACACCACGGCAAGTCAGCTTCCACGCTTCGCTCTTACAGGTCCTGGACGGAAACGAATAAACAAATGACATCAGCCCAAAGGCTGTCAGCACTGCACCAAGTCAGATAATGTCTTGGCTTCAGGAAGGGGTAAGGTAGGGTAGGGTAGGGTATGGTAGGGTAGGGTAGGATGGGGTAAGGTAGGGTAGGATGGGGTAAGGTAGGGTAGGATGGGGTAGGGTAGAGTAGGGTTGGGTAGGGTTGGGTAGGGTTGGGTAGGGTAGGGTAGGGTAGGGTAGGGTAGGGTAGGGTAGGGTAGGGTAGGGTGGGGTAGGGTAGGGTAGGATTGGGTAGGGTAGGATTGGGTAGGGTTGGGTAGGGTAGGGAAGGGTAGGGAAGGGTAGGGTAGGGTAGCGTAGAGCAAGGTAGGGTGGGGTAGGGAAGGGTAGGGTAGGGTAGCGTAGAGCAAGGTAGGGTAGGGTAGGGTAAGGTAGGGTAGGGTTGGGTAGGGTAGCGTAGAGTAAGTTAGGGTAGGGTAGGGTTACTTTTTTTAGTGACCGAGTGTCAGCCTACAGGGCTACACCCTTTGTGAAGTTAAGAAATTTCGTCTCTAGGAGACTGCCACCATATGGGAAAGCTACTGATGACAATTTGAAAATGGTCTTCCTCAGTTAAATAAAATCACCTGATGACAGAAATAGATACATCATACCAACCCTTGCCATCTATAGTATTAGATTAATTGAGTAAAGTGGTGCAGAGAAAAATCCAGGCTGTTGCAGAAGCAATTCTATTCTCTAGAACAACGAGAGAATAAAAGTGTTTCTGCTTCATCCGGGATGATTTTTCTCTATATCAATCTCAACTATTTGTCTATTTTTACATCAAGTGTCAGATTAATATTGAATCCATCATCTCTAGCCTGCTAACAGGAATGTACGGGGGTAATTGAAAATGTTCAACGGAGAGGCATTATGAGAAACGTCTTATGATTGCGCTGTCGTGCAAAGGCTGGAGACAATTTGATTGGCATTCAAGATAGATGTCAGCTGGAGCCGAGATCGTTACGTTGCACTGCTAGATCAGAAGGGACTAGACTTTTGGTACTTGTGAAAGCACCAAAGGATAATGAACCTGTCAGAAACCTGTCAGGCTGTATTGATGGAGTTTCGCGAGAATAATTGAACCAAACTGAACATTTTCCAAAGTAAAAAGTATTCCCGATTAAACTCTTTCCAAAACAAAACAGAAAAAACAATGATTAAGAACGGAGTTAAGAAATGATTATCAAGCAAATAAAACTAGAAGACAAGTTAGATTGTGTGTGTGCGTGTGTATGCGTTTGTGTACGTATGTGTGTTTCTGTGCGTGTGTGTGTGTGTGCGTATGTGCGTATATGGGCAACTGCATGTGTGTGCATGAGTGAGGGTGCATGTATATACAGTACGTGTGTACAAATGCCTGTCTCACTACTATACCCCTCCTCCTCTTTCTATCTCTTCCTCCTTCCCCTTCTCTCTCTCTCCCTCCCCTTCTCTCTCCCTCCTATTATTTCTCTCTCCCTCCTATTATTTCTCTCTCCCTCCTATTATTTCTCTCTCCCTCCCTCCCATTCTCTCTCTCTCTCCCTCCCATTCTCTCTCTCTCTCCCTCCCATTCTCTCTCTCTCTCCCTCCCATTCTCTCTCTCTCCCTCCCATTCTCTCTCTCTCCCTCCCATTCTCTCTCTCTCCCTCCCATTCTCTCTTTCCCCCTTCCATTCTCTCTTTCCCCCTTCCATTCTCTCTTTCCCCCTTCCATTCTCTCTCTCCCCCTCCCATTCTCTCTCTCCCCCTCTCATTCTCTCTCTCCCCCTCTCATTCTCTCTCTCTCTCCCTCCCATTCTCTCTCTCTCCCTCCCATTCTCTCTCTCTCCCTCCCATTCTCTCTCTCTCCCTCCCATTCTCTCTCTCTCCCTCCCATTCTCTCTCTCCCCCTCCCATTCTCTCTCTCCCCCTCCCATTCTCTCTTTCCCCCTCCCATTCTCTCTCTCTCCCATCTTTTCTTAGGTTCGCTCTTCCGTACCCTTAATCTCCGACCAAGCCTCGTCTTGGGGGTACTCAGTACCTCCACCCCAACACCCCCACTACCTCGTGGGCAAGTTCAGGAAGACACAA
>NC_134805.1:30930290-30937790 GCF_046742065.1 Oratosquilla oratoria
AAATAAATGAATAAATGAATATTGATAATATTATTAGAATGCGTATACAGCTCCTCTTGCATCCTGCAGTATCACGAAAATTAACAGAATAATTAAGCTCCAAGAGAAACAATAGACGGCTCACGCGGTGCGAAAAGGATTAATTGAAAGCTTAAATCCCCAAAAATAGATAAAGAAACGAATAGATAACCAAGCGGAAGTCTGAATAAAAGATAAAAGACCAAACAACTAAGTCTAGCCAATTAACCACTTTGTTTACTTGACGAATGGCTTGTTTACAAATCCGTTCGTTTCTGTGAAATATTCCCACTTTTTTGTTCTTTATCTGTGTTCGTTGTGCACTGAAAGGCCTCTTGTCGGCATGCTTGGGCCTCGAAACCCATTGTTATCCATTGAATATAACATTCAGAATAAAGAGAAAAATGCCACTCGAAGCTGGTCATGCAACCGTCAGGCACCTCGGAAGTGCCACGCTCATTAATAAAATCTCTTGGCGGTAGACAGAACAAAAAGAGAGGTGCCACTTAGAATATGAAAAAAATCGCTAGTAGAATATATCAAAATTCGTTTTGAAAATACGTAACTACGACATCAACAACTTGTTTTCGACAGATGTCCTCTTCACTTAAGTTTCAAGTGCCAACCGGGCACTTCATTTTGCACATGTCTTCATTTTTTTTTACACAAGTGATTTTTGCCTTAGTGAAAACATATACAAGCGCGCATACACATCCACACTTACAGACAACCTCATCTCTCACTTGTTTGATATTCTCGTTATCATTAATGAACTATATATGCTATGCGAGTTATTATATTATATTATATATATATATATATATATATATATATATATATATATATATATATATATATACACACACACATCACTGGTGAGAAATGTAGTAACATTTGTAAATCACAACTAACACAACAGTCGGACGAAAGAGTCGTGGGAGCGAAACGATATCTTTCGATTGCTAACTGCAGTTAGTCGTGATATATATATATATATATATATATATATATATATATATATATATATATATATAATATATATATATATATATTACATATGAGTATCCTATATATGTAATGTATGAATAAAATCTCTATTTGTGGTGAAAAGGCGTCAGTTATCCAATGGACGAGAATGGAGAGTTATGTTCTGTACGTCACGCGTAGGGAGATATCCAAACGTTTTGGGTCGACGTCTTAATATTCTAATGAATCATGTTTTGCTCTGTAAGATACATTATTTTTTGTACACTATTCTGTAAACGTGCCAAACCGAATTATTATGTTTTTCTGTTGATGCAATGGAAGTTATGCATTTGTTCAAGTATTGTGTACTACGTTTTCTTCGTATATGTACGAGTAGCTTTGCTAGCGTGCGTGCAAATATGTTTAGTCTATCTTTGCCAATCGGTTTCAAACTCCATTGACGCTGATTCTATGGGCCAATCAGGGGTAATTTTGTACTGGAGGAAGGGGCGCTCTACACGCGTAGGAGGGAGAAAGAATTCAGATAGCCTATGCAGAGGACGTCTCAGCCTCGGGGGCGGAGATTCGGCTGTATTAATGCAAGTCCTTCCTCCCCCTGTTCATATATTTTAACTCGGCTCTTAGGATATTATGTGTGAAGTCTATGGCAGTGACGCGGGAAGCCTAGACAGTGAATCTCTTAGTAACTATTTCTCTTTCACCCCCGTTAAAAATTGTGTTTAAGAAATTGGAATCATGTTTAGAACTTGTTTGTAAATACTTAATTCAATTATATGTCCTTGGTTATAATTAGCTTGTTATTCCGGTTAACTTTAATGGATTCCTTTTGTTTCATTTTTTTTTTTTTTTTATGGTGACGCAAAATTGAATGGTGACCTTGTGCAATTTTATTTTGTGAGCAGATATCCCCAAAGACGGGTCTTGAGAATCATTCATATCATCTTAGAATATTTTATGTTACAAGTCAAAAGTACTCGTAAGATTTGTAACAATATATACACATTGTATGTACGTGTGTGTGTGTGTGTGTGTGTGTGTGTGTGTGTGTGTGTGTGTGTGTCTATGTGTTGGGGCAACAGGTGTATATACACGCCCAACTTTCCTATATAATCATAGTTTCTATACACCTTTACACTTTCATTCTCTCTCACACAAGCATGAAGAACTTCCATAGACCTTCAAGCTGAACCTGTGTTCTAACTTGTCTACATCTATCCCGCCAGGTGCTAGAATGGCCCGTGGCGCGTCACTTGGAAGCCCACGAGGTTGTGGAGGTGCATCTGCAGGTCTTCAGCAAGTACTTCAACAACAGAACGGCCGCAGCTTACGGCTTCGTTCTTCAGCGCCTCGTGACCGAGGGTGGCGTTGCAGTCACCGACCACATGACGGACGCAAACAACAAGCTCCTAAGGGTAAGGACCCAACCACTGTTCTCATGTTTCAGGGAATCAAAGAAGTCTCCCTTATAATGCTTTTGGAGACTGAAAGGATATGTTGTGATGAAAGTTATGCAGTTAGTAGTGTGGCTATGTTTGAAGTACAGATGTGGGAAAAAAATTCTGCCGTTAGATAAAACTCTTTAGATGTATACATATCACCATAAGAGAAAAAGATATCAGGAAACTAGAAAGATAGATAAGCAAATAAGCCAAAAAAATGTAGCTATGTTAGAATTACAGATTCATAAGGAAAAAAATATCTATCATTAGATCAAACCACATAGACTAATGTATATCAAATAGTTAGAAATCAGAAAATCAGAAAAAAAGATAAATATAAACAAAAATAAACAAACAAATAACTAAACAAAAATATACAAATAAATACATGAATGAAAACAAAATAGATTGGAGAGCTTCAAACTAAATGCCCATCAACCTTTGTAAAAAAGAATACCACCAAATTCAAATAAATTAGCTATAATACGCTTACTGGGAAAAAGTCTGATTGGATTGTCGCGCTACTATAAGGATCAGAGATAACTTTACAGACGAAAAAATAACAAAATAAGAAATAGATCAATAAATTAGATAATATAAATTACATGGTATGTCCTAGCGTTCAGCCATAGCTACTGAACTTGACACACAAGCGATGGAATGCGTCTTGAGAAGAGAAGTTTGATGGAAGTGGTTCGAATCTTGCCAGAGAATCAGCACGTGATGGCAATGAACACACGTCCTTAAATCCCGAGTTCTCACAGAGGCATTAATGTCTAGCCACCTCGCAGGGTGCGTAACAGCTAAAGAACTAGCGTTTCTATCCTTAAAGATAACATCGCATCAAAAGGGTGGAGATAAAGATAGCAATGGAAATATTTTAAAATGGCAAAAAGTCCTAAAGAATATTCTCCAATCGCGTCCATCTGGTCCATAGGGGTGTCATTAGAGTTAAGCCCTGTTCACATTAGTGGTTTGAACCGAACAGAAACCGTGGTGGTACCGTATAGTCAAGAAAAAAATGCGCGATTGTGTGTGAACGCCTCTATTGAATTACACTGTAATTGAACCATTATTGTTCAAACCACGGCGGTTGAAACCGCTTGTGTGAACAGGGCCTTACTGCCATACAGGTTTGAAAACGCAGAAAAAAAATATATCGCGTGGTAGATGTTTTGGAACTAGTTTAGGAAAAAAAGTTCCATCTCAAGTTTAATGATCGTTCAGTGATTCCAATTTGATTCCGAATCTCTTCAACATAGTAATATCTTTGAGTGACTTTTTTCTTAATGTAAGCTATTTCCTTCAGCCGAGAAAGAAAGCCTTAAGATGGACTTAATTGAGACCGCCCTTGTGCCAGTATCCGAGCCCCTCAGCTGAATAAAATCGCCCTCCCTGGCCTGAACAAAATCAATAAAGTGCACCAGTGTTGGAGATTTTCTTTCTTGTCGAAGTTTTTCCACCGGGATTGATGGAGCTGTGCTAATTAACTTCATTTTACAAATCAACCGAAACTCGTCGAACGCTTGAAAAAAAACAGTTAACACTGATAAATTAACCCATTTCTTGCTGAGGGTTTTTTCCCTCGGCAAGGAAAGTAATCGCCGGATGACAGCTACAATAATCATTAAATAATGATTAAAACTAAAAGTGTTGGTAATGTATCCCTGAAGTGAAACGACCCATTTCACGGGCTCTCGAAGAACGTGCTCCGAAATATGTTGTTATACAGGCATGCGCTTACACGCACGTGAGTGCCGACACACGCAAACATACACGCAAGCAATCACACGACTAAGTACACATGCTCACACACACACACACACACACACACACACACACACACACACACACACACAATCATATGCACGTATTTAGAATGAATTAGTACTAATATGTGCATGTAATAATCTTACTATATTCTTTAGGATTTCTGTGGTCTTATGGTATAAGGTCTAACTCATAGTTTACAATACATAGTGCCTATATGTCAAAGGTATTTTTAGAGAAAATGGTTATATGCGGTTCGATAAAAACATCTGGTCACGATATTTGTTAGAGATGACGAAAACAAATTAGGAAAGTTCAGACACTAATTTCCCAAGAAGTTGGATACGAAGCGGAATGACGAGTGTTCTTAGTTATGATGACAATTAGAAGTTGGAGGAAGTCAGACGAAGTTGGACAAACAACAGAACTCTTCAAAAGTACAAAAGGAGGAGTTGGTCAAAGAAAGTGCTACGAAGCAGAGGATTGAGGGCTCTCAATCCCTGCCTCTCCGTTACTCCCTTCCTCTCCCTGTTACTCCCTTCCTCTCCCTCTTACTCCCTGTTACTCCCTTGCTTCCTCTCTCTGTTACTCCCTGGCTGCCTCTCCCTGTTACTCCCTGGCTGCCCCTCCCTGTTATTACCTGCCCCTCCCTGTTATTACCTACCTCTCCCTGTTATTCCCTACCTCTCCCTGTTATTCCCTACCTCTCCCTGTTACTCTCTACCTCTCCCATTACTCTCTACCTCTCCCTGTTACTCCCTGCCTCTCCCTGTTACTCCCTGCCTCTCCCTGTTACTCCCTGCCTCTCCCTGCTACTCCCTATTACTCCTTGCCTCTCCTGCTACTCCCTACCTCTCCCTGTTACTCCCTACCTCTCCCTGTTAGTCCCTACCTCCCCCTGTTAGTCCCTACCTCCCCCTGTTAGTCCCTTCCTCTCCCTGTTAGTCCCTGCCTCTCCTTGGGACTCCCTACCTCTCCCCGTTACCCCATGCTTCTCCCTGTTACTACCTACCTTCCCTGTTACTCCCTACCTCTCCTTGTTACTCCCTCCCTCTCCTTGTTACTCGGTCTCTCCCAGTCTCTACTTTTTCATCTCTGTCTCTTTCCATACATTTTGCCACATCCTATTTATCCATATCAAGTTATTGCCATCTTGATTCCTTATATCAACACTTTCTCCTTTATTCTTCTCTCTTCATATTTACTGCTTAACATCCTATTCCTGTCATCTTAAATTTCCTTTGACAAAGTCCTTTGCCTTTTCCTTTCCTACCAACTTTTAACAATAACTTTTTTCTATCTTACACGAGTACAATCTATTCATCTTCCTTTCTCCTATCTCAGTCCTGCAGTTCTTCCTTCTCTTTATCTCTTCCACCTTTCCACTTAACCCCCTCCATCTTGCTACTGCTCCTTCCTCTTCCTCCATTCCACTTGATCCCCTTATTTCTAGAAGAGTAATTAGCCAGCTGACCACCTCGAGAGCGTTGTTATTGTTCCCACACCGCACTCTGAGGCACCTGGCCAAACGAGACGAAATGTCATGATCCATTAAAACTCCCATGTGTCTGAAGCCCACAGAAATGAGTTGTGTTAGGAGTTAGTCCTTGGGAGAGGCGACTGTGTGCTATGTATGTAACACCTTTTCAATTCATATAAGGGTAAGAAAGACAAAGCACGCACGCACGCACACACACACACACACACACACACAAAGTTGATCTACATGTGAAATTGCATTTAGGTATGATAAATTGGAGTGTAATTGTATACCACAGTAGGGTAAATACAATTAGATAGATCCACAGACACACCTTACAAATACACACACGCGCGCGAAAGCGCACACATACACAACTATCCCACCTCAGCCCCTGAAGGGTAAATGGCCCCTTGTGCTCTCCGCCACATTGTTGGATTAAAGTGCAGTGCAGCAAGACGTGGCTTTCTCACAGCAAGGACCGACAGCTGAGGCTGGGCTACCCCCACCGCTTCCCCGTAGGATGACATTTACTCCCCACCCTCCCCATGAGATGGCACCGACTGAAAGAACTTGAGGACTGTTCATACCACAAGAAGAATTACTGTAGGATCTTGTGCCATCTCCCTTAAACCTCAGCATTTCGAGTGAGAGAGAAGTTTAAACTGTACTTCAATTCAACAACAAGAAATCTGCCCCAAAAAGATTCACAGACCTTTAGAAGTAGCTGAAGTCGTCATCTTTACCCCCCACGTGTTTGAACATGTAAAGCGGGGCCTACACGATCAATATTATTGCGCAATATTTCGTATTGTACAATATTATTGAGGGCGTAGGGATGATATTCAAGAGCCAAACATGTTTGTCCTGTACAATTGAGGTCTTCAATATACTGTACAATTCTTCAATACTGTCCCTACACCGTCAATATTGTTGTACAATACGGAATATTGCGCAATAATATTGACCGTGTAAGGCCCAGTTAATAAAAGTGGGATTCACTATAAGCAGGCGACTGGAGGGAAACCGGAGAGCACAGCAAGTCCTTTTTGCACGACAAGGAGGAGGAGCCAATTACGTTTTATCCAAGATATAGGTCGAGGACTGATCAAACATCAAAAGATTTCGACGAAGACATGCAGAAGGAGACCCAATGTGTGACATGCATGAGAGACTTCCAGAGTGCCAAGATGTGCCATCGTCATGAATGGTGAATCATGCATTGCCAGACAACCACCAATGGGAGATAGCAGCAGTATATTCATGGCTATAGAATTACCATAAACGGGAAAGACTTGAGTCATGCTTAAAGCCTCTTTGATGTAAAGTCGAGAAAGAAAACTCTTCCGAACTCTGTGGGTGCAGTCCTGGTATCTGCTAATTAGTGAAAAAAATAAAAATAAAATGTATACATAAATAAATAAAAATAAAAATAAAGTATTAATGTTTCTAGAAACAAAATTAGGTATAGAGAAAATAAAGTAAAATCAAATAAAATAGAAATGATAAATAAGAAGATTAGTTTATTCCTATATAGTTGGCGATTTTTCAGACACTGAAATTTAAGCTCGTTCCTATACTAATACGTACTAGCGAAGCACCAGAGGAAACATTTTCCCATGTCTAACCACAACTAAACGTTTGCTAATAGTCTCTGCAGGGTGTAAGAATATGAACGTCCTCATAGCACCCACGAGACTGTAAACGTTTACGCAATTTGCGCCGACGTTTTCTACTTGTACGAATTTAGTCAAATGCAACGCTACAGTCCTTTCCGTACCAGTGTTTTATCTATACGAGTATATC
>NC_134805.1:30942790-30947790 GCF_046742065.1 Oratosquilla oratoria
AAACGGCGAGCTGCTCCAGAAGAAGATTTGACTGCGTAGTATCAACAACACTTCCTTCTTTATTTCATATCAAAGAACACAATAAACGTTATCACAAAACACGCTCACCATGTCAAGACATCGCACGCTCACTAATATATCCATTTATCTTAAAAAACGCACATGATTAAAGAAATTAATAAAGAAATTGTCTTCACTCCACAAACAGAAACTCCACATCCTGCATACCTCACTTGCTGTCCAACGGTTCTTTTTTTTTAAATTCGCGTCGAAGGAGGCAAGGTGGCCACGCCCACCGACATATGACGTAATAAAGTGAAGCAAATCTAATTGGCTACAAGAGTCGTCGGTTGTCGTCTGTAAGCGAATCACAGTGCTCGAAATCAAACTAGCCACGCTAAGGTGACCGGCGGTTGTTCAAGAAAGTCTTTGAGTAGCCTCTTCCTCGCAACTAGAACGATCAAATTATTATCCTTAACAACCATTTCAAGGTGGCGTTACTACCTAATTCCATTTAAATAGCTAGAATATGACTTCGCTTTCAGAAATCTAGACTTGTTTAAGAGCATTTCAATAGTATGTCTAACACTCATATAGGTTTACAATCTCTCAGTTCATTTTTTCTTTTTACTATATATGACGGAAAGGTAATTTGGCATTTGGAGATTTGAAAATTCAAATATCGTAACCGAAGTCGTTTTCACTCAAACGAACGCTCAACGGTCGACGGTGATGAAGCCTGTGGAAGCTCAGTGTGATAAACGTTTACTCTGAGCGAAGAAAAACGTTCACTTTGTCTGAATAATTATGAAACGTGACAGCGATATGACCCACGTATTTTGCTCTGGCTAAGGGTAGACTTTAGTCAATCAAAGGGCCGTTCTGATACAGATGATTAACTTTTTAGAATAAAGCATTTTGTACACTAACACAACCATTTGCATGAAACAGATAGTACACACACATACACAAACACCTTCTCACACACCCCACATACACGCACACACATACACAAACATACACACCACATGCACACATACACAAACATCTCCCAGCACCACCCATATACATGTGTGTGTGTGTGTGTGTGTGTGTGTGTGTGTGTGTGTGTGTGTGTGTGTGTGTGTGTGTGTGTGTGTGTGTGTGTGTGTGTGTGTGTGTGTGTGTGTGTCTGTGTGTTTGTGTGTGTGTGAAGTGAAGATTAGTCTCCAATCATGCAAGAGTGCTGTCATTAAAATCACTAAAATATCGACAAAAAAAATGCAGTCAATCCCCTATACGGTATATTCAAACACAAACGTTGTTCTGCCAAATAATCAAGGGAGGATGTAGTCCATAGACCATGTTCTATAGGAGACCACAATAGGGTCGCGGTCCAAATTGACCCTGTTCACCTTGGGGCCCACGGGACGGAGGCGGAAATCGCGATTCTTAGTGACCCGAGTGCATTGCATTCCGCTGAAAAGGAACCATGGAAGATCGCGGTCCCTTGTGACCCAGTTCAAGGAAGGGTCGTGGGTCGTAGTGACTACATACAAAGGAGGGGGATCCGTAGGGGTTCATGCGGTCCATAGTGACCATATTCAGGAAAGGGTTAATCTGGGTACGTGAGATGGGTGGAACTCGTGACCTATTGTGACCTAGATTTATCCATCTCGGAAAGAACAGATTATTTGGTTGCTTGGCACTATGATATATACAAATTAATCGTGAGTGCGTGCGTGCGTGTGTGTGTGTGTGTGTGTGTGTGTGTGTGTGTGTGTGTGTGTGTGTGTGTGTGTGTGTGTGTGTGTGTGTGTGTGTGTGTGTATGTACGTGCGCATACACACACACACACATATATATATATATATATATATATATATATATATATATATATATATATATATATATATATTATGGGAAAGGTGGAGGGGGAAACACGGGTCTTTATCTGATTATCGAGTTTATTCCTGACCGGTTTCGCTTACAATAGCTTCTTCAGAGGAGTGGGAAACACGGGTCTTTATCTGATTATCGAGTTTATTCCTGACCGGTTTCGCTATTGTAAGCTATTGTAAGCGAAACCGGTCAGGAATAAACTCGATAATCAGATAAAGACCCGTGTTTCCCCCTCCACCTTTCCCATAATTTGTCCCAATGTCTCTACATATATATATATACATATATATTATATATATATATATATTTATATATATATATATGTATATATATACATACATATATGATGAGACATTGTGACAGGTTTGAGGAAAAAGGAAGAGAAAGACATGGGTCTAGGGCCGAGTTTATTCCTGACCGGTCTCGCTTATAAGCTATAAACGAAACCGGTCAGGAATATCTTTATATATACAGTATATATATATATATATATATATATATATATATATATAATATATATATATATACAGTATATATATATATGTATATATATATATATATATATATATATATATATTCATGCGTGCGTGCGTGTGTGTGTGTGTGTGTGTATTCACTTGGTCTTTGGATCACGTGTTGGACTCGTGATCGACAGCTATTTCCCTCCTGGAAGAGAGCTCAGAGCTCGTAGGTCCGATCTATGGGTAATGCTATGACCTTGCACACACACACACACCCAACTCCCCGCCCACGAGAGTCAGAGTAACGACCCGAGGCACAGCGATACCGAAATAATTTCGGCCCTGGGAAGGATTCGAACTGGGTGTGTGGGAGCACTTCTACTTCCCAGTTCAGTGTGTGTGTGTGTGTGTGTGTGTATTCACTTGGTCTTTGGATCACGTGTTGGACTCGTGATCGACAGCTATTTCCCTCCTGGAAGAGAGCTCAGAGCTCGTAGGTCCGATCTATGGGTAATGCTATGACCTTGCACACACACACACCCCCAACTCCCCGCCCACGAGAGTTGGAGTAACACCCCTCAGCGCTGCGATACTGATATTATTTCAGCCCCGGGCGAGAGTCGAACCCGGACCTCCGTAGTGGCAGGCCAGAGCTCTAACCACAGCGCCATGAGAGGTGTGTGTGTGTGTGTGTGTGTGTGTGTGTGTGTGTGTGTGTGTGTGTGTGTGTGTGTGTGTGTGTGTGTGTGTGTGTGTGTGTGTGTGTGTGTGTGTGTGTGTGTGTGTGTGTGTGTGAGTGTCTATACAAAATAAATGATGTCAAAGTGGTCCATTGACCCTGTTTTCTCATCTGCCAAGTGATTCAGAAAGGTACGAAATATTTTGAACAAAATATAATTTCCTGTGTTTATTTACGTATCCATTTACTTATTCACTTATTTATTTCCTTTGTTTGTTTATTAGCTTATTCGTTTATTTCTAGTTGTGGAATTAGGTTTCACAAATGCATAGAACCAAACAGCCCATGACTGTGTACGGCTTCCATTTCCCACCTATTCAATCTCCCTCTCTCTTTCTCTCCCCCCTTTCTCTCTCACTCCTTATCTCTCTTTCTCTCTCTCTCTCTCTCTCTCTCTCTCTCTCTCTCTCTCTCTCTCTCTCTCTCTCTCTCTCTCTCTCTCTCTCTCTCTCCCTCTCTCTTTCACCCTCTCTCTGTCTCTCTCTCCATCTCTCCCTTTCTCTTCCTCTCTCACTCTCTCTCTCTCACTCTCTCTCACTCCCTCTCTCTCTCTCTCTCTCTCTCTCTCTCTCTCTCTCTCTCTCTCTCTCCTCTCTCTCCTCTCTCTCTCTCTCTCTCTCTCTCTCTCTCTCTCTCTCTCTCTCTCTCTCTCTCTCTCTCTCTCTCTCTCTCTCTCTCTCTCTCTCTCTCTCTCTCTCTCTCTCTCTCCCTCTCTCTCTCTTCTCTTCTCTTTCTCCTTCCTTGTGTCTTTAACCCTGAAATTCTGGGTTATATACAATACGAGTATATTACAATTTGCTCTTTATAGCCCACAGAAAAAATATGCACATCATATTGTAGCAAACACTCACAAATGCTTTGAAAGAAATTCATGCAACCCAAATTATTTTTGTAAAAAGAAAATTAACATGAGTGAATTTACGTCCAGAGAGAAAGAGAGCCTTGATTTGCAAAATGAAGAAACATTGTAGAAGAGAAAAAAGAGAAAAGCTCTTAATGTAATGAAGCAGAGAGAGGGAGCCGGAGAAAGACAGAGATGCTGTGTGATCTTATCAAATCAGGCAGTTGCTTTACTCAGGTATAAAAAAAAAAGCGAGAACAAGTAAAAAAAATAAGGACTATGACCTCTCTGTTGCATTTCTATTAGTAAAACCAATCTGACAGTGAGTGTGACTTGGACATACATGAAATACATAACATGCACATGCAAAAAACATTCATATACACATAATGTACATGCAATCTCACTAAAACATTCATATGTATATATAGATTTCTATATTTGCTTTCAAAATTGCGCAGGAATCCATTTTTTCCATAAGAATAATGACAAATATCAAAGGTTTATAGAACAGATATTGCAACTATTGTCCTGCATTAAATCACCACTCTGGGTCCAAACGAAGATCAACGTCGGATGAAGTCTTTGTAAATTATTGACCTCATCCCTCAGGGCTTTAATGCGCTTTTGGTGCAATCGGAAGCATGTTGGTCTAGCATCTACCTTGTCGCGGGTTCGATTCCCGCACTTCTCTCCAATACCCAGCAGTCCAAGATGTGCATAATCGGGCAAAGGTGACTGCTCCAACCGCAAATACGCTCCCCCTGGTGCATTCTCCTCACTACCAGGCCTTTAACTCAGTCATGTGACTCATGAAACTGACTACCAAAGAACTATTTCGAGAAGATAAACTCTCCTACTAGGATTCAAACCCTTGTCTGAGCGGCTCGCTTATTATAAGACGAAGACCGTACCATCACGCCACCATGACCCTACAAAACGGAACGACTTAGTGTAGAGTCACGATGGCGCAATGTTGCGGTCTTCGTCTTATAAAAAGCAAGACGCTCATAATGACACATATTGGAGAAAAGAAAACCTACAGGACCTAAGTACAAGCCTAAGTACAAATGTAACC
>NC_134805.1:30952790-30957790 GCF_046742065.1 Oratosquilla oratoria
ACATACGTAAACACGTATTCAATGCATAAAATTATATACACATAAATACGATATAGACACTTTTCTAATTGTATGTGTTCTGTCTACCTTTCTAATACACATTTCCTTTGCTTCTTAGTTATTTATAGAACTTACGACCTTGATATAGGAAGGAAGGTCTCCTGTTGGTATGCTATCCCATTGTATCCCATTGAGAATAGATTACAGGCGAGTTAGCCATTGGAGTGGGAAGGCTCTCCACCTTCCCCATCCCCCTCCTCCCTCCTCCCCCACCCCCCTCGTCCCTCGTCACTTTCCCCTACCTCCCCACTTGCTGCGTGTGTCATCACAGGGTAACCTTTCCCGACAAGGGATGGGCTGACCGGGTCTGTTTTATTTTCTCTCATTGATCTTTATTGTTGCCTACTGACACACTGATGAGGTCTGATTAGGGTAATGGGACAAAGAGTAGGATATGGTTATAGGTCTACAGGGGGTCTTTTTGTGTTGGTTGTGTGTTTGTGTGTGTTTTTGTCTACTTAGTCTTATTAGATAGGGATTTACGTAAAGGGGTATGTAGAAATGTTTGATGTGTCATAGTATAAAGATGTACATTCACACACACACGCGCGCGCACACACACACACACACACACACACACACACACACACACACACACACACACACACACACACACACACACACACACACACACACACACACACACACTCACACACACACAGACACCCGCTCACACAAATATCTACACTAAACCTTAGTTTCTTTCAGATTTTGTGATTCTTATTTTCTGTTCCATTTTATCTTATTTTAATTTTTTGTCATGATAGTATATATTCTTTTACAGTGAATGGCTTCACGCTCTCCTATTTCATGTATCGTATATCGTCCGAGAGTGTAAGGCAGTGGCCATCATGTAGTGGACTGTGTGTGCTGACAATTACTCTTCATGCGTACGCTCAATTCATATGTTGGAAGCTTCCCTTCGGGTCGTCCAAATGGTATATCGCAACCATAAATCAGTGTAGACTATTCTCGTGATAGGATTTCACTATTTCAACAAGAATAGAGGCGCCAGTCAACTTCAGTCCACAACAGCAACAACAATGACATCAACAGAAAAAAAAAAAAAAAAAAAAAAAAAAACAGCAACAACAACAACAACAGTAGCAGCAGCAGCAACAACAAGGACAACAATAACAAAAACAGCAGCAACAGTAGCAACAACAACAAGAACAGCCACAACATCCACAACAACAAGAACGACAACAACAGCAACAATAACAACAACCATGGTAACAGCTACAACAATAACAACAAAAACAGCAGCACCAACAACAGCTACAACAATAACAAGAGCAACAACAAAAACAACAGCAGCACCAACAACAACTGCAACAGTAACAGCAGTAACAGCTACAGCAACAGCAACAACAGCAAGAGCAACAACAACAGCAAAAGCAACAGCAAAAGCAACAGCAACAACAACAGGAACAGCAACTGCAACAGCAACAGCAACAACAACCACGTCAACAACAGTAAAAACAATTACAGCAACAACAACAACGACAGCAACAACAGGAGCAACAACAGCAACAGTAACAACGACAATAACAAAAACAAAAGAAAAACAGTAACAACAACAACAAATATAGCAACAACAACAACAGTAACAGCAATAACAACAGCAACAACATCAACAACAACCACAACAACAACAACATTTCAACTCCAAAATACAACGATGATGTTTAAATCCAGGAAGATATTGTGAAGAGGGACTATGTACACATTTCATTGCCGTCGCTACTAGATAATAATCAAACAATAGCGTGATTATGATGTCAAGTTGGCCAACACACAGACGACCATCGGTGTCATAGCGAAGCCAGTTATAAAGAAATCAGAGAACATTTCTATTAGATTCTAACTAGTAGTTAGAAAGCTAAATATATATACACTGATATTAAAAAAAATGAGAAATAACCTTAAGAATTGTTTTACATTTGGATTCCTGGAAATGAGTATCTCGAAAAGTTATCTAAGCAGTTTCCAAGATTCGGTATATTTTCGTATTTTTCAATTTGTGTATCTCTGTGATGGATTGATCTTTGAGCTCGCCGTAGAATTGCACGGTCCCGGGTTTGATCCCTAACGGATAAGCCCGATATATATATATATATATATATATATATATATATATATATATACATATATATGTATATATATATATATATACATATATATATATATGTATATATATATATACATATATATATTACGATAGACATATGAATACATTGATAACTATATGAATATTAAATATACTTATGATAGACAAATAAGTGAATGAACAAATGTATTATAAGACTAATTGAATAAATGAAAAAATAGACAAACAAACAAACCGAGGGGGTGCCATAGATATAGATGAAATAGGCTGATTGCATCCATAAAAGATAAAAGTACGACCCGGTATGCAAGGGGTGAATATAATCACACCCTCATCTACAACTTGTATCTACAGAAGCTACAGCTGGGGTCTACCTTCTCGGAAGGATCTATTCTTGTCTACTGTGCATCCATCTGTCAACGAGGCCAACCCCCCCCTCTTTTTACGTTAACGAGCATCATTACCATAGTAATATCACAATTAGCGACATCACCATCTGTTTTGGTGGTCCTCACGGATGTGGCACAAGGAGTTTGCATTAAGATCAGTGTCACGGTCCTTGTGAACTTTTTTCTTACTGTTATAGACATCTGTCTCCTAAATTAGATACTTTGCGATTTTCGATTTCCTTTTTCTTCTTTTACCTGCCTCTTATGTATAGTGACTCTATACTATGAAGTCATTATGTCAAGAACTTTAGTTATCTCGATATCTTTATTATGGATATATGCAAGATATAAGGAATAAGACGAAACGTAACATATATTGGTCAACTTCAGTTACGCCATTCTTTAAGAAAAAAGAAAGATGTGATGGTAGAATTTACACTAGAGAAAGGGTTGGAAAATTGTGCAGAAAAGAATTATTCGTAAGAAATGAAAGATCAACAAGAGATTTTAGTAAAAGACTGACAAAGCAAACTTGTTTGAAAGACGATAGGAAATATTTGACGCAGTCAAGGCTGCGCGTCACAGTGGTAAGGTCGTCTATTCCAATAGCAGTAGGGACATATGTCCACACACAATTGTAAACTTGTGGTTCACAATTGTATTGGATTACGTGTTGGACTCGTGGTCGATATATATTATCCTCCTGAATGAGAGCTCAGAGCTTATATTTGACACAATTTGTGAATAATGCTATGACATTACACACGCACACACGACTCGATGGCACGGTTGGTAGAGTTCCCAGCAGCCATCACGGCGGTCTGGGTTCGAATCCCGCCCAAGGCTGAAATTATTTCAATATCGCTGTGCTGTGAGTCATTACTCCAACTCTCGTGGGCGGGTAGTTGTGTGTGTGTGTGTGTGTGTGTGTGTGTGTGTGTGTGTGTGTGTGTGTGTGTGTGTGTGTGTGTTCTGCCAATCACGAGTCCAACACGTGATCCAAGACCATGGTGAACCACACACAATTCATTGCCCATCAGAATTGGAATGAGGCTCGCAGTGTGGTGATGCTGAACTTCTTCAGCCTTGGGCGGGAATCGAACTCGGATCGCTGAATTAGCGAACAAGAACGATACCACTGCACTGTTGAATAAGTTTGGGGAAATATGATCCAAGCCGACACTATAAAAAATTAAGATACACGCAAACACGTACATATATGCACACACACACACACACACACACACGAACGCACTCGGTGGCGCGGTTGGAAGAGTCACTACGGCGGTCCGGGTTCGAATCCTGCCCAGGGCTGAAATAATTTCAGTACCATTGCGCTTCGGGTCGTTACTCCAACTCTCGTGGGCGGGGAGTTGGAGGTGTGTGTGTGCGTATAAGGCCGCAGCATTACCCAAAGATCGGTCATACAAGCTCTGAGCTCTCTTCCGGGAGGGAAATAGCTGTCGATCACGATTCCAGCACGTGATCCAAAGACCAAGGTGAATACACACACACACACACACATATGCACACATATACAAATACACACACATATACATACACACACACATAAACACACACATACACATACACAAACACACACACACACACACACACACACACACACACACACACACACACACACACCATGGGTATGTACAAACAGTCGAAAATCATGCAAGAGTGCACACCACAGCCATCCATCGTCAATGGGTGTCGGACCACCTCTCCCATTCATCCGGGAACCTGAGGGAATGGAGGGAATTTCTCTCTGCTGTTGCTGCCTGGCCAACCTCCACCATTTACCTCGCCTTCTCCACCATCATACATACCTCCTCCTCCTCCTCCACTTCCTCCTCTTCCTCTTTCTCCTCCTACACTTCCTCCTCCTCCTCCTCCTCCTCCTCCTCCTCTTTTCTTCCTCCTCCCGTCCCTCCTTCTTCTTATACCCTGAGTCTTAACCTGGACAAGTTATGTGGTACTCAGTCGCCTTTTTCCTCACCCATCCATTTTTCCAGCCTGATTTCCTCCACCATCCACGGTTTTATGTTTAGTTTTGCATAGATACACGCACACCCACACACACATACACACACATAAACACCCACCCACACACACACTCATACATACATACACACATTTACAAACACACGTACAAACACACACAGTGTGTGTGTGTGTATTCACTTGGTCTTTGGATCACGTGTTGGACTCGTGATCGACAGCTATTTCCCTCCTGGAAGAGAGCTCAGAGCTCGTAGGTCCGATCTATGGGTAATGCTATGACCTTGCACACACACACACCCCCAACTCCCCGCCCACGAGAGTTGGAGTAACACCCCTCAGCGCTGCGATACTGATATTATTTCAGCCTGGTCGAGGATCGAACCCGGACCTCCGTAGTGGCAGGCCAGAGCTCTAACCACTGAGCATCTGTGTGT
>NC_134805.1:30982790-30987790 GCF_046742065.1 Oratosquilla oratoria
TATGTATTATTTGCACTGAAGATGTGAATACATGAAAGCGCTCTGCTTTAATAGTTTTTCTTCGTGGCCAACCTTGCATTTTCCAGAACACACGCTTCCAGTGTTTTTCATGCATATACATATATATATATATATATATATATCTTTATCTTTCTTCCTCTCTCTGTCTCTGTCTATGTCTCTCTCTCTCTCTCTCTCTCTCTCTTCTCTCTCTCTCTCTCTCTCTCTTCCTCTCTCTGTCTCTGTCTATGTCTCTCTCTCTTTATCTCTTTTTCTCTCTCTGTCATTGTCTCTGACTCTGTCTCTCTCTCTCTCTCTCTCTCTCTCTCTCTCTCTCTCTTCGCATACATTACATGAATTTCCCCTTCTGGATTATAATTGGGATAATTGTAATGCTTCTTAAATGAGAACAAGTACTTAAGTATTACCGTACTTTGAGTTAAGGCTTAATTGCGTTACGAGTTTCAGACTTGGATAAAAGAAAACGAAAGTTTTTAATCTCTTCCTTTATCCGAGTGGGGGGTGGGGGGGGGCTGCCGCGGATATTAATAAAATAGCCTAACGGAAGTTAGGAAGAAAGGAAAAGGGTCATCCGGTATGGACAACCAGCGCTTCTATCCTTGAGCGACTAGATTACATCGAGGAAATGGATTCATAGCGATGTTAAAGAGGACGTTTAAGGAGGACGGCAGGATGGTGAGGCAGTAGAAGTTAAAAATCATAAGATTTTTTTATTATTATTATCATTATTATTAGTTTCCAAACATTAAAAAAACACTGAGTGACTTATTCTGTAATACATACAAACATACATACATACATACATACATACATACATACATACATACATACATATACCAAAGGCTTTTTTCACCTTTACAAGGGAAGTAGCCAAAAAACAAAGGCATAAAAACCACTCCCACCCATTCCATCCCTATCACACTCCACTCCCCTCCACCCTCTTCCCTCCCTCTTATCTTGGTACCTCCTGGATGAAGGGTCATCCCTGCATCTTGTCCACTGCCCTGGGTCAGAAGCAGTGTCGCAAGACACAGCACATCCACAGCAAGGCCGCTTCATTTTATGGACATTAATATCATTACGGAATAACTTTGAAATAAAGTTATTCCGTAATGATATCATTAAAGTTCATAAAATACTGACTGAATGAAAGACACAGTCAGTAGCCTATACTGAGGTTATTCAAGGAAGTCTGTTTCCTTCTTTCCTGCCAATGTGACACAATGGAGACGAATAGAATAGCTTGGCGTCAGTCTGGAAGAAAGGAACCCGACCAACAGGTACAGAAGGAGTTGAGATGTTAGTGTGGGAGACTTGTTTGTCTTGCTGGTGGAAAATCGATCCGTGTAGATAAGTTTCCAAAACTGGAGGGGGCTGGAAAATCGGAATCGAGTCAGTTAGGAGTCTTGCGCAATGTGTGGACTCTCCGCAAGACGACATGATTCAAAGCGAATGAAAATGTTTTATATGGAAATGTAAATCAAGGAAGTAATTTTTTTTTTTTTTTTTTTTTTTTTACCCCTGCAGAGGTAAATAGATTATTCGAAAGAAAACTTGTATTAAGGGAAGAGTGCTACTCGGTATGGATATGGTTTAGACGAGGGAATATTGTATCTGGATAGCCGAGTGGCAAACGAAGCTAGCCAGCGACAATTGCTGAAAGCGAGACGTACCGAGCAATTTAAAGCCAACACTAACTCACAAGACACAACATTTATTCATTTGGTTTCCTCCTAACGGAGATGAAGGTTCCCACAAATTGACAGGCATATATGCAAATACAAATATATATACATGTACGCAGAGATAGAGAAATAGAAAGGAAGAGGGGAAAGAAGCACAGAACGTTGGTTTTATAAACTATTTGCATGCGTTTTTCAATGCGGTTTGGTAGTTGAGTTTTTTACACAACCTAATACATGTTTGCCTGTTTAACGCAGCTGAAACAATAATTTTATCATCATCTGCACCATAATAGGCTCTTTGTTATGTTCTAATGAAATATTTCATTAAGAAAATCAGGTTACTTTTTGAATAGAGTGAGTTGTGTATATTTTCATTTGACGGCATTTATTGAATTGTCTTTCTCTCTCTCACTCTCTTTCTCTCTCTCTCTCTCTACAGCCGAGGCTTCGCTGGCATGAGGGCAGTGAAGTCCCTTGTCCGGATGGGGCGTCGATCCCGGTCCACGGACGACGACGAGCGCCGCGGCCTCAGGGACGCGGATCACAACGATCCTGGCTACTTGCCGTCGCCGTCGCAAGGCGGTCACGAAGACGGCGAGGCTCTTGGTCGAACTATGTCCCCAGGTTCGACCAATTCGGACAACGAGGGGATGTGTTCGGCCTCGATGGGACTCAAGACTAAAAAGTAAGTACAAGTTTCCTGAGGCCCTATTCACTCTAGCGGTGGTACTACATAGGAAAGGAAAAAATGCGCGGTTGTGTGTGAATGGTTCCATTGACTTGAATTATAATTGAACCGCCGCGGTTCAAACCGCTAATGTGAATAGGACCTAAGTTAAGGTTTCGAGTTTCTTCTCTCGAGTATTCGAAGATGTGTCTTGTCATTTTAGAAAGATCAGCCTAAGACCTTCGATAAGAAAGAACATTTCTTCTTATGATGTGAAAAGACACATATCTGCTAGAAAATAATTTCACCTTACGAATTTATGTAAATTTTATGCTATATGTGAAAATGAGTTTGAAACCTTTTGTAGTAAGAGGATTGTACAGAAATAATAGATATTTCCTTTCCAAATATATCCAATGCATGTCACTCAGCTTGTACGTAAGTTGGTAATTTCACTATATATTCATTCAAACGCGTAATTGATAGCTCAGCTCACAAAGGCTCCAACATTGCCTTTGACATAACATTGGTAAAATGTTTCCTCAGATATTCCAACATTATTCAAGGCTTTACATTACTCTCTCTTCATTTCATAACAAAGCCCTGTTGACTGTTTCATTAAGTTTACGAAAGAATGTAGCTTAAAATATTTAGTTCTTTTTATTATTTGGCGTTGGGCGTAGTGTCCATCCATAAAACAAAAGCTGCCTATCGCAACGACGTACGAAATTCGGCCGAGACAGAAGAAAAAAATCCTGCAGTAATTCTGGAATTAATTATAATTTTTCGTCTCTTTCTGATAACTCCGAGTGTGGGCTGATATGCAAAAGGTGTCCTTTGTTTCACCAAAGGACAATTCCACACTGAGTCGTTGAATTATGACAAACATGCGAAAAAATATGGAACAAAAATTCGCACCAAAATCTGAAAATATAGAAAATGCAATAATTACAGTCAAAGTTCTATTCTAAAATACTCTCCCTCTTCTTTTTTTTTCTTCTAATAAATAGAATTGGAGTATTTTAACTCTCTTTAGAATGAATAAGCAGAAACTTTCTTTAGAATTAATCAACATAAGCACGTTCCTACAATGTACAACAGAGCACCTGATTCAAAATGATTCATTCAAAATTGGTGAATGAAATGTCTGGAGTGGTGGTGGGTGGTTTTTACTAATGCAGATATTTCTTAAACGAAAGGACATTATGTTAAATACGATAAATGTTTCTTTGTGACGTGTAGTAAGAGGCAACATCTTCAGGCCAAGCAAAGAGAATATGGACTCTTTCTTATATATCCCCCCCCCAAAAAAAAAGATAAATAGATAAATAAATAAATAAATAAATAAATAGATAAATGAATCAATAAATAAATAAATAAATAGATTAATGAATAAATAAATAAACAAATAAGTAAATAAAATAACATCTTCAGGCCAAGCAAAGAGAATATGGACTCTTTCTTGTATATCCCCCACCTCCCCCCCAAAAAATATATACATTAATTAATTAATTAATTAGTTAATTAATTAATTAGAATAAAAGTATCATTGGCTTCTGCCACTCCCATGTAAAGGTATTATACGTTTTCGCATATCTTCTTGCTGCATTGCTCCTGGCCAGGGCAGTGAGCAGAAGAGAGGGATGACCCTTCATCCATGAGGAGCTAAGATGAGAGGAGAGCATTGGGTGGTGGATGGGAGTGGAATGGAGTGGGAGTGGAATAATAGGGAGTGGAATGGGTGGAAGTGGGTACATGCCTTTGACTCGTTTACCTTTCTTTATAAGGGGGAAGAATCCCTTGATATGTAGAAAGATATATACATGTAAATTATCATATGCTATACGTGCTTACAGCCATAATGATTAATATACTAATATGGCATTTTAAACTATAGCTAATCATAATCGTGATAGAACGAAATAGCAGTTTAAACAGTATATTAACAGATTCAGATAAAAAAGATGAATTCAAGACTGTTGTGATTACAATTAATGGAAGTTAAATAATGTAGACTAAAATTAATTATCATTGCAATGTAGTTGAAACTTCGAAAAGATAGTTGACAGTGGCCATCTAGACGATGACAAAAACAAGACAAATTGATGAAAGGGAGAGTACATATTATAATAGAGCACAAACACATTAAGTCTTTCTTTTATTGGAAAATCTCTGTTGTCCACAAACAGAGATATGTATAGCTACAGTCAGCTCTCCTAAACGTTGCAACTCTATACTAAAATGTAAATAAACTGACTTTCCAATTTTCTGTGTCCGAATGTAAATACACGAATTCCAGACTATTTGCTCAAGATATTTACATTTTCCAGTTCACTTTCTTGGACATAAACACGTAGTTTCAGGCGAAATCTAAACATACAAAGTCAGAATTGGGGGACGTGACGTCATGTCGACTTTGTCGACATTTTCAACAGAAGCGGAGAGACAGTGTACATTTAAACATTGACTTAAAGATGTAGATATTAAATGTGAGTTTTGATGTTCGGATAAGAACAGCTGAAACTGTTTTAATTTTAAACCAATAGTTGTTTTCGTACAATTTAGTTCTCATCGAGCTAAAGACGACGTCTTTGTTTAGAAAAAAAAAATATATATATATACAAACG
>NC_134805.1:30990290-30995290 GCF_046742065.1 Oratosquilla oratoria
CTCCTATAACCAGCAGCAACTATTATCTGTTCCGACAGTCCCTAGAGCGCATAATAGGGCAAGGGTGGTGGCTTCGGTCGTAGATATTCAGTGCCTCTTGGCGTAAGCTCCTTACCCAGGCCGTACAGGTGTCATGGCCAGCTAAATAAAATCATCCGTCCTTAATAAAAACAAAGACTACATAAATTATCTTTTTCTACAATTATAATATTATGTAAAAAAAAAATATATATATATATATGATCGTTAATATCCATGATGGCAACCTAGCAGAAATGTACCGTAAAATAGGTAAAAATAGTGATAATAAGGACGGAATCATAATGTGCTAGCAACATTAATTGCCAAATACACACACATATATATATATATATATATATGTGTGTGTGTGTGTGTGTGTGTGTGTGTGTGTGTGTGTGTGTGTGTGTGTGTGTGTGTGTGTGTGTGTGTGTGTGATTCACCACGGTCTTGGATAACGTGTCAGACTCGTGATCTACAGCTATTTCACTCCCGGAGGAGAGTTTAGAGCTCATATGTGACCAATCTATGGGTAATGCTGTGACCTTACACGCACGCACACCCCCAACTTCCCGCCCATGAGAGTTGGAGTAACGACTCGCAGCGCAGTGATACTGAAACTATTTTAGCCCTGGGTGGGATTCAAACCCGGACTGCGGTAGTGGCGGCCGGGAACTCTACCACCGCGCCACCGAGTCGTGTGTATTTGATTGTGTGCGTTTGCGCGTGTGTGCTTGCATATGTATACGTATGTATACATAAAACGAGATCTCTATAGTGTGGGACCTATTACACGTGCCTAGCCTTTGGCCATATATTCCCAGACAAGAACCTCTGTAGTTTCATCATGCAAACGTAATATATCCTTTGTTTCCCTAAGGGCTCGTCTATCACCGTTGATTCTAAAACTAGGTTTTCCAACACTGTGTGCAACACCTTCAGGATACTAGGTCACTTCAATCCTCGAAGGGTTCATGAATCTTTGGTGCCTAGATTGAGAGGAAGGGGGAGAGGAAGAGGTGGTTGATGAAATAAATCACTGTGTAAACATTTATTGTCGGGATGTCGAAGAAGTGGAAATGTGCGAGCGTAGTAGAGTGAGCTTGAGATGAATGTGTAATGTTGAGAGTATATTCCATCACATGGGTACATGAAAGATGAATTTGTGATATTGCTGGTAATGAAATCAGGTGTGATTTTCTTGGCTCACAACTGGTGAGGACGAATGAGAGAGGAATGAAAAGAAGTGGGAATTTCTCTCTTCCAAGTTTTTATTTCTAATTCATAATGCGGGAAACGTCACTTCGATACATAAAGGATAATAACCGATTTTTTTTTTTTTTTTTTTTTTTTTTACCTTTCTTTCGAGGCCGGTTTAGATATAATAGTAATTTTCCACAGTGTTTTATTTTCTTTTAAATAAATTATTCTCAATGTATTTTATTCATAGAAAAAATAAGCGGCTTTTCGATTTATATTGGAGTCGGATAGCCAGTGCAATGGTACTGTATATTTACAATGAGAAAGCAAAGCAAGGTTTGTATCACTAATCCTTTTCATATGTTTGCATTGTATTAAAATTGGATGGAGGTACGAGAATTTTTTCAGATAATGCCAAGGGGTCCGGGCAGTGAAAAAGGTTAAGAACCACTGGTTTAGATGGTGAAAGTGCAATATAAACAAAGAAACGTTTTCTTGCTTACATCTATGTGATACTTTCTTCCAAGCCATTACAAGTTGATATTGCTTATCAGTCCTTATACTGAGCGTCATTCTTTTTTAAACTAAACTTGATCATCCTCATGTTTACTCGGGGGGTGGGGGGACTTTTATAAAAGACTGATCAATCAAGATCCTGTTTATCAGCATTGTGATTTCCGAGCCTACACTAGTCAATGTGTTACGTTAGCAAAGGTATATGGTCTTAAATATCCGAAATCTAGTAAAGTCTATATCATATATAATATATAATACATAAATAACTCTAGATGAATGATACATTATATCCTTACATAACATTATTCTCCTTTCTTCTCTTCATACATTAAATAGCAAATAAATCCTCAATGCTTATTTCACACACCAACTCTAAAACAAGAAACATAGACTTTCCACCTCGTCAGCAGATAAAGATCATCACCAAAAAGAAGGACAAGGGTAATAAAGGTCGGAAATAGAACGATAAGTCTTTGTACAAGCGTTACAGCATTTATGAGAATAGATTACATAAGTTAACAGCGGTAAGGGACGGGGAGGGGAGAGGAAAGAGGGGAGAGGGGAGAGGGGAGAGGGGAGAGGGGAGAGGGGAGGGGAGAGGGGAAAGGTGTTGATGGGAGAGGAGGAGAGAAGGGAGAAGAGGTGGGAAACAGAATTACTATGGAAGAGGAAGAATGATGAAATGTTAGTAAAGATGAGAGATAAGGAGAGATAAGTAGAAAAGGGGAGGGAAAAGGTTGTGAAGTTCACAAAAGGAAAAGATATTGAAGGAGAAAAGATAAAATTATGTAAAAGGGGATGTTTGGACTATATGAAAGGGATAAAGGACTAACACGAAAGGAAGGGAAAATGAAGAAAGGGAAATGAGGGGAGGAATGAAGCATAAGATAAGGAGGAAGATTGAGAGGTTTAAGGAGGAAGGAAGGAAGGAAGGAAGGAAGGAAATAAGGAAAGAGAAACCTAAAGGGAAAGAAAGGTAAGGAGAGAAGGGGGAAGGGGAGGGGGGAGGATTGAGGATAGGAAGAACAAGGATAAGAAAGGGGAGGAGCTAGAGAGGATAAAGAAACGAGAGATAGTGATAAAAATAGACAGCAATCTAACGTTTTATCCCTAAGAAATCTACCAGAGGTCCTATGAAGTACTGCCGGCCGCTACGCCGCTGCGAATCTCTGGGAGAAAGGCTGTTATTACCATTTTTACGATAATGTTCTGTAACTAAATTTGTCCCCCCGGCAAATGATTACATTTTTTTTTTTCCGAATCTCAAGTCAATTTACGTTTCCCTTTTTTTAAGACATTCATTGTCTTCTGCTACTTTAATATGTGTTCCAATTGCCTCCATGTTCCTAGATACAGCCCAGATTTGATAAGGCCATACGTTACGTAATGTAACTCAGCACATTGTAGCAAACTGTATTAAGGTCTTAATTTGAATTTAAGGTTGAGAGCTTTACGAGAAAGGGGGAGAGAGAAGAGAAAGGGTGAGAGAGAGAGAGAGAGAGAGAGAGAGAGAGAGAGAGAGAGAGAGAGAGAGAGAGAGAGAGAGAGAGAGAGAGAGAGAGAGAGAGAGACATTTTCTGAGCAGTGACCAACGCGTCTATCGTTTAATAAAAGAAAAGGGGAAAATGCCACATGGTAAGAAAGTATTTTTCTATGCACATTCACACACACACTCAAATACACACACACACACACACACACACACACACACACACACACACACACACACACACACACACACACACACACACACACACACACACACACATATATATATATATATATATATATACATATATATATATATATATATGTACATATATATATATCAATAGTCTATACGGGCACAAGTTTTTCTTTTATCCATACTTCAATGAAAGTTATGTCTAATTGTGCATTTATTATTTTCTTAAATGTCTTTTCTCTATGTCTTACTATGGACTTATATTCCATTAAAAGGAAGTTTATGACTTAACTGAAGGTGGTCATGTTTGCTATATCACGATTTCGGGTTCAAGAAAAAAGCTACTGAAGAAGGGTCTTGAACCCGAAATGGCGATACAAAAAACATGACCACCTGCAGTGAAATCATAAACCTCCTTTCAAAGGAATAAATTCCATAGTAAGACATATGGTAAAATACTTTTAAGAAAATAATAAATGCACAATTCGGCGTCATTTTTAATGAAATATGTATTATATATATATATTATATATATATATATATATATATATATATATATATATATATGTATATACCTATATATATATAAATATATACATATATATATATATATATATATATATATATACTCTGCACAGTATTTTCTTTACGTCATGATGAAGTACGACAGCGGTGGGAAATTATCCACACGTACAGAAATGCCGGTAAACTTTAGCCTATTAAAATAATACTTCACATTATAAACCATTGTCTTGTATATAAAAAGAATGCAAAAATCACCAGCAACTTAGTATTGTGAGAAATCCCAAATTGCTTAAAGATTTTCAAACGCGATGCTACATTGTAGTGGGATAATATAGACCAGTATTGCAATACATTCGTAAAATATAAATATATTCGAGAGACAATGAAAACGGAGGTATTATGAGAACCGTAAAGGACTTTCGAGAGAACAGTTCCCCGAAGAAACCACTTGTACGTAATGAGGTCAGGGAGCTGGAGCTAGCCACCTCACCAGCAGCATTTGTATATGAGAGTACCTGCCAGCATACCGTAATTGGAGAGGCTACAATAGAATTCTTCCACACTAGGTCCCTTCCCCAGCCTTAGATACTTTAGATCCTTTTCACTTGCACTTCACGTGATGTTTTGATGTCATTGTTGCCAGCATATTCCAAGCAGCATGATTATTTTTGAGAGTATGTCAAAGAAGGTTAGGTTAGGTTACGTTAAGTTAGATGAGGTTATTTGTAAACTGATCTAGTTAGTGAAAACATAGCGTATCTGGAGACGTGAAACGATGGATTATGTTTGTTGTTATATATCTCCAAAATCAACAAAGAAGACACATGAGCTATTCACAATTTGCGTAGCAAAGAAAAAGACATTCATTAACAAATTTGCACAAACCCGAGCGTGTTATCTTGTTCCGGGAAATTTTCCGCAGTAAAATGATGAGTAATGGGATTATTTTGAGAAGTCTACTTTACATTCTTGCTTATTTTATCAAAAGTTTGTTTCTACCATTTATCACTTTCTTTTAATCTAGATGATCGGTGAGAATTCGGGCCTTGAGTTTAGC
>NC_134805.1:31007790-31030290 GCF_046742065.1 Oratosquilla oratoria
ACTCATGATTTGGGTGCTGATGCCGACATAAGACCACATTCCCTTTCTGTCTTAATTTTGGAACACCGAACACCGTCAAGACGATGGTCCAACAATACAGGAAATACAAAGATCTTGGTCACTTGGGTTAAGTTGTTTTTAAAACAGAATCTACTGTACATTATTTATGATTTAAGGGGTTTGGATCCTTTTTTCATGAGGTTGAATCCCACTTAAAAGGATTCAGTCACTCTTAAGGTGGCTGGATTCTTTTTAGAGGATTCGGATCCTTTAAGAGAAATCCAACCCCATTAAAAGGAATCAAAACCCATTAAAAAGGATCTAATCCCATTAAGAATTACCCAATCCCATTTCAAAATCCAATCCCCTTTAAATACATTGACACAGTTATTATATTTATTCCAAAGGAGTAATTACGGTAAAGTAATTGGAGGAAGCTTGAACATAATAAATCTAAATAATGGACAAAACTTCATTCCAAGATCCAATTATGATGTCACCGTCTACGTCACAGGTACACGAATGCAAAACTCTGTACACTCACCAGGGAAGTACATTTCATACACCTGCCTTCAATGACTTAGGATCTGTCCACACTAGCGGTTTGAACCGCGGCGGTTCAATTACAATTTAAGTTAGTGTAGGCGTTCATACACAACCACGCATTTGTTCCTTGATTATGCGGTACCGCCGCTGTTTCTATGCGGTTCTGACCACTAGTGTGAATAGGACCTTATTCTTATATACAACACTTCAGCTCCAAGAAAGGTGTTTAGTCTTATGGCTTCCAATCTGGTTGAAAGCTTAGAATTTTCTTCTAGTGCGCCCTTTTGCCAAGGCCATTAAGGCCCTGCCAGACGAGCGGGTTGGCCGCCGCGGGTGCAAAGCAGGTCAGCCGCCGCGGAACCGCTTTATATTGATTCCTATGTAAAACACTGGTAAACCTCTCGTCTGACATAGCCAGGCGGGCTGGCCGCGGCGGTTTCAAGTGGGGAAATGCGTCTCACCCGCCGCGGTCAGGCGGGTAGACCGCCCGTGTGACATCAGCCTTAAAGTTGCTTTCCCGCGAGAAATCGTGAGAGAGATATCGTAAAGAGGATGCAAGTTCTTCAAGTTTTCTTTATTACCTTGTTAAAGATGGGACCAACCGGGACAGATATTCTAGTTTAGTTTTCTTTCAAAATATGAATAAATATTTTCAGTAAGATTCTCCACCTCCCCCCTCCCCCCCAGTTAGTTACAAAATTCCTGGTTGATTGGTACCTGCTTCTCTCCATTCTAATCAATCTGTCTGTTCTGATACTTGTGCCTGACATACATTTTCTTTATCATTACTTTTAAGAAGCTTGTTTATCCTTTTCATATATTACTAAATCTATATTTTTCTCACCATTTACTTGCTTATTTATTTTGTGATCAGTCCTCACTTCACCTAGAAAGCTATTCCAGTCACTAATATATCTTTCATGTAAACCTCTGAAAAAAGAGACGAATAAAATACTCGTACACTGAGTCAATGATAAAAGGAAAATTGACACCAGTTATCATAAACAAATTTCAGTCTAGATTTACACATATGCTGTAGATGTAAAACACTTTCTCAGAACGAAATGGAACGTTGATCACACAGTAACGCGGGAAAGTTTCCATAGCCTTAACTTGTTCATAAGGAACCATAGAGTCCAGTTTGGGGTACCAAACGAAGGGTTAACTTACTTAAAGCTCTTGATTGCTTCCTTTTCACCAGACTGTGTATGACAATGTTTTCTTTTCTTTTTTCTATTTTTCTTTTGCATATTTCAAAGGTCGGTACAAAGATTGTTCGAGGAGACAAAGAATTACGGTGGTATTCTTAAAAAAATCTTTCCTTGTATAAATCTTTCCTTTTATAAATCTTATATATAAATCCTTGGAGGGAAAGATTTTTTTTTTAAGAATACCACCATAAGAATCTTACGGTGGTATTCTTAGACAAATATATTTCCTTATATAAATCTTTCCTTATATAAATCTTATATGAATCCTTGGAAGGGAACGAACTTTTTTAAGAATAGCACCGATGGTGTCAACAAAACATTTTAGGAATAGTAATATACAAGAAAATCTTACAATTCCTGTGTGAGTTAATTATCGACGTGCCCTGAGGTAGAAGAGCGTTTCATACTTAAGGTGGCAGCACATTAAGCTGCCATGCTATTTGTTTTTGTTACTTCGTGTGAGTAGAAACGACTTCGGTTGCAACATTCTAGACTTCCGTAAGAACTTCACAACAATGTGTCTAACATTCGTATTTTAGATTTAACTTCTTTTATGTCGTCATTCAGCTTCTAACTATAACGACGCAAAAGTAATTAGACATTTGGAAATTTGAAAAACAGGAGATCGTCACCGAAGTCGTTTATGCTCAAACTGAGTAGCAAAAGCAAGTAGCATGCTAGCGAGAAATGTCTTGCTGGCAGGTTTCCTTGGTCACAACTCAAAACAATGAGGTTCAAATTCTTTAACACACATTTCCTCTTTGTCCATAAAAATCAGCCATTTTGATTTATATTAGTTGGGCCCGGATGATTTTATTCAGATTAAGGTAACTCCAAATGACTAATAACGGCCTCGATTATATTTTCTATCTTATCTGCCGGGACAAGATTTTGATAATATAGAAATAAACTCACGCGCTTAGTGGCCCAGCTACAAAATGCTTCTTCATATATTCTATATAAGTTTGCATTTAGGTTTGGCCCAGCTACGGCTCTTTAGAATACATTATACCTTCTTCCGATGTAACCACTCAAATCAGGTCATACTTATATTGCATAACTCATAACAATGCACAGTACCGATCCAAGTATGTGGATTTACAATTCCAATTTCAACATATAAATATATACTCACAGTACCAATCCCAGCTGATATATTTTGATATCTTCAATATAGTAATGTATTTTTCTTTTGATTTCGACCTAGATAGTTCCAGACGATTTCATTCAGCTGAAGGACGAACTAGAAATGAAACAAAGTCTCGATCGATGAAAATTAATTGAATGAAAATTTCTGGAATTACATGAAGAATATCTAAAGCGTACGTTCCGCCATTAAACTATACTTGTATGGAATACTATGTTACAGAGTTAGCGAAACCTATCGAAGTTTCTCCTATGGAATCGTTGAATGTAGCTCCTGGAGTATATGTAACGTTGCCGTGAGCGAAACAATATGGAATTATGAAAAACAACAACGACGTATACACATGAGTTTGTCCACAATTTTAGGAGTACGAGACATGACGGAAATAACGATGGTACTCTAAAAAAAATCTTTCCTTATATAAATATTTCCCTTCAAAAGATTTATATAAGGAAATATATTTTTTTTTTAGAATACCACCGCACGATTGTTACGGTGGTATTCTTAAGAAAAAATATCCCTATGCAAATATTTTTCTTTCAAGGATTTATTTAGGATTTATATAAAGAAAGATTTTTTTAAAGAATACCATCTTAAAAGTCATTTCAGCTTTTAAAAGACATTTACACAAACAGAATTCTAGTAAACGTTGATATAATTGAGGAGTAATGATTAGGAGAAAAACTTATATAATTGACGTGTATTATCGTAAGAAAAAATATTCATAAAACTAAAATATGAAGTAATGTCTGCATTCATATATATAACTTTCTGAGAGGAATACGTATCATCGATGACCATGACCCGTGTGGTGCTGAAGAGGACAAACACAGTTGAATTGAATAGCCTGGCGGCAACACAAAATTAAAAGAAAAAGTACCAACTGGTATGGAAGGGAATATATATATATATATATATATATATATATATATATATCCATATATATATATATACATATATATATATATATATACATATATATATGTATATATACATATATATACATATATATATATATATATATATATATTATATATATATATATATATATATATATATATATATATATAGCTACTCACGCGTTACCACTCGTTCACTCACCATCCCACGCCCACAAAGAGGGAAGTGAGAAACCCCTGGTAGGGCAAGCCCTGTCATTTGCGGTAAGCCATAGGGTCTTTTAGGCCGATGTTTGGGTCGCCTCCCCGACTGGCCAGGGGTGTCGGAAGCCAACGCAAGAAACACACAGCGGGTCCTGGGAATCGAACTCACGACCACACGTGAACTTTAAATCCACAATTAAATATTGTTTTTATAATATTTTCACCAAGATGATATTTATAATAGAATTGGTTGTTCGTCCTTATTCACTCACATAAGTACAGCTTAAGTGATGATCGTGATGCTATTATTGAATACAAGATTTATAAGTAATGCGGTAGTCTGCACAGCATCCCCAGTTCGTCATTCTGAATCTTTAGAAACACAATGTAAGGATGAAGACTCTATTAGTACCAGAGCCCTTACATGGCTAAGGGCTATCCCGGGCCAAAGTTCTCAATTACAAAAAAAAAAAAAAAAAAAAAAAAAAAAAAAAAAAAAAAAAAAAAAAAAAAAAAAAAAAAAAACCTTCCCCCTTCACCACTTCCCATCTCCACCCTTCCTTACTGCTTATTAAAGCTATTTGCTTGCGAAATAATTAAACAGATTTTAAGAACGTTATTTAATGTCCCCATTGCAGAGACAATAATGGAAAAAATATTCCATATTCTGTTGATTCTAATGCAAAGTTCGTATATTACGGTAAAATATTCAGGGGTCCCTTGACTTTTTTTTATTATAATTATTTTGTCAGCCTTTTGGACGGCATGTCCAGACTAGAATTGCTACCCCCCTAAATTCGCCGCCCCGGGGCATATGCATTGCCCCCCCCCCTCCATGTGAGGGTTCTGATGTGTACGACGTTACAGCTTTATCATGTACTTGATAAAGCTATAACAAGCAACGCGTCGTACTAATTCTTGTAATTGGGAGAGAGCGAGACGCGCCAGACCAAAAGCTTCCCTTTACTCTGTCGGGTTTCTGGTATGGATTTGAAGACAACTATATCGACCCGTCGGGCCCTGATTTGTTCCCCTTTAACCTCGTTCCTCCACAGCGTCCCTGTCGCTGCAGAAGAGTCTAGGAGGAGCTCTTCGACCCGAAGAGGACTCTTTGTGTCACTGGGACACTTGAGGTCCTACAGACGAGTAGGTCATGTGATCAGTGACGTCACCAGCAAGAACTCTCAGTGTCCCTGTCGTTACAGAAGAGTCTAGGAGAAGTTCTTCGACCCGAAGAGGACTCTTTGTGTCACTGGGACACTTGAGGTCCTACAGACGAGTAGGTCATGTGATCAGTGACGTCACCAGCAAGAACTCTCAATGTCCCTGTCGTTACAGAAGAGTCTAGAAGTTCTTCGACCCGAAGAGGACTCTTTGTGTCACTGGGACACTTGAGGTCCTACAGACGAGTAGGTCATGTGATCAGTGACGTCACCAGCAAGAACTCTCAGTGTCCCTGTCGTTACAGAAGAGTCTAGAAGTTCTTCGACCCGAAGAGGACTCTTTGTGTCACTGGGACACTTGAGGTTCTACAGACGAGTAGGTCATGTGATCAGTGACGTCACCAGCAAGAACTCTCAGTGTCCCTGTCGTTACAGAAGAGTCTAGGAGGAGCTCTTCGACCCGAAGAGGACTCTTTGTGTCACTGGGACACTTGAGGTCCTACAGACGAGTAGGTCATGTGATCAGTAACGTCACCAGCAAGAACTCTCAGTGTCCCTGTCGTTACAGAAGAGTCTAGGAGGAGCTCTTCGACCCGAAGAGTACTCTTTGTGTCACTGGGACACTTGAGGCCCTACAGACGAGTAGGTCATGTGATCAGTGACGTCACCAGCAAGAACTCTCAATGTCCCTGTTGTTACAGAAGAGTCTAGGAGAAGTCCTTCGACCTGCTTTGTGTCACTGGGACACTTGAGGTTCTACAGACGAGTAAGTCATGTGATCAGTGACGTCACCAGCAAGAACTCTCAATGTCCCTGTCGCTGCAGAAGAGTGTAGGAGAAGTTCTTCGACCCAAAGAGGACTCTTTGTGTCACTGGGACACTTGAGGTCCTACAGACGAGTAGGTCATGTGTTCAATGACGTCACCAACAAGAACTCTCAGCGTCCCTGAAGAGTCTAGGAATCCTTAGGCCTCAGGAGGACTCTCAAGCTTATTATATAGCTGGAGAGGTTTTCTTGTACCTCTGGAGAGAAAATTGTCGCTACAAGGATGGAATGAATATTTTTGTCTCTTGTTATCAGTGCAGAGATTGCGAAGCGAGTCTCGGTGACAAAAAAAAATAAATAAAAAAATAAGTACTATGTGTGGACGAAGTCTTTATTGATACAACGGTTAGCACGGTAGCCCGGTGGGTACCGTATCGAATTCATGATTAGGTGGTCGTGAGTTCGATTCCTAGGTGCTGCTGCGTGCTTCTTGTGCTGGTTCCCGATAGTCCTGGCCAGGCAAGGAGGCAACCCAAACATCGGCCAAAAAAAAGCCAGTGGCTTGCTGCAACTGACAGGGCTTGTCCTACCAGGGAAAGTTTCACTTTCTACTTCGTGGGATTGAAATGGTGAGTTTCGTTCATTCTTGATAAAGCTCGACTGAACGATACGTCGTTCCAATAAAGACTTTTTCCTCACATGATGGTCATATCCATGACTTATTTGTCGACAGTTGCCTTTCTATTTCAAAGAGAGAACGAGACTGTGGCCACAACTCGAAGTTCTCTTGGGGATCGACCTACTGTCATGGTGAAATGGTTAAGTGTTTCCACTTTGATAAGGGACAGAAGGAATCAAAATCCGACAAGGAGAGCAAACACGCCTTCCACCTCGACAGAGCGTCTGACCCCAGGGTGAACTTCGAGTCGTGTCCAATAGCGAGTTCACTCTTCCCCCCGAACTGCTTCGTTCTCCAGGAAAGTACTCTGACCTTTTTTTCATCGTGAGAGTTCTTCGTTCTCCCGACCGAAGAATATTTTCCCACCTTCATCATCCCTTACAGGAAGAGAATGTCGCCAGCACGCACAGATAGAAGAGGTGGTATTACCGAATACTCACCATCACACTCATATATAATCAGTGGGAAGTGAAAAACCCCTGGTATGGCAAGCTTAGTCAATTGCGGCAAGCCGCTGGATTTCTTATGTCGATGTTTGGGTCGCCTCCCCGTCTGGCCAGAACTGTCGGCAACCAACCCATGAAGCGCACAGTGAATCCCGGGAACCGAACTCGTGACCACCTGCGCATGAGTTCGACACAGTATCCACAGGGCTACCACGCGGCCTAATTACCGAATAATAACATGGTACCGTAAAAGAGCCTTTTGGTACCTGATACATAATGTACCATATGTCGACTGACTTTTCAATTCAGGAAAAGAAAAAATCATGTCACCGGAAAGTCCCCTTAATCTGCTGTCTACTCTTTAATAATACTTCATTTGAGACATATGGTTTTCTTTGGCTGAATGAAATTGCCTGGAAAGGAACGTGAATCTTACAAAAGGCGACAACGACCCCTAGGATGACAAAGACTAAATAAAGTCGCTCAACAGCAGTTGGACATCAATGCAAGTGTCCTGTGTGGTATAATCCTCTTTTTCTTCTTCTTCTATTTCTTCTTTTTTATTTTATTTTATTTTTCGTCTTCTTACCTCTTTTTCTTCTTCTTCTTCCTCCTCTTTCTTTTCTTTTTCTTTTTCTTTTTTCTTTTTCTTCTTCTTCTTCCTCTTCTTCTTTTACCTCGTTTTCTTTTTCTTCTTCCTCTTCTTCTTCTTCTTCTTCTTCTTTTTCTTCTTCTTCTTCTTCTTCGTCTTTTTCCTTTTCTTTTACTTCTTCTTTTCCCTTATCTTCTTCCTCATCATCTCCCATGTCTTATTCCTCATATTCTATTTATTTTTCACCTTATCCTTGTTCTTCTTCCTTCGCTCCACTATGCACATTTCCAATTAACAGCTGAGACTCCTCTTCTTGTCCCGAGAAGCTTCTGCAACTCGTCTGTCGTGAGGTCCTTCCATGGTTACCGCCTATCACGGGAGAGTCTGAACTTTTCACTTCTGTTCTCATACTCGGAAATGCAGCAGAAATATTCAAATACGATCCAGTCCAATTCTAAGCACTGTTTGCTCTTTATTTTTCCGTAAATGTTTTTGAGGTCTCCCTGTGAAGCCAGGGTATTGTTGAAATGCACACTCTTTGATATTTCGAGGTGGTGGACACACACATGCACACACACACACACACATACACACACACACACACACACATCACAACACAACACAACACGCACACACGCACGCGCACACATACGCACATACACTGTTACCAAAAGCCGTTACTGTCACCCCTCAGCATATGATTGGTTTGTGTATGTGTGTGTGTGTGTGTGTGTGTGTGTGTGTGTGTGTGTGTGTGTGTGTGTGTGTGTGTGTGTGTGTGTGTGTGTGTGTGTGTGTGCGTGTGTCTGTGTGCTTTCGTATGTGTGTTCGTGTGTGTGTGTGCGTCCGTATGTGTGTGTGTGTGTGTGTGTGTGTGTGTGTGTGTGTGTGTGTGTGTGATATGTGTGTGTGTATGTGTGTGTGTGTGTGTGTGTGTGTGTGTGTGTGTGTGTGTGTGTGTGTGTGTGTGTGTGTGTGTGTGTGTGTGTGTGTGTGTGTGTGTGTGTGTGTGTGTGTGTGTGTGCAATGAAACGTAGGATGATGATATGAATATACATACCAATGTACTTGAATGAAGCAGTTTACCGAAACTAGGAAATATATGTATAAACACCAGTGGGCGCATTATTATCCATAAGGATAGCAAGGATAGAAGCGTTGGTAAACTACACACACACACACACACACACACACACACACACACACACACACACACACACACACACACACACACACACACACACACGACTCGGTGGCACAGTTGGTAGAGCGCTGAACTGGGAAGCAGAAGTGCTCCCAGTGGCCAGTTCGAATCCTGCCCAGGGCCGAAATTATTTCGGTATCGCTGTGCCTCGGGTCGTTACTCTGACTCTCGTGGGCGGGGAGTTGGGTGTGTGTGTGTGTGTGCAAGGTCATAGCATTACCCATAGATCGGACCTACGAGCTCTGAGCTCTCTTCCAGGAGGGAAATAGCTGTCGATCACGAGTCCAACACGTGATCCAAAGACCAAGTGAATACACACTAAAGTTATTGCATCATAGCGTACACCTTTATCACAAAATCATCGTGAGAGTAATCAACACAAAGACAATTACAGAGTTGAAAACAGAAACATTAAGATTCGTATAACAAAGTAAAAAGTCTTATACCTCATCAATAACTAGAGCTTCTGTTTATGTGAAAAATATTCCACCAAACTGATACATCAATCGAGGTGGTGAAGGGAAGCAAGAATAGTGTTGATAACTTTTATTTGAGAGGAGATTATTCTCCAAATATGAAAGAATGCTGCGTTACTCTGGTCCTTAGTGAAGTCATTTAAGTCCCTAAAATACTAAATGCCTAGAATTTATGAGGCCAACATTCCATACGGGAAAATAAGAAAAGAGACGAAAGGTTGCAGGTTTGACTTGGTCCTGTCACACAGAACGAAGTAAACAAGGAGACCTAAGTAAATAAAGTAAGTATACTAAGAATGAACAAAGGCCCACCAGGCTTCTGATAACCGTATGGGGAGGTCGTACGGGTGTTCGAATCCTGGCCACGGCGCAGAGGTTATGAAGGTCATCCACTATCATTGATGACCCTCAAACACCGCTTACTTTGGACTCTTTCGAGGCGACCTCAGCTTCTTCCAGGGTATTTGCTGCTACAGTGGTAAACGGCGGACATCGTCTCGTACGTTCACAAGGGCCACCTGCAAGGTTGAGCTCCGGGTGGGCAACAGCGACGGAAGTGCGTGGGAGGTCGGGCCAGACGGCCAGGCCAGACGCTGCGGCGCTCCCTCCGCGACATTATGGCCAGTCATGAAAGCGGCCTTAGGGGAAAAATAAGTGGACATAGAAACTAGGTCACACTTGTTCGCCGGAGATGCTATAAATCATTTTAAGAGGTGATTTAGATCACTGATACCATATAGTGTATTACAGATCATACCAATGGATTGTACAGAAGACAGTATAGGTGTTTGAAGATAGCAACTGTCGACAGTTTTATCACAATGTAAGGACAAATTTTGATTTGTTTACGTTTTATTGTACTTGAAAAAATAAGAAAGGTTGCATCCTGAAATGACGTTTGCTCAACCTCTTTATAGATCTCACACATATATAGGCATACACACACAAACACACACACGCACACACACACGCACACACACACACACATACATACACACACACACACACACACACACACACACACACAAATCAACCATATGCTGAAGGGCGACAGTAACAGCGCTCGGACAATTCGTCGACGGACACTTCGTCGACAGACACTTCGTCGAAGGACACTTCGTCGAACAGACGATTCGTCGAATGGACATTTAGTCGAACACCCTTTTTGCTGAACGGTCGTTTCGTCGCGAACGATTGTTTTGTTGCAGAAAGGCAATTTCTATCTATATATATATATATATCTCTCTATATATATAATATATATAATATATATAATATCTCTCTATATATATAATATATATATAGAGAGAGAGCTTTTACTTCAGATTCTTTTTTAAAAGGAACTTTAACATATCAAAATAAAACGCAATAGAAAAATTATCAAACATTTTTATTTGAGGATTAGCACTGGTTCTATTGAAATATAAAATACATTTTATAAAAATAGATATAAACTTACAAATTATGTGCAATGGCTTGTAGGTATTCTAGTGTATCTCTGTTTGTATAGTCATCCGTGAGTTTTTTCAACCGTTCATTTACAATTGCGTATTTTTTTTAGTGTTTCTAGGCATAATACCACATGAAGCCTGTTGTATTGTTAGTTCCCAATAATTTTGCTCTTTTTTTGAGTTTGGTCATAAGGCGAGATAAATTTGGATGGACGACTGACATTCTTTGTTGATATGCGCGGTGCCAACCTTCAACAGAATTATTTGTGTGTAGTATTCCTAGCAAGGTCTTTTCTCTTACATTCCATAAGGAGATATCAAAACTTGGGTGGCGTCTCCTTCCTCTTTGTACAGCACTTAACCAAGTAGTCTCAAAGTAGACGAGAAATTCTCCTAGGACTTCATCTGTTTCCTCATCTAATGAAGCCATTAATTCATTAAATACGCCTATGACATCCTCCTTTGGAACGAACGCCAGTGCTGTAAGTTTTTTTTTATTAGGAAAGCATTCCTTGGCTCATTATACCAATTTTGCAGGCCACATGCCTGAACTTTTCTCCAAAGGCATTGACCGAAATGAAAAAAACATCCAGATGTATGAGAGTTAGTAAATTTCTTCTCTATACTACTTATTGCAGCTTTTTCAAAATCATCAGTTATTGAATTAGGCTCCATAACACGCGTTTCTTTAAGTTTAGAAAATATCGTATCATATGTTTCTTGAGTTTTAGACTTCGTAATGGAGCACACAAGTGGAACAGTATGATTTTCCCCAAGGAGAGCATGGATGGTATAGAGTTGATGGTTGTCAGGAGCACTATCGAACGTACCGTCGCAAAACCAGTGCATACTTTTTGCTAATAAATCGAGATTAGTGTCAGTTGCCATTAAAACGATATCTTCCTCCTCGACTAAAACAAATCTCTCCCCTCTTAACGAAACCCTAAGTTCGTCTGTTATTTTGTTCCCATCTGTGAATTTTCTTTGTCTTCTAATCATTCTGCCAAGACTTTCTTTTTTAGAAAGAGATCCAGTAACTTCCAATGGGAAATCAGATATGCAGTTCTGAATTATAGTACTCGTAATTTCTTCAGTATTATAGGCTCTTTCCTTCATCTTCTCTACTGTCTTGAGTACCACAGTTCTACTGGCATCTGGTCGGTGAGAATGTGGCAGTGGAGCACCTTGTAGTATATCATTCACTGTCTTAAGTCGCCCTCCACATCTCCCTCTTTCTTCGCATTTCCAATAGGTAATGCTATCCCTCATTTTGTCAACTGTATAAGCATACCCATTTTACAGTAGTTTCCTTCAACCACGTTTAGTAACAGTGAACTCCATCTTATTAAAAAGAAATTATATGTATATATATATATATATATATATATATATATATATATATAAATATATACGACAACACGGCATCATCAAGAAGCTAAAAACGATATACATACATTATAAACCATATCAAATGTACCAACACATATACTATTTGACTAAAATATTTTAACATAGTTTCAAAAGTTTACAAAAAAATTTACATTAATATACTGATAATCTTAAAGTTTATATAAATCTTATATTAGATAGATTTATAAACTAATAACAAGGTGTGGTTACCAGTGAGAGGAGTGCGACGTTTCGCTTTTTACAGCTTTTTCAGGTATATAGTTGTGATACACATGATTGAGATTAAATAAGAGGAATAAGGGGAACGGGGAAAGGGGGGAGGGAGGAAGGTAGGGGAGGAGGAGGAGGGAGGGTTGAAATGTCTGTCGACGAATTGTCCGGCGACGAAACGTCCGGTCACGTATTTATATATATATATATATATATATATATATATATATATATATATATATATATATATATATATATATATATATATATATATATCTTCCTCTTCGACTAAAACAAATCTCTCCCCTCTTAATGAAACCCTAAGTTCGTCTGTTATTTTGTTCCCATCTGTGAATTTTCATCATTCATCACCTTATTATCATTCATATCTTGAAATAATTACCTCAAGAATAGATGTGGAATGTCTAATTAATAAATATCTTTTTGAGAATGTTGAAAAATGTCCTTCAAGATGTGGGAATATGGTCATTATATATTCAAAAGAGTGAGCAAATGTCAACTGCGGATGGACAACGCAGCTGATATCCAGCTGCTTTAAACATATCAAATTGTACTGATATCATAATTTATCCCCTTATTATCATTCATATCTTGAAATAATTACCTCAAGAATAGATGTAGAATGTCTAATTAATAAATATCTTTTTGAGAATGTTAAAAAATGTCCTTCAAGATGTGGAAATATAGTCATTATATATTTAAAAGTATTTTAGGCAAATAGTATAATTTATTATCAAATATTTACATAAATACCTGGTTGCCTGTTTAACACTCTTTCGACGAAAAGGCTGTTCGACGAAACATCCATTCGACGAAACATCCATTCGACGAATCGTCCGGCGACGATATGTCTGTTCGACGAATTGTCCGGCGACGAATTGTCCGGCGACGAAACGTCCGGTCACGACAGTATCGGCTATAGGGATTTTTTTTTTTTTTTTTTTTTTTACGTCGAAAAAGGAGCTTGAACTTGGGACCTCACACGTGAAGGGTCATGATGCTATCCACTGCACCTCCACGTTGTGTTGAATTGACTTGAGTATTAAAGAGCATAAAGAGTGTGGGAGAGTCGTAAGATGCAGAAAGAGAGAGACCGTGGATGAGGTGAGGAGAGAGGTGTGACATATATACGAAAAGAGAAATATGAATCAGGAATAAAGAATAAGAAGCAGAGGAAGAAAGGAGAAGAGGAAGGAACGATAAAAGAAAATCCCTCCTAAAGTTACCGTAAGACATCAAAGATTGTCTACCACTTTATGGTGTTTCTACCGAATAATAGATGAAGTTGCTGCCCCACCTACATACAAAGAAGTAAATATACCTCACGACTGGTATTGGACGGAAACATTGTATAAATGTAATGAACATTGTGTGGTGTCATTTAATACCTCACAAGAATACAGCAAGTTTTTCTGCGAACTTTAGACACCAGTTGTATAGAGAAGTTAATGATAAATGTATACGAGAGAACCGTGGAATGAGAGTGAAAGAAGACACGAGAGATAAGATGTTGTCAACTAATCTCTTAGAGACGAAGTTACGTTACAAGTGTAGATGCCGAAGAATATTCGAAGAATATCGAGACCAAAGACAAGAAGAAAGGGATCGCAAGCCAAAGCCATCCATGCAGAATCGTAAACATGTTTTGTCTGAAGACCCCATCACTCGCAAGTTAAATCAATTACTCGATCTAATGATACACCAGACACAATGGGGACTCTTCAGCTACATTACAGAACTGAATAGTGCAGATATAAACATTAATGCAAATAGGGGACACTCAGGGGATCTAAGCTTGCAGAACCTCTCATTTTCTCATCTTCTCTTTCATCTCTCTCTTTTACTCTCTCTCTCTCTCTCTCTCTCTCTCTCACACACACACACACACACACACACACACACACACACACACACACACACACACACACACACACACACACACACGCACACACACACACACACACACACAGACAGACACAGACACACACACACACACACACACACACACAGACAGACACACACACACACACACACACACACACACACACACACACACACACACACACACACACACACACACTCTCTCTCTCTCTCTCTCTCTCTCTTTTTCTCTCCTTTCCTCTTTAGGAACTTGAATGCATTTTTGTATGCAACCTTGTTTCATTTTACTTCCTCATAAAACTCTCATATAATTTTTCCTCTGAAAAGGTAAGACAGATTCATACGATACCCATATCTGCTTCTCTTCGTTGGTTAGACAAAAATTATGTTTTTTATTTTTTCTAAACTTAGTCAATATTTATTTATTTATCTTTATTTATTTGCTTGTCTATTTATTTATTTATTTATCTATTTTTTATTTAAATGTTCATTTATTTTTGTCTATTTATTTATTTGTTTATTTACTTATCTATTTATTTTATTTTGATTTATTTATTTATTTATTTATCTTATTTCATTTATCTATCTATTTATCTATTAATCTATTCATCGATTTATCTATTTATTCATTATCTATTCACTTATATGTTTATTCATTATCTGTTCACTTATCTATTCATTTATTTATCTATTCCTTTATTTATCATTATCTATGTCTTTTAGATTGTATGTTGGTGAACCACAAGTGACTCCACGAGCCTTGTGCTCGATCCGAGGTAGGAACGTAATTTTGGACTAGGCCTGTTCACACTAGCGGTTGGAACCGCCCGGGAACCAATGTGGTACCACATAGTCAAGGGAAAAAAAAATGAACGAGCGTGTGTGGACACCACCATTGATTTACACCGTAATTCACCAGCCGCGGTTGAAAACGCTAGTAAGAACACGGCCTCAGACTCGGCCGAAGGTGAGATAGGTTTAACTATATGATTTTTTTTAGAAGGATTGTTTGTGTCTTATGGCTTCCGGGTCTTGGAGGCTTTTCACTCGTTTGAAGCGTTATATAGCCTTAGGCGACGAATTATGACTGTGCTTTATGACTTCTTCGAGAGACAATGTCTAATTGGACGAAGAGTCCAAAAAGTTTGTGTGTTTCTACTGCTGCCATCCCCTCGACAATTTTTTCAATTGTCTCAAGGACCACATTTCTCATTGCTTGTCATTTAGAATGGAGTATCCAGTATTTCTCCTTGAAGCTGTGTATGCTCCACAATGGATCTACGGAACTTGTATGTAATTGGCAGTTATCGACAAATGTATAAAAAAGAAACACCATAAGATAACAGAGCCTTTAGTAGTGCGTCGTTTTGCTTGCTACAGCTTTATCTAGAATATCTATGTAAATCAACTACTAGATAAGACGAAACGTCGTACTAATAGAGGCTTCGTCCTCGAATGCTTTTTTTTTTTTTTTTTTTTTTTTTTTTTTTTTTTTTTTTTTTTTGACTGACTGACTGACTGACTGACTGACTGAATGCTTCCTAGTTTTGTGGCCTTTGTAAGGGTCCCAATCTAAATCAAATTCGCTAAAATCCTGAACATTTTAGTTAGCATAAATTCAAATGTTCTGAACAATCTTCCGGATAATATAGCTGCCATCTTGGTCTTTTCCTTTAACTGCTGCTCAAGTGCCAGTTAGCCTCTAATGTAATGTCATTAGATGCCGAGTTCATTACTCGATCCTTCATTATTTCAATATAGCTTTAAAGTATCCTCTACAGATCTGGATAACTCAATCTTTTTCTGTGACGTGATGGCAACTTTTTAGTTCTTTCGTGGTGTAAGTTTTATCACTCAGAACAACTCTTTCATTCTTCTTTTTCCTGATCCAAACTATAATTTTCCTTTAACATAAAAAATGATTAGCCTGCAGATCACTCTTTTGATGGGTAAATGGTCAAACACTCAGACGTGTAGTGACAACCAAGAGTAATGATGATTTATTATTCTATTTTTTATTTATTATTTACTTGTTTATCTACCTATTTATTTATTTTATCTTATTTATTCATTTATTCATTTATTTATCTATTTGTTTATGCATTATTTTTTCTATTTATTATTATTATTACTATTATTATTATCATTATTATTTGATTTTTTTTTTTTTTTTTTTTTTTTTTTTTTTTAGAAGAAGACCGGGCGTTGTGTTATTGAAGCACTTTTAGTTTTGGAGGATATTAAGTATATAATATATATATTTTTTTCTGTGGTACTATTCGGCTCTGAGATTTTCTTTTTATCAAAACTCCAAAGAACCTCTTCCTTCCCCTTTCCTCCTCTCATCCACTCTCCACCCCTTCTTCCTCCTCGTATTTCTTTTCCTTCTCCCTTTCTTCTTCTTTTTCCTACTTCTCTTCATGCTCTTCCTCTTCCCCGCCTCTTTTACGTTTTCATCATTACACGGACGCGTTTCCCCTCCAGATGTTCTTTCTTCTCTGCTTCCGTCATTTCTTCTTCTCATTCATCTCCCTCTTGTAACCATCCGTCCATTCCTTTTATCTTTATTCACCGCGTCTCCGTTTTCTTTTACTTTCTTCACGGCTTTGCTCCGAGTCGCGCTCCTCTCACCCTCCCCCCCACTCCCTCCCACGCCCCCTGCCGATACAGGATCTCATTTCGTGTACAACATAGTCCGATCGAAGTACTTACATATCCTTTTGGTTTCCAAAGACTCAGACATGAATGGAATCGCCCGACGCTGAATAGAACAAAATAATTAATCAAGTACCTTATATACAATTATTTCGTATCAATAGGATATATGTTATTTTATGTATTAAATACAGACCACTATAACGCCAGCAGACCCAAGCGCTCTTCTGAACCAAATAAAATAGTTTGTTGTAAGTCAGAATAAAAGCTTTAAAATAGGGGAAAAATTCAAAGAACGTTATCTGCAGGTTCTTTTAGACACAGAGTGTCTATGTAAGCTGACTAGGATCGTCTGGCTTTAGTCTGAAGAAAGAACTGAAAGTGGATTTCAATGATCAGCTGGTGAAAAGATCCGCCCACGAACAGATAAACGAACTTTTGAAAGGCCAAGACTCCATGGAACCAAAGTTGCCCTTTGGATTCTGTGCAACAGATTTGTCGGAAGTTTACAATGATAACAAAAATAACGAAAGCCATTCAATACACCATATTATTGCAAAGAAACCTATGTTCTCTCTCTCCCTGCTCTTTGCTCTTTCTCTCTCTCTCTCTCTCTTTGCTCTTTCTCTCTCTCTCTCTCTCTCTCTCTCTCTCTCTCTCTCTCTCTCTCTCTCTCTCTCTCTCTCTTTTTTTTTCGCTGTTCTCTCTTTCGCTGTTCTCTTTCTTTCTCTCTCTGTCTTCTTTCACTGTTCTCCCTCTCCCTCTCCCCTCTCTCTCTCTCTCTCTCTCTCTATATATATATATATAAATATATATATATATATATATATATATATATATATATATATGTATGTGTGTGTGTGTTATGTATGTATGTATGTATGTATGTATATATCACCCTCACTTTCACTGTCTCTCTCTCTCATTTTTACTCTCTCACTTCTTCTCTCACTCTCTCTCTCTCTCTCTCACTCTCTCTCTCTCTCTCTCTCTCTCACACACACACACACACACAGACACACACACACTTTTACTCTCTCACTTTCTCTCTATCTCTCTCTCTCTCTCTCTCTCTCTTTCTCTCCCTCTCTCTCTACCACCTCATCCCTTTCCTTATCGATGATCCTTCACCGTTATTAGTGCTCGTTTTTTTTTTTTTTCTCTTTTTGCAATTCTTTCTTCGGTCATTTGCCTTTTTTCATAAATTTATCGTTTTTATTATTTTTTTCCTTCTATTCCATTTGTCATCACTTTATCCACCTTTTTTATTTCTTCCTTTCTTTTCTTTCTCCCACGAAATCTTTGAAGTCATTCCTTTTTCGTTCAGCGTCATCTCCATTTCCCATTTTTTTTTCGTTTTTTTTTTTTACCTTTGCAATTCTTCCGTTTCTCTTCGTCTTCCTTTTCATCCTCGCTGCTTTGCTTCACTCTTCAATCCCCATTCTTGTTTCTTTCTCTTCTTTTTCCAATTTCTTCGATTTTTTTTTTTTTTTTTTTTTTTTTTTTTAGTACAGTTTTCGTATTTCATCAGTTTCGTTCTTTGAGTCTGGTTTCCTCATCCCCTTCAACTGAAATAAATCGCCCGGTGACACCCATAATATAATGAAAAAAAAATCCTCATAGTCCTTGACCTCCAATTAGATTAATTCGTCTTGGAATATCTATAAAAAAAATCATTTGTAATACGGAAAAATTTATTTTTTCTCATACTCAAGTCCTAGATGCTCTCTTCATAATAATAATATAATAAAAATCCCCATGGGTCTTGACCTAAAATTAAATAGATTCGTCTTGGAATATCTATGAAAAAGAAATAATATGTAATACGGGAAAATATATATTTTTTCTCATAGTCAATCCTAGAATCTCTTTTTAGTTTCCCATTGGTCTTTCTCCTTCCCTTTGTCGTCAATCTTGCTAAACTGGCATTCTGCACGGTATCACAACTGGCATTCGGCACGGTATCACACTAAATGTGTTACCACACTGGGCTTCCACGAACTCTACCAGTGCCGACCGTTGAGAATTCTTCTGAGTAAAAACGACTTTGGTTACAATATTTTATTTTCCAAATCTCCACATATCAAATTCTATTTCCATCATACATAGCTAAGTTTAATGATGATTGTAAAATGGTGTCTTAAACGAATGTTGGACATACTGTTGAAAAGTTCTTAGAGAAGTCTAGATTCCTTTAAGCGAAGTCATATTCTAGTTATTCAAATGGAGGTTGGAGGTAGAATGTAGAAGGAAAAATAGCCCAATGTGATATCCCCTCGGCCCTTTTTTTTTTTTTTTTTTTTCGTGTGTGTGTGTGTGTCTGTCGTCTGCTGAGTGTTGGACTAGAGTCAAATTGGGATCTGGACTGATCGAGGTCTCGTTTAGTCCCGGGTTACCCTTTCAGCTGAATAGAGTTGAGTGGTTTTAGCCAAAAGAATAAGATGAAATATTCGTTACTGTATTGAAGGAATATAACTCCGCTTCATCCAGTAGGTTACTCTCTTCGTCGTCCTCCTCCTCCTCATCTTCCTCTTCCTCTTCTTCCCGCTTCTCCTCCTTCACCTCCTCTGAGTCTTCATCTCCCGTCCACCTTTTCCTCTTCCTCTTTTTCCTCCGCAACCTCCTCATCTTCATCCTCCTCCTTCTCCTTTTCCATCTCCTCCTCCTCCTCCTCTTCCTCCTCTTCCTCATTTTTTTCTCTCTCTCCCCTCCTCCTTCTTTCTGGCATGTTCCCGAAGATTTTTACAGCCAGTGTTTGCACTCCAACCTTTGTAGGATCTCGGTCGATTCATTAACCATTCAGCCAAAGGAGAGCGATAAATCTTCTCAAGTCATTTGTTTAACTGACCATTCCCGCGAGCCTTCCCATGGGGTAAGGACTGCATCGGTTCTTTTAAGAAAATATTTCAGGAACTTCAGTAATACCACCACGGACCAGAGTCACACACAGCATTCTTTTGTGCTTGGAGAATAATCTTTACTCAAAGAAAAACGTTGGTCACTTTCTACTACCACTCATATTTCTTCTTAAAAGTATGTTTTCCTCGGTGCGATTATCGCTCAACGATGATCGTTTATGGCTAAATGATGATCGTTCAATGATTGTCTAAAACACTTTTTTTTTTTTTTGTAATAGGACTGTTTTTGGTTTCAGCTGTAAAGTACGAGGGTGATAATTTCAAATGAACCTATTAACGCGTTTACCTAATTATGATGCGTGTCACCCGGCATTGCCTGTGGTATTAATAACACCGTGTAACACATTTTTGGTTCCATGGTTCTAGATATTATTTCCTGGTTTGCTATATCCCATTATCATGAAAAACACTATCACATTTAATCAAAAGTTTGGGTTTGGGATCATGACTTTGATATTTCGAAATTTTCATTTTTTTTTCTTTTATCAGTTCATGTAATTAAATCAACAGAGTATATGTTTATTATGTGACACAAGTTTATCAAAAACAAACAATTACAAACAAATGACAGTTATAAACGTCAGAAACGACTGGATTTTCTGGATTTGCGGTTATAGTCCAGGTCGCACTCCCGCATCAGCCCCCAGATATAGTCCCCCTTCATTTTCTCATTGTAATGGACCTGTGGTGTACATGTACTCCACAAGCATGGTTGTGCGTAAAGTGCAAGTTTATGCATGGTAGAGTTGTGTGGTAGTTGATCTGACTCAATGGTCACAAAGGCCAGAAAGGGTCACCGGAATTAGGTCGCGTCTAGTCAGGCGTCTGATCAGGCGCCAGGTCGGTCCCTTGTATATACACTGCCTGCCCCGAGCGGGCAGACCATTCAGTCAGTCAGTCTAACCTCTGTAATTGTAGCGTGTCACTAGCCCTTCGCGGTCGGTCTCCCACTTGGCGACCACGCCACGTCCGTCCTTAGGCCGCCGCACACGTATCTTAATCAGAATAAAATGCACAAACCAAACCGCGCATCACTCTCCCCTTATTTCACCATTGCCCAAGTAACACACCCGTATGTTACAGGTCTGGTACCTCTGCTCTATCTCCTTCACATCTTGGTGGAATTGTTCGTCTTGTTCTTCTGAGTAGGCACCTATATTGTCCTTGAATTTGTCCAGGTGAACATCCAGCATGTGAAGTTTAAGGGACATCCTGCATCCAATGGCATCAAAAGCCTTTACCAGATCCTGCACCAGCTGCTGGTAGTTTTCAGCTCTGTGGGTGCCCAGGAAGCCCTTGACGATTGCTATGAAACAGTTCTATGCTGTTCTGTCAATCCTAATGAGATCATTGGAGAACTCGATTGAGGTCCAACAAAAATCCCACCTTTGATTTTGGCCTCAGATAACTTGGGGAAGAACTCAAGAAGGTACTTAAAAGCGGCCGATTATTGGTTGAGAGCCTTCAAGAACTACTTCATCAACCCGAACTTAATGTGCCTAAGCAACATGAGCACAAAATCTGTTCGTTGCTCCCAGTTCTTCCTGTTATAGTGGTCAGAGGTGGCTCTGCTGTCCTATAGGCAGAAGCATTGGAATTTGATAAAGCCTCCATGGAGACCAAGCGTAGTTTCCTTTTCCCTCAGTAGGCTATTCCTCAACAGAATATAATTGTCTGGCGAAAGTTAGAGCAAGAACTAATTTTTTAACCTTTTCTCTGCACGAGGGTGTTTCCTTCAGCCGAATGAAATTGCCTAGCGGCAGCTAAAATAAACACTAGGGCTCTAAAACTGTAAAAGAAAAATAGTTATAATTACTCTTATTGTTACTATTATCTTATTATTACTATCAATATTACTATCTTATTATTACTATCAATATTATTACTATTACCATTGTTGTTATTATCGTTGATATTATTAGTTATCGTTATCGTTATCATTGTTATTATTGTTATTAGTGTTATTATTATTGTTATTATTATTATTATCATTATCATTATCATCATTATTATCATTATCATTATTGTCGTCATTATTGTCGTCATTATTGTCATTATTGTCGTCATAATTGTCGTCATAATTGTCGTCATCATCTCATCATCGTCATCATCGTCATCATCATCGTCATCACCATCGTCATCATCATCATCATCATCATCATCATCATTATCATTATTATTATCATTATTACTATTATATTATTATTTTCATTATTATTATCGCTATCATTATCATTATTATTATTAGTAGTAGTAGTAGTAGCAGTAGTAGTAGTAGTAGTGGTAGTAGTAGTAGTATTTTTATTCCTATTATTATTATTATTATTATATTTTTTGTTAGTACTCAGTGTTCAATACTCAGTTCTACGTTAAACTGAACACTAACTTTTGACACCTGTGTTAATACAAGTGTTTTATGTGCTCAGAGAATTACCAACGTATATTGCTCATAAGGTAAAAGCAAGTGTATGAAGATTAATGTTGGAACTGTAGGTTGTTCTTGATTGCTTCGGGAGAAATATAGTCTTAATATTCATATACGACAAGAACAAACAAACGATGTTATTACTTGTACAGGAAAACTTATCTTCTACTTTGTATTCATGATACATAATCAAACA
>NC_134805.1:31040290-31042790 GCF_046742065.1 Oratosquilla oratoria
ATGACAAAACCGATAGAAACAAAATCAAAGTAGAGGAATACAAGTATAAAGCGAAATCAAATTGCAGATTCAATTAATGAATATAAAAAGATATCGATAAAAGAAAGGAATAAGAGTCTTTTATAATAGAAAGACGAAAAAAAAGAAAAATGGAAACGGTTGAAAGAAATTAAATAAAAAACTGGATGAATATAAAAGAATACATACAAAACATATAATATCGGAAACTTCTGTTCCACATTGAACAATGAGGAAAAAAAGGTCTTCTGCAATTTTGAGCGATCAGCTACACAGATCGTCAGAACGTCAGCGGCTATTCAATTTAACAACAATTGTATCAGAGAGAAGATTACTCCAAGAAAACATATAATTCTAACCACAAGAGAATTGAGATCTAAATAAAAAACCACATAATGCACAAATCTTACCATTGTTTATTAGTAATTGTTCTTTCAAGGTTTAAAAAATACACATATCAAAATCAGTCTTTCAGTTCCCGCCCCCCAAAAAAAAGTACGAGATTAAGAAAAATATAAAGAATCAGAAAATAATTTGAGTAGTCAGATATCAGATGTACGTTTAATTGTTTAGAAAAACAATTTTTTTTTCATAATATAAGTTAGTAGACCCAAGAACACGACGAGAATGGCCAAGGCGTTCCATATCAAAAGAAATCCAGATATAGATCGCTGAAGAAGGATTCGCCCTTCGGCTAGCAAACCACAACTCCCCAATGACCTTTCTTCTTGCTGGGTTACACTCCTCTGAGGCCAGTGGGCTTTGTCTTTGACCTTACAAAAGATTCTATTTTTTTTTCTTTTATTCTTTTGATATCTTATGGACTGCATGAAAATTAACTTCTTCTTTGGATATGTATATATATATATACTGTATATATGTATGTATGTATATATATATATATACATATGTGTGTGTGTGTGTGCGTGTGTGTGTGTGTGTGGTGTGTGTGTGTGTGTGTGTGCGTATGTGTGTGTGTGTGTGTGTGTGTGTGTGTGTGTGTGTGTGTGTGAGTGTGTGTGTGTATGTGTGTGTGCGTGTGTGTATGTGTGTGTGTGTGTGTGTGTGTGTGTGTGTGTGTGTGTGTGTGTGTGTGTGTGTGTGTGTGTGTGTGTGTGTGTGTGTGTATTCATATATATATATATATATATATATATATATATATATATATATATGAGAAGTATGGTGGGGGTTACTAGGCTGGATAGAGTGAGAAATGAGGAGGTGAGGAGGAGAACAGGGGTGAAAAAGGAGCTGGGAGATAGGGTTGATGAAAGAATATTAGGATGGTTTGGACACATGGAAAGAATGAGTGAAGAAAGACTAGTAAAAGAGGTATGGAAGGCAGATGTGGAGGGAGTGAACATGAGGGGACGTCCTAGGATGAGATGGATGGATGGGGTGAAGGGGGCTTTGGGGAAGAGGGGAATGTCTGTTGAGGAAGGAAGGGAGAGGACGGAAGACAGAGGTGAGTGGAGAATGGTTGTATATGGATGATGTTGTGATTGCATGAGGAGGAATGGGCGGGGGGTGGGGGTGGAGTAGTGTGTGTGAGTAAATTTTGACGCAGCCCGAAGGGATTTCTCCCCGTCCTCTCCTTATATGCAAGGGGGGACGGAGAGGGGGGTCGCCGATTAAATGAAGCGGCCTTGCTGTGGATGTGCTGTGTCTTGCGACACTGCTTCTGACCCAGGGCGGTGGACAAGGTGCAGGGATGACCCGTCATCCAGGAGGTGCTCAGATGAGAGGGAGGGTGGGAGGGGTGTGGAGTGTATTTAGGGATGAAATGGGTGGGAGTGTTTTTATGCCTTTCCCTTTTTGGCTACCTCCCTTGAAAGGGGGAAAAAGCCTTGGTATATGTATGTATGTATGTATATATATGTATATATATATACATATATACGAATATATACATATATATATATATATATATATATATATATATATATGTATATTTGTATATATCAGTGGTTACCAAACTTTTTTTGGCCGCGACCCAAATCCAGATCTGGTGAAGATGTGACGACCCAAGCATCAAAAAGCAATTTCGAAAGTCTTCTTTCATTGAAAACACAATGAAATTAAAAATACAATGGTACAAATATTTTTTTCCAACAAGGTCTCGCGACCCATTCTTGAACAATTCGCGACCCATGTTTTAAAAAAAGTTGCGCTCAACTTATATCTCTCTTGATAGCCTAGTTGGTAAGTTACTACGGTACTTGTCATGTGAATGCTGGATTCAAGTCATTGGCAGTACCGCACTTCAATTTCTGCATGTCGGTCTTTGATGGCTTAAAATTAAAGTGCATTGTGGTTGTTAAAATGTATCTCTACACACACATATATGTATATATATATATATATATATATATATATATATATATATATATATATATATATATACATATATGTCTGTGTGTGTGTGTGTGTGTGTGTGTATACATATATATATATGTGTGTATATATATAAATATATATA
>NC_134805.1:31050290-31052790 GCF_046742065.1 Oratosquilla oratoria
CTGTTGGCACAATCACTCCTTCATACAGTCTCCTCTTCGCATCCATTCCCAAATGTCTATTCCTCATTACACTCTTTAATCCACCAAGGCATTTACTCGCTTTTCTCAATCTACATTCTACCTCCACCTTCACTCCACCTTTTCCTGCTACACTTGCACCCAAGTATCTAAAACTATCCACTTCCTCCAGTCGCTCTCCCTTAATGTTCACTTCCAGTCTACTGCCACTTTCACCCCTTGTACATCTCATCACCTTACTTTTACCCACATTTATCTTTAGCTTTCTTCTATCACATACTCTCCCAAACTCTGCCACCAGCTTCCTCAATCTCTCCTCTGACCCTGCCACAAGCGCAGTGTCGTCCGCAAACAACAGCTGGCTCACCTCCCACTTTTCTCCATTTTCTTTAACCATCTCCAATCCCTGACCCACTACCCTAGCATTCACCTCTCGCACCACCCCATCCATGTATAAGTTGAACAGCCAGGGCGACATAACGCATCCTTGACGAAGTCCCACCTTTACTTAAAACCACTCACTCTCTCCATTTCTAATCCTGACACAAGCTCTACTACTCTCATAAAAACTCTTGACAGCTCCCAAAAGCTTTCCTCCTATCCCATAAAATCTGCATAACCTCCCACAGTGCCTTTCTGTCTACCCTATCATAAGCCTTTTCCAGATCCATAAAAGCCCAAAAAACATCCTTCCCCTTTCCTATAGCTTTCTCACATATCTGTCTTACCACAAAGATCTGATCTACACAACCTCTACCTGTCCTAAAACCACACTGTTCCTCACCAATTACTCCTTCTGTTCCTCTCCTAATCCTCTCAATTAAGATCCTCCCATAAGCCTTCCCTACTACACTTAACAGGCTAATCCCTCTGAAACTACTACATTCACACTTGTCCCCTTTTCCCTTGTAAAGAGGAACTATACAGGCACTTCTCCAGTCCTCCGGTACTCTACCCTCTCTCCAGCAAACATTAAATAACCTCACCAACCAGTCCACCATCACTGAACCTCCCTTTTTCAGACATTCTGCATGGCATCCATCCAGACCAGGTGCCTTACCTGCTTTCATCATCTTTACAACTGCCCTCACCTCATCCCTCCCTATCTCTCCTCCATTCTCCTCACTCATCACTCTCATTTTCTTCGCATTTCCCACTGCAGCTATCTTTCCTTCCCTATCCTCCTTCACATTTAGCAACTCCCTAAAATATTCTGCCCATCTTCCCCCTTACTGCCATCTCTTCCATTATCATCTCTCCATCTGCACCTTTTACCTTTTCTTCTCTACTTGATTCGCCTCCTCTTCCTCTCTTAATTTCTTTCCAAAACATCTTTTTATTACTTTCAAAATTTTCTGTCATACTCCTACCCCATTTCACATCTGCTCTCCTCTTTGCCTCTTTTACCTTTTGTTTTACTTCTCTTTTCTTTTCTTTGTACGTCTCATATGACTCCCCCGTCCTCTTTTGTAACCAATCTGTGAATGCTCGCTTCTTCTCTTCTACAACCTTCTTTGTTTCCTCATCCCACCATTCACTACCCTTTCTTCTATTTCCCCCTGTCCTTCTTGTTCCACACACCATCCTTGCACACTTTAAGACTCCCTCCTTGAACCATCCCCATTCCTCCTCCACACCCATCTCTGCTCCATCCTTTACTCCCTCCCACTCCTCCTTCAGCTTCTTTTCGTACTCCTTCTCCTTTTCCTTTTCATTCAAGGAGTTCACTCTAAGAACCTCCCTACCTTTTGTCCCTTTCCTCTTTCTCCATCTATCCTCCACTCTCAGCTTACCTTCCACCAAAAAATGATCTGATATTCCCCCACCCTCTCCCCTTAGCACATGTACATCCTTAACTCTTTCTATCATAATCCTATTTACCACTACATAATCCATTAGCGCTCTATCTACCACCCTTCCCTCCACCACCCTCTCCCATGTGTACTTATGCTTGACTTTCTTCCGAAACACTGTATTTGCTATCATCAACTCTCTTTCTAGACACATTTCCACCATCAACTCTCCACTACGATTCTTTCCTGGAACTCCACACTTCCCAACCACTCCATCGATTGGACCATTTCCCACCCTAGCATTAAGGTCAATAATAATAATAATAATAATAATAATAATAATAATAATAATAATAATAAAATAATGATAATAATAATAGGAACAATAATAATAATAGGAACAATAATAATAAGAACAATAATAATAATAATAATAATTATAATAATAATAATAATAATAATAATAATAATTATACTACTACTACTACTACTACTACTAATAATAATAATAACAATAATAATAATAATAATAATAATAATAATAATAATAATAATAATAATAATAATAATAATAATAATAATAATAATAATGATGATGATGATATTGATAATAATAAAAATGATAATGATAACAATAGAAAAAATAAATAAATAAATAAATAATAATAATAATAATAATAATAATAATA
>NC_134805.1:31060290-31062790 GCF_046742065.1 Oratosquilla oratoria
GGATGACCTTGCAGATTGCAAGTAATGAATAAACAACATCACGGAGTGAGATGAAACAGAATACATTAGCTGACACCTAATAATACAATTCTATCTTCTTGTGTTATTGTGTGTGTGTGTGTGTGTGTGTGTGTGTGTGTGTGTGTGTGTGTGTGTGTGTGTGTGTGTGTGTGTGTGTGTGTGTGTGTGTGTGTGTGTGTGTGTGTGTGTGTGTGTGTGTGTGTGTGTGTGTGTGTGTGTGTGTGTGTATGTGTGTGTGTGTGTGTCTATGTCTGTGTTTCTACCTATCTCATTCTCTGTGTTTCTGTCTCTGCATGTCTGTCTCTGTCTCTATCTCTGCCTGTCCTAGTCTCTGCGTCTTCGTCCCCTACATCGGAAACTGTAGAAGCAAATTAAACTTATCACAAGGGCTGTGATTAGCTCATAACCGAGTCTATTTTGATCTGACGTAAATTGGAGACTTCTGATAAGATGTCTTAGGAGCCAAAATCCTCTGTCACTACCTTAACTCCTCCATCTTATTTGTCAATTAAAAAATCTTAAAGCCCCTTGATCAATCCATACAGTGCTAGGCAATACTAGCCGTTATAAAACAAAAATGGCATTAAGGAAATTGGAAAAGAAAAAATAATAGAAAGAACATGATGTGTAAGTCCCACTCTCATTTTTGTGCTAAGAGTCTTTTTTTTTTCTTCAAAATTCAAAAACTAAGTTCGACAAAACCCAAAGAGTTTTTGTTGCCATGAGAAACATGAGGAACTCCTTTCTGATAGATAAATGAGTAAATAAATGAATAAATGAATGAATAGAAATAAATAAATAAATAGATAAATTAATAAATAAATAAATAGATAAATTGTAATCATTTATTGTGTGGGTTTACATGTGAGGCAGAGGTTCTAAGGACGGGTTGCTTGAAACTGGCCGATGTCCTTTCTTTGCTTTACTTTCAGGTACTGAGGGTTTATGTACAAAGGGGAAATGATTTCCCCTAGTGAAATAAAGGAGAGGGTCTCCCTACCTCTACTGCAAGGTCCTTGACCTAGGCAGTCCTATTCTATGACGGGCGCAGCCGTTCGTTAATAAAAAAGGACAAGCGCTTAAGTAAGCATATTGTTTGTACGTTACCGTATGAGAGATGTGTTAGTCATTATACAGGGGCAAGTTGCATTGCATGGGGCTCAGTTAGATTACTGGTGGAGGTGGCTAGATATGGCGTATATATTGAGGTTACTATAATGTAATTCGGGTAGGTACAAGAAAGGTTTCACGGATCTGTCTGGTGACATTAGGCATTTCTTGTTGGGGATGATATCGAGGGAAGTTAAATACAATTTTTCACCATCAATTTTATAATATATTCTTACTCTAAATCGACGTATTGGATACTGACTGCATTAGTTTTATACAGCCAATATCTTGGGGACCTTAATAACACCCCTATGGCCCAGGGTCACCCAGGACTACCTTACAACTAGAAATTAATCTCTGCTCAAAGAAGAACGCTGATCAATTTCAGTTTCTACAATCTATCTTTTTCGCTGCCTTCCCTTAGTCTATCCTTTGCTACGTCTGTCCCCAAGAATAGAAGCTTTAATGAAGATGTCCGAATGAACCCATTTTGATCAAATCAACGAGACAGAACGTCTTTGCAAATCGGAAAGAGAGGGAGAGAGATAGATAGAGAGAAAGAGAGAGAGAGAGAGAGAGAGAGAGAGAGAGAGAGAGAGAGAGAGAGAGAGAGAGAGAGAGAGAGAGAGAGAGAGAGAGAGAGAGAGAGAAAGAGAGAGAGAGAGAGAGAGAGAGAGAGAGAGAGAGAGAGAGAGAGAGAGAGAGAGAGAGAGAGAGAGAGAGAGAGAGAAAGAGAGAGAGAGAGAGAGAGAGAGAGAGAGAGAGAGAGAGAGAGAGAGAGAGAGAGAGAGAGAGAGAGAGAGAGAGAGAGAGAGGTAATTTTTTCTCTTTCTTTCTCTCTCTTTTTTAACATATTAAAGTCTTGCCATTTTCAAACAGGCTATGAAATCATCTTACAATGGAACATATATAGATTTTTGCCACATAACAAAAAAAAATTGCTCCTTTAAGATGAAAGATTTTCTCTCTTTCATTTCCAGAGCTAAAAAACAAAAACACTTTTTTGTGACGTCATGCAGTTCCTTTTTTTTTTTCTCCTTTTTCTTGCGGGAGACAATGAAGGTCTGATGTTTCTTTATGGAAAACATCTTTTTTCTTTCTTTTTCTTTCATTCGTTCTTTCTTTTCTATCTTATTTCTTCTTTTCTTTCTTTCTTTTCTATTTCTTCTCCCCCACCCCTTATCTCTTTTTCCTCCTGTCCCTTCATCTTCCTCTTCGTCCTCTTCTTTATCCCATCTTCCCTCCTCTGTTTCTTCTTTTGTGCCTGGTCTCTTGTGGCCTGGACCATGGCGGCGGCCAAGGCAGCTTTGCCGCGTATACACACGGACCCTTTCTGTTGACTCTTGTTTTGTCCCTCTCAGTTGCCACA
>NC_134805.1:31067790-31085290 GCF_046742065.1 Oratosquilla oratoria
TAATGAGGAATAGACATTTGGGAATGGATGCGAAGAGGAGACTGTATGAAGGAGTGATTGTGCCAACAGCACTGTATGGGGCAGAAACGTGGAACATAAGAGAAGAAGAGAGAAGGAGTTTGAATGTGTTTGAGATAAGGTGTCTGAGAAGTATGGTGGGGGTTACTAGGCTAGATAGAGTGAGAAATGAGGAGGTGAGGAGGAGAACAGGGGTGACAAAGGATTTGGGAGATAGGGTTGATGAAAGAATATTAGGATGGTTTTGGACACATGGAAAGAATGAGTGAAGAAAGACTAGTAAAAGAGGTATGGAAGGCAGATGTGGAGGGAGTGAACATGAGGGGACGTCCTAGGATGAGGTGGATGGATGGGGTGAAGGGGGCTTTGGGGAAGAGGGGAATGTCTGTTGAGGAAGGAAGGGAGAGGACGGAAGACAGAGGTGAGTGGAGAATGGTTGTATATGGATGATGTTGTGACTGCATGAGGAGGAATGGGCGGGTTGGTGGGGGATGGGGGGCGGGGTAGTATGTGTGAGTAGATTTTGACGCAGCCCGAAGGGATTTCTCCCCATCCTCGCCTGATATGCAAAGGGGGACGGAGAGGGGGGGTCGCCGATTAAATGAAGCGGCCTTGCTGTGGATGTACTGTGTCTTGCGACACTGCTTCTGACCCAGGGCGGTGGGCAGGGTGCAGGGATGACCCGTCATCCAGGAGGTGCTCAGATGAGAGGAAGGGTGGGAGGGGTGTGGAGTGTATTTAGGGATGAAATGGGTGGGAGTGTTTTTATGCCTTTCCCTTTTTGGCTACCTCCCTTGGAAGGGGGAAAAAGGCCTTGGTATATGTATGTATGTATTAATTATTAGTTATTATTATTATTAATTACTATTATTAATTACTATTATTATTAATTACTATTTCTAATTACTATTATGATCATAATAATTTATTATTATCATTATTATTATTATTATTATTATTACTATTATCATTACTAGCATTATTATTATTATTATTATTATTATTATTATTATTATTATTACTATTATTATTATTACTATTATTACTATTATTACTATTATTATTATTATCATTATTTCACCCCTGTTCTCCTCCTCACCTCCTCATTTCTCACTCTATCCAGCCTAGTAACCCCCACCATACTTCTCAGACACCTCATCTCAAACACATTCAAACTCCTTCTCTCTTCTCTTATGTTCCACGTTTCTGCTCCATACAGTGCTGTTGGCACAATCACTCCTTCATACAGTCTCCTCTTTGCATCCATTCCCAAATGTCTATTCCTCATTACACTCTTTAATCCACCAAGGCATTTACTCGCTTCTCTTAATCTACATTCTACCTCCACCTTCACTCCACCTTTTCCTGCTACACTTGCGCCCAAGTATCTAAAACTATCTACTTCCTCCAGTCGCTCTCCCTTAATGTTCACTTCCAGTCTACTGCCACTTTCACCCCTTGTGAGGAGGAGAACAGGGGTGAAAAAGGATTTGGGAGATAGGGTTGATGAAAGAATATTAGGATGGTTTGGACACATGAAAGAATGAGTGAAGAAAGACTAGTAAAAGAGGTATGGAAGGGCCGATGTGGAGGGAGTGAACATGAGGGGACGTCCTAGGATGAGGTGGATGGATGGGTGAAGGGGGCTTTGGGGAGAGGGAATGTCTGTTGAGGAAGGAAGGGAGCGGACGGAAGACAGCGGTGAGTGGAGAATGGTTGTACATCCCTGCTGTGAGCGCCTGAGGAGGAATGGGCAGGGGGGCGGGGTAGTATGTGTGAGTAAATTTTTGACGCAGCCCGAAGGGTTTTCTCCCCGTCCTCTCCTTATATGCAAAGGGGGACGGAGAGGGGGGGTCGCCGATTAAATGAAGCGGCCTTGCTGTGGATGTGCTGTGTCTTGCGACACTGCTTCTGACCCAGGGCGGTGGGCAGGGTGCAGGGATGACCCGTCATCGAGGAGGTGCTCAGATGAGAGGGAGGGTGGGAGGGGTGTGGAGTGTATGTAGGGATGAAATGGGTGGGAGTGTTTTTATGCCTTTCCCTTTTGGCTACCTCCCTTGTAAGGGGGAAAAAGCCTTGGTATATGTATGTATGTATTATTATTATTATTATTATTACTATTATTATTATTACTATTATTACTATTATTACTATTATTATTATTATCATTATTATTATTACTTTCATTTCGTTATTCTATCTTATTTTATTTTATTCTATCTTATTTTAATTTTATTTTTTTCCTTCGGGTCTATCTCCTTCATAAACACACTCACCCTCCTCTCTCTACCCTCCCTCTTCCAAAAATTTATTCCTTTTCTTGCTCCTATTTTTTTTCCAGTTGTGTTCCATGTCTCCCTCTTCTTTCTTCTCCTTCGCCTTCTCCTCCTCCGACTACTTTTCTTCTAGCTCTTACTCTTCTCGCTCGTACTCCAATTCCTAATTCTACATTTTTTACTCTTCCTTCCTCTATATATTTCTTTCTCTTTCTCCTTCTATTTCTCCTTTATGTACTTCTCCACTCTCTTCTTACCCTACACCTTATCCCCCTTCTCTTCCTGCTCCTCCTTTTCCTCCTTTCTCCTCCTCCTCTCCTCTTCCTCCTCCTTTTTCTCCTCTTCCTCCTACTTCTCTTGCTCTTCCTCTTCTTCTTCCATCTGCTCCGTTTCCTCCTCCTTCTCCTACAAGTACATCTATCTTTCTTCTCCTCCTCCTCCTTCTCTTCTTACACTTCCTCCTCCCTTTTCTCTTCCATTTCTTTGTACACTTCTTCATCTCCCTTTCCATCCATCCGCTCAATTTGATCTTCATCTCCATTCTCATCCTTTTCTTCATTTTCACCTTCATCTTCATTGTCATCTTCATCTCCACATTCTTCACCCTCACCCTCATCTCATCCTTACCCTCATCCATTTCTTCTTTTACCAACGCTTCCCTTCGTTACCGTTGCCTTTCTAATTTCTTCGCTTTCCTTTCAATTCCCCTTTCCTTTCTTTACCTTGCCTTCTTCACTTTCCCACTTCCATACATTGCTCTTACCTCACGCTTCCCTTTTCCCTTTCAGATTCCCTTACCTACCTCACAGTCTTTCCCCTCCTGTTTGTTCTTAATTTTCTATTTATTTTTCTTGTCTTTTTTTTATTGATCTTCGTACCATTTTTGTTCTACCTCTCCATCAGTAAAAATCGAGAACTTTGTTCCTTCTTTTCTTTATTTTTTCTGCCCTCACTTACATTACTTTTTCACTAGATATATGCATTTGTTTTTATATTTGATTTTGATTTTTCATTTTCATTTACATTCTTCTTTTTCCAATATATATGTATGTATATATATATATATATATATATATATATATATGTATATATATATGCATATATATTTATATATATACATATATATATATATATATATATATATGTATATATATGCATATATATTTATATATATACATATATATATATATATACATATATATGTACATATATATATAATACACATATGTATATATATATATATATGTATATATATACATATATATAAATATAAATATATTATATATATATATATGTATATATATACATACATATAAATATAAATATATATACATATATATATATATATATATATATATATATATATATATGAGTCATGTCAAATGGAAAAATGATTCACAACTGGGATTCGAACTCTTGCATGAGCGACTGCATCTTATGACGGAAGAGGAGCTATATCTTTGTACTAATCCATTGACCGTTAAAAGGAACGACCTGGGCCACGACCTGGTCATTCCGCAACGGTTCTTGGGTGATACAGTATGTATTCTTTTTTACGAGGCAAGAGCGATACCATTGTACAATCCCAGTGATAGAGCATATTTCCATTTGTCATAACGACTCTTAAATTGTCGGAAGGCTTGCCCATAAAACGGATCGACGAAATAAGAATGCATACTGTACTACCCAAGCACCGTTGGGGAATGACGAGGTCGTGGCCCAGGATCTCCTTTACCGGTCAATGGATTAGCACAATGGTATCGCTCTTGCCTGGTAAGAAGCAGTCACTCATTGAAGAGTTCGAATCCCAGTGGTTGAGTACATTTACACACATATATATATATATATACATATATATATAGATATATTTATACATATATATATATATATATATATATAAGCATATATACATATATATATAATATATGTATATATACAATATATTTATATATATATATATATATACATATATATAAATATATGTATATATATGTATATATATATACATATGTATATACATATATATATATGTATATATATACATATATATATGTATATATATATATATATATATATATATATATATATATATATATATATATATATATATATATATACATATATAGCGCCCTCAGAGATATGGACTCTACCATCGGTGCCTACATCTGAAGAGCACTCAACCACTGTACCACATGGAAACAAGTATACAATGAAATCGAGCGCTCCACCCAAGTACTAATTAGTATTGGCTTCAGTGAGAAAGACATTAACCACCAGACCAAGAAAATAATGGAGAGCCGGTACATATATAATAAAAATAATAAAAATATAGAGAAAATTAGCATCTATTATAAATCTACATTTTCATTAGCCTATAAAGAAAATGATTGTATAATGAAACAGATCATAAAGAGGAACATTAAACCAGTCAACCCAAAGAAAATACTTAACCTGGTAATCTATTATAATACAAGAAAGACCAGAGATCTCTTACTTAAAAACAGCTTCCACCATGAGAGAAAGGATTTTCAGAAATCACATGTTATGTATAGGTTTACTTGTGCACGAGGGAACTATGAAGCCCTCCCCTCCACCTATATTGGCATGAAGACAATGAGGGCATCCCGTCACCTTTCATACCACCTGATATCAGGAGCCCCTAAAGATTAATTAATAGAAGCCCATGGCATAATACTAACAAGAAACATCCGAGAAGAAAACACAGAGATTTTGGAAATATGTACAAATAATAAACGCCTACCAATCTTAGAAGCATTATACATTAAAGAGTTCAGCCCAAATCTAAATATGAAAGCAAATGACCTTAGGGCTCTCCCAAGCATGAGACAAACCGCCACAAACCCAAGCATGAAACATATCCCCACAAATCGAAGTCCGAGACAAAACGCCACAAGCCCAAGGATACGGCATTTTGTTACAAAATGAATGCGGAGGCTTCTCCTAGCACGTGACGTTTCATCACTGCCTGAGTTACCAAGTAACCTCTCCCAGATGACCGGTAACCTCCTCCATTATAGAGGAAGTGTATATATATCCACCAAGGCATTTACTCGCTTCTCTCAATCTACATTCTACCTCCACCTTCAATCCACCTTTTCCTGCCACATTTGCACCCAAGTATCTAAAACTATCCACTTCCTCCAGTCGCTCTCCCTTAATGCTCACTTCCAGTCTACTGCCACTTTCACCCCTTGTACATCTCATCACCTTACTTTTACCCACATTTATCTTTACTTTTCTTCTATCACATATTCTCCCAAACTCTGTCATCAACTTCCTCAATCCCTCCTCCGATCCTGCCACAAGCGCAGTGTCGTCCGCAAACAACAGCTGGCTCACCTCCCACTTTTCTCCATTTTCTTTAACCATCTAAAATCCCTGACCCACTACCCTTGCATTTACCTCTCGCACTACCCCATCCATGTATAAGTTGAACAGCCAGGGCGACATAACGCATCATTGACGAAGTCCCACCTTTACCTCGAACCACTCACTCTCTCCATTTCTAATCCTGACACAAGCTCTACTACTCTCATAAAAACTCTTGACAGCTCCTAGAAGCTTTCCTCCTATCCCGTATATCTACATAACCTCCCACAGTGCCTGTCTGTCTACCCTATCGTAAGCCTTTTCCAGATCCATAAAAGCCCAAAAAACATCCTTCCCCTTTCCTATAGCTTTCTCACATATCTGTCTTACCACAAAGATCTGATCTACACAACCTCTACCCGTCCTATATCCACACTGTTCCTCACCAATTACTCCCTCTGTTCCTCTCCTAATCCTCTCAATCAAGATCCTCCCATAAGCCTTCCCAACTACACTTAACAAGCTAATCCCTCTGAAACTATTACATTCACACTTGTTCCCTTTCCCCTTGACATTTGGGAATGGAGGCTAAGAGGAGACTGTATGAAGGAGTGATTGTGCCAACAACACTGTATGGGGCAGAAACATGGAACATAAGAGAGGAAGAGAGAAGGAGTTTGAATGTGTTTGAGATGAGGTGTCTGAGAAGTATGATGGGGGTTACTAGGCTAGATAGAGTGAGAAATGAGGAGGTGAGGAGGAGAACAGGGGTGGAAAGGGGTTTGGGAGATAGGGTTGATGAAAGAGTATTAGGATGGTTTGGACACATGGAAAGAATGAATGAAGAAAGACTAGTAAAAGAGGTATGGAAGGCAGATGTGGAGGGAGTGAACAAGAGGGGACGTCCTAGGATGAGATGGATGGATGGGGTGAAGGGGGCTTTGGAGAAGAGGGGAATGTCTGTTGAGGAAGGACGGGAGAGGACAGAAGACAGGGGTGAATGGAGAATGGTTGTATATGGATGATGTTGTGATGCATGAAGTGGAATGGGTGGGGGGATGGGAGGTGAGGTAGTATATGTGAGCAAAATTTGACGCAGCTCGAAGGGATTTCTCCCCGTCTTCTCCTTTTATGCAATGGGGGGACGGAGACGGGGGGTCGCCGATTTAATGAAGCGGCCTTGCTGTGGATGTGCTGTGTCTTGCAACACTGCTTCTGACCCAGGGCAGTGGACAAGGTGCAGGGATGACCCGTCATCCAGGAGGTGCTAAGATAAGAGGTAGGGTGGAGGGGTTGGAATGTATTCAGGGATGGAATGGGTGGGAATGATTTTATGCCTTTTCCTTTTTGGCTACCTCCCTTGTAAGAGGGAAAAAGCCTTGGTATATGTATGTATATATATATATATATATATATATATATATATACATATACATATACATATACATGTATATACATATATATATATATATATATATATATATACATATATATGTTTAAATATATATGCACAAACACATGTATATATATATACATATATGTATATATATAAATATATATATATGTATTTATATATGCATATCTTATATATATATATATATATATATATATATATATATATATATATATGAGTGAAAAGGTGGTAGAGAAATACGGGTTAGAGCGAGAACACTGTATTACTGACGTTTCGACTACAAGTCTTCTTCAGAGTGACAGACAGACTTGTAGTCGAAACGTCAGTAATACAGTGTTCTCGCTCTAACCCGTATTTCTCTACCACCTTTTCACTCATCTGTCCAACCTTCATAACAATATATATATATACACTTCTTCCTCAGTTATGCTCGTATATCTGATTCTTTACTTATCTTTGCTCCATTTGTTTCCTCAACATTTTCTGAGGCTCTTTGTTGCAGCATCAGTGGAAGACGAATGAGGAAAATTTGTCAGTTTCACCCAAGGTAATAGAAAGGTTAAAGAATACCATTCAATTTATTTCCATCTTTTGTGGTGGAGCTAAAAGTAAGAGAGATGTACGGTTCAAGATTTGTTTGAATAAACTAGATGCAGTATAAGAAGTTTCAAAACTGTGTGTGTATGTGTGTGTGTGTGTGTGTGTGTGTGTGTGTGTGTGTGTGTGTGTGTGTGTGTGTGTGTGTGTGTGTGTGTGTGTGTGTGTGTGTGTGTGTGTGTGTGTGTGTGTGTGTGTGTGTGTGTGTGTGTGTGTGTGTGTGTGTGTGCGTATGTGTATGTGTCTGTGTGTGTGTGTGTACGTGTATGTATCACACTTTGCTCTACATCTTCTCCTCCTCCATTTCCCCTGTACCTCTTTTACTGATCCACTCCTTTTATCTTCCAGGCGACAGAACCCTTCTTCTACTTCGCAAATGACTTCGTTTTTTTTTTCGTTTTTTTTTCGTTCAGCTTATTTACATTTTCGGGTTCACTTGAGATCCTCCTCTATCCTCACCCCCCCTTCCCTCCTTCTTCATTTTTGTTTACCTATCAAACATATTCTTCATCAAATGGGTTGTTCTTTATAAGCATAGTTGTTCATAAACTGATGTTATAGCCCTCTATATGTTAAAACTTAACGGGTTTTACACTTATTTAACCCTTTAAACTCCGATGACAAGATGTCTTGTCATTTGGTCAAATAAAAAAAATAAAAAATCATAAAACACCAAAGTGTTTGATCAAACACCAGAAAAATATGACGTCAATCCTCGCGCGGTCAAGCCGCATCAGATGATATTCGGATGTACGGGCCGGCGCGAGGCCTACCATATCCTGTTCTTTGCATCTACACCACAAGCGGCTGACATGAGTTGAATGGGTTAAACCCCTTTCCTAAACTATTAAAGGGATCACACAAAAGTGATTAGAATAGCTAGGCGACAGCTAGAATAAAGGGAAGAGTATCAACCGGTAAGGAAGGCATTCATATATGCACGTTTTCTTTATTTACCAATTAAAAAAACGGGGTGGGGGATGCTGCCGAGCGTGAAGGTCAAAGAAAAAGGTCAGCGTTAAAAGTAAAGGTTAGTCAAAGTTGGGCTAAGGAGGTTGGTAGGCCTTAGGGCTTATGTCCATAGTCTTACAACCAATGACCACCTATAGCGAACGATATCTACCATTAGAAATCATAGATTTACTAACATAAGTGCTTATACTTATGAAAATTAATTTCAGGTTTCATAGTTAAGTTAACAAACCAGATAAACTTAAATATAAATCCAAGTGGTGTTCTACTTCCTAAGTGAAAAAAGCGCTCGCTAAGACTGGCGGAAGGTTAAAAAATACGGCTCCTCGTTACTCCTTGTTCTAATTGGCAACCCTATCCCCCTTTTCCCTTTCCTTTGTCTGCACATTTAAGTACATCTCGTTAACCTTCTCTGCGATGAAAGGCGCTGTTTGTTTCTTTTATTCTGGCTAGCCCCAAGTGAGTTTATTCATTTAGGTGACACTGTCGGTAGTGTATAGACTACTTTCGGACACCATATTTATTAAATATATATATATATATATATACATATATATATATATATATGTATACATATATATATATATATATTTATATATACATATGTATATACTTGTATATATATATGTATGTATATATATATACATTTATATACATATATATATATATATGTATACATATATATATATATATATATATTTATATATATATATATATACTACCTACACGCGTCATCTGCATTGCTTATTTTCTCACCTCATTTTTTCGTCTCCGATTGTCCTCAATTTGTGGACCATGGATACCACAAAATGGCCCAAAATGGTCCACAATCCATTAACTAGTGGGAGCTAGTGGATGCAGAACGATTAATTTTAGCGTTAAAAGTAGTCTCCAAAAGACAAAGGAACAGTACTATATAACGACGGAGTACTTCTCCCGGTCATAGTCTGTATGTCCTCGTTGTCTTCCAAATTTCTTTTTCATATATTTATTTCAACCCCATATACTTTTCTTTCTTTTTTCTTCCATTTTCTTTGTCTCTCGTGTTCCTTCTTACATATGTTTCCCTTATTTAAAGTTATGTTTGTTTATCTTTTTTCTGTACTGTTTGTAATAATTTACCATTTGTCTCAGCTCTTTCTAGAACAGATATATGTTTGACATTTTCTTTTGTTTATTATTCGGGTCTTATTTTACCTACGAGTTTATGATATCCTGTTGTCATTTGCCTTTCGTCTACCGACAGACCAAAGAAAACATGGGGACGTGTTTCTTAAAGAGACTTAGCGAAAACAAGAACGAGGTGGGATGCACCTCACCTAGATCTTGTTAACATCGTTTCTTTTCTTCCTCCTCTCACATGCTAACTTCTTAAGATATTTTCCACTCCAGGCGTTCTTCTTACCCTCCTCCTAACCTGTTTCTTTCCTTTAATATTCCTGCTATTTCCTATTCTTCTTTTGTTCACCCTCGTCCTCTTTTCCTATTATTTCCTGTTTCTATTTTTCTTATGAACCTCCTCCTCGACTATCGTTTTCCTATTCCTATCATTTTGTCATCCTGTTTCCGTTTTCTTTATCCCTCTTCCCTCTTCTAATGGTATGTTATGCTAACCTCGAGAATAATAAACTTTATTCTCTATGTACCTCCATTACTTTTTTATATCTCCTCAAAACTGCTCAATCGGTTCTGCCCCACCCTGTATTATTCCTTCTTCAATATATGTTGCTTTTCCAACTCCTATCCCACATACACCTCTTTTCTGGATAATTTTCCTTTTATAATTTTCTCATTTCCTCTTTTACTGCTTCTTCTTACTTTCCTCCTCTTCTTCTTCATCTTTATCATCTCCATATTTCTATGAAAATTCCTTTTTGCCTTTCTTTTTTTCCAACCTCCATTTTTTGCTCTCCAAGTTTTCTTTTCCTTCCCCATTTCCTCATATTTTCCTATCTTCTCCTCTTCCACCTTCTTCTTCCCTCTTCCTTTCCCTTCTACTTCCTCTACTCCTCTCCATTTCCATCGTCATCCTCTTCATCGTTCCACTCTCCTTCAATTTCTTTCCCGAATATATCAGAGCCTCTTCGCCCTTTCCTTTCCAGTCGTACTTCCTCTTTCAGCCTAACATGAGTCTTCGGTTTACAAGCTTGCGTTACTTACATGGATCCCTGTGGCCCTTGCTGAGTGCCATTCCCTGTCTCTATATCGCTCCCATATATCCAGAGAGACTTTGAATGTCGTTGGTAATACTGTCCCCTTTTCCTTCTCTCTCTCTCTCTCTCTCTCTCTCTCTCTCTCTCTCTCTCTCTCTCTCTCTCTCTCTCTCTCTCTCTCTCTCTCTCTCTCTCTCTCTCACTCACTATATATATATATACATATATATATATATTTGAGGAAAGAGAGGAAACGGAAACTCGAGAAGAGCTTTTGAGTTTTATTACCGACGCTTGTGTATCTATCCACTTGGTGTAATACCTTGAAAAAGACGAAAGTGTCGAAACGTCGGTAATAAAACTCAAAAGCTCTTCTCGAGTTTCCGTTTCCTCTCTTTCCTCAAATTTGTCACGATGAATAATCATCATATATATATATATATATATATATGTGTGTGTGTGTGTGTGTGTGTGTGTGTGTGTGTGTGTGTGTGTGTGTTTATATGAGAATCTCCCCTCACCACCTCAACTTCCATTACCATCACTTTCACTGTAACCCTGCATGCTGGTACATAGTCCCCGTGCTGTATACAGGGATTCAATACACGAGAACACACACACACACACACGCACACACACACACACACACACACACACACACACACACACACACACACACACACACACACACACACACATACACACACACACATGTATTACACGTGAATACACTCACATGTATTAGGTTAATGAGATTTCTGGTTCACTAACCCTTCCGTTGGTCTTGGTTACCTTCAACTGTCTTCCCTTTGACTATTCCCCGTTAGTGTTTATAGCTCCTCTCCACTCCTTCCTCCTCCTCCTCCTCCTCCTCCTCCTCCTCCTCCTCTTCTTCCTCTAATCTTCCTCTTTCTCTTGTACTCTCCTTTCTCCTCCTCCGACTTGCTCCTCCTCCTCCTCCTCCTCCTCCTCTTCTTCCTCTTTCTCCTCCTCCTCTTACTCTTCCTCTTACTCTTCCTCTTCCTCTTTCTCTTCCCCTTCCTCTTCCTCGTCCTCCTCCACTTTCTCCTCTTCTTCTTCCTCCTCCTTATCCTACTGCTGGAGTTCATCTTCTTATAATTATTATTTGTCTTGGTCTCAATCCTCTTTTTTTTTTTTGTCTCTCCCTCACTCACTCTCTCACTCACACTCTTCTCAAAAATCACGACTTCACTTGCATTTCCTTGACAACCGATATTTTCACTTTTATATTTCTACAAGAAAATGAGCGCCTCTTTTCTCAAACCTCCTCACTCCCCACTTGCAAACCTCTTTTTTTATTATCATCATTATCTATTCAGTTTCCCTGATCTCCGGCTTCCCTTCCATCATCTACCTTCCATCAATCCTCCTTATCTCTTCTCCATCCTCTCCCTCCCCCATCCTCCCTCCCTTTCCTCCCCTTTCTTCCTTCGTTTTTTTCTCTCTCCTCTCTTTCTCTACACCCTCCCTTTCCTCCCTTCCCCTCCTTCTCCCTTTCCTTCCTTTCCTTCCTTCTCCCTTTCCTCCCTTCCCTTCCTTCTGACTTTCCTTCCTTCTCCTACTTCTTCCTTTCCTTCCTTCCCCTACTTCTTCCTTTCCTTCCTTCCCCTATTTCTTCCTTTCCTTCCTTCTCCCTTTCCTCCCTTCCCTTCCTTCTCCCTTTCCTTTCTTCCCCTCCTTCTCCCTTTCCTTCTTTCCCTTCCTTCTTCCTTTCCTCCCTTTCCTTCCTTCTTCCTTTCCTTCCTTCCCCTACTTCTTCCTTTCCTTCCTTCTCCCTTTCCTCCCTTCCCTTTTTTTCCCTTTCCTTCCTTCCCCTCCTTCTCCTTTTCCTTCGTTCCCTTCCTTCTCCCTTTCTTCCCTTCCCTTCCTTCTGACTTTTTTCCTTCCCCTACTTCTTCCTTTCCTTCCTTCCCCTATTTCTTTCTTTCCTTCCTTCTCCCTTTCCTCCCTTTCCCTCCTTCTCCCTTTCCTTCCTTCCCCTCCTTCTCCCTTTCCTTCCTTCCCTTCCTTCTCCCTTTCCTTCCTTTCCTTCCTTATGTCTTTTCTTCCTTCCCCTACTTCCTTTCCTTCCTTCCCATACTTCTTCTTTTCCTTCTTTCTCCCTTTCCTCCCTTCCCTTCCTTCTCCCTTTCCTTCCTTCCCCTCCTTCTCCCTTTCCTTCCTTCCCTTCCTTCTCCCTTTCCTCCCTTCCCTTTCATCCCTTCCCTTCCTTCTGACTTTCCTTCCTTCCCCTACTTCTTCCTTTCCTTCCTTCCCCTACTTCTTCCTTTCCTTCCTTCCCCTACTTCTTCCTTTCCTTCCTTCCCCTACTTCTTCCTTTCCTTCCTTCTCCCTTTCCTTCCTTCCCCTACTTCTTTCTTCCTTCCCCTACTTCTTCCTTTCCTTCCTTCTCCCTTTCCTTCCTTCCCTTCCTTCTCCCTTTCCTCCCTTCCCCTCCTTCTCCCTTTCCTTCCTTCCCCTCCTTCTCCCTTTCCTTCCTTCCCCTCCTTCTCCCTTTCCTCCCTTCCCTTCCTCCTCCCTTTCCTCCCTTCCTTTCCTTTTCATTCTTCCCCTCTTTCCCCTCCCCTACCAGCGGACTTCACCTCCACATGTCATCTCTCGTCTCCCCTTGCTCGCTCTTCACCTCCTTCCTCTTCTTCTACTCCCTCTGCCTTCCTCCTCGCGTCTCTCTTTCCCTTCCACCTACTAGATCTCCTCTTCCCCTTTTGTTACCTCTCTATCATCCCTCTCTTTTACAGTCTTACACTCTCTTCTGTCCTCTGGTCCCCAAACATCCTCTTTCCTCTTCTTCCTCTATCCACTTCTGGACCTCTTCAAGGTTTTCCATGTCTAACCCTTCTCTCTACTTTCTATTCATCTCCTTTCTCTCCATGTCTTCCTCTTCCAACTTTTATTCCTGAATCTCTTACCTCTCCTTCGATCTTCTTCCTTCTCCTCCTACCTCTCCACCTCCCTCCCTCACGGACTTTCTCTTGCTTTCAATTTCCTGTGTCGTGCCTAATGTATTTTGGGTTCCTTTAGCTTCCCAGTGTATATCATTGATAATGTGAGTGAAAATCTTTTAGATTTCAGGTCATGTGGTTTTGTAAAAATGTAGAATTCAACTGTACGGAATGAAATCAGAAGTCAAATTATATTCCAAGGGAGGGATAAAGATATTGTATATATGTATATACTGTATGTATGTATGTATGTATGTATGTATGTATGTATGTATGTATGTATGTATGTATGTATGTATGTATGTATGTATGTATGTATGTATGTATGTACGTACGTATGTATGTATGTACGTATGTACGTATGCATGTGTGTGTGTGTGTGTGTGTATGTATGTATGTATGTATGTATGTATGCATGCATGCATGCATGTATGTATGTATGTATGTATGTATATATGTATGTATGTATGTATGTATGTATGTATGTATGTATGTATGTATGTATGTATGTATGTATGTATGTATGTATGTATGTATGTATGTATGTACGTATGTATGTATGTATGTATGTATGTATGTATGTATGTATGTATGTATGTACGTATGTATGTATGTATGTATGTATGTATGTATGTATGTATGTATGTATGTATGTGTATATGTATCAAGCTTAAGGCCAGAAGCACAGTACTTAACATATTCTGCGCCGAAGAACACCAGAGACTAAATAAGTATCTAAGAAGAACTAAAAGAAATTTTCCAAAGAGTCTCTGGACAGGTTCCAGAATCCAGAAGCTACTCATATCATGCAGAGGATAAGACATTCTTTATCAAACTTCTCCGCCTCCTCCTCCCTTTCCTTTCCTGAAGAACAAAAGCCTTCTTTATTCTTTTTTCAAGGACTTCGAAGACAGGATCCAGAAGCCCTTCATATCGTTCTCAAAACCGGATGTGACATTCTGTGCCAAACAAGCTTCTGCCCCCTTTCCCTCACCCGAAGAACAAGAAGAACATTCTTTGGTGTCTTTCCCTCCGACTTCCTGGTCGGAGAGGACGAAGAGGAACCAGTTTTAATCTCTTTGACACGGTGATAAGCCACAACCCTCCTCCCTTCCGAGGAGATAAGAACATAAGAACGGAAGAGACTTCATGAGACCCTTAAACCTACACTAGGCAGTTCCATGTCCCTTACCATCTATTATCCCCATCCATAGATTTATCTACTTTTCTCAACAACCAATACTGTATGGCTACTAAGTCTGCTGTATTTGTTAATCTCTATTGGTAAACCAGTTCTTGCCTATTTCCTTCTTTAACCTAGTATTGTCCAACTTCAACGAAATGACCAGGAGTTAAATAAAATCACCTGGCGAAGACCAGAATAAAGTATATAGGATCTTAAACATTCTTTATAATCCTTTCGCTACAAATATAGGGAGCGATGATAGAATAGTCTGGCGAGAGACAGAATAAAAAGAATAGAACAAACTAACAAGTGTGTATTTTAGCTTTAGTGGTCCACTGCAGGACAGGCCTATCTTCTGAGGGATGATACAGCCTCTGTACATCACCACAATGGCTTAATCCGGCTTGGTAAGGCTGCATATATTTATTGTGAGAAGTGCTACATATGAACCTTTAGGATGTTAGAATGACTGTAACTGTGAACGAAGTCTGAAATCAGTGTAATGTGCTCGACCACACCAATTAGTAAGGTAATTATTTAACTTATCAATGTATCAAGACAAATCCATTTTCAGCTACCTTGATATCCTGGCTCACTTCTGACGTGTCAAGATACTTGTTGGATATGTACAGTTACATGTACCAGGGTAAAAGTTTTCTAGACAATTCCGCCAGTATATCATGGGGATTTTGGCACTCATAAAAAGACCCCCTCCCCCCCCAAAGAAAAAATGAAAAGAAAAAAAGACAAAAAGATTCAAAGCGACCGCAATTGGACTTCGAAACTCATATAAAAGAAAATACTCCCCACTTCCATCAATCCACAAAAAAAGAAGAAAAGAGAGAGAGAGAGAGAGAGAGAGAGAGAGAGAGAGAGAGAGAGAGAGAGAGAGAGAGAGAGAGAGAGAGACAGAGAGAAAGAGAGAGAGATTCAAAGCGAGTTCACTTGGACTTTCAACTACGTTATTGCATATTCAAAGACAATTGGTTTCCCAGGTCTCATGTATGCAAGTTGCCTCAATGTATTTCAACATTTCCTGTATCATCAGCATTTTCCCTCCCAACCTCAGACTTCTTTTAGATCAAACGCCATTTCTTCCCTCGCTGTTTCCTCTTCATCATTCTACTTCTCCTGTAAAATCCTTTTCCAGGAGAAAGAAGAAGGGTGAGGAGTGTACGCCAGGAGACGCTAAGTAGCTGCGGCCGAAGCCGTCACTTTTGCCCTATTGTACGCTTGGACTGTTGCGGTAGGTATCAGTCACGGCCGGGAATCGGAGAGGAGTGCGGGATTCGAACCTACAACTAAGGGAGTGCGAGAACAGTATGCTACCGATTACGCCACCAGCGGACATATCCCTTAAATTTTTCGTCCCCCAAATTTCGCTCGACGTGATTATTTCACCCTTCTCACCTGCGTCCGCTTTCACCTTCTATATGCCACTGTGATTATCTCACCATATTTTTTCCCATACATCATAATTCCTTTACTTTCTTTTCTTTGTTTTGTATTTCTTCTCTTTTCTTTGTTTCAGACCTCTCTATATCTTCCTTTTCTCTTCTCTTCTCTTCTTCCTCTCTAATTTCCCTCAATTTCAATTTCTGTCTCACCATGTTTTCTCCATGACATCATAATCCATTATCTTTCTTCTCTTTACTTTGGACTTCTTTTCTCTGTTTCATACCTCTCTATATCATTCTCTTTCGTTCCCATCTTCCTCCACACTTTCTCTCAGCTGATATTCTCAATTTCTCTCCCTCTTTCCAGCTCCTCTCTCTTACTCCTATTGTATTTTCTCAATACTTCTGTATACCTCTTACTCACTATCTTCTCCTCCTATGACATTTGAATGTTTTCCACTTATTAATCTTATATCTTATACCTTATATTTTATATCTTATATCTTATATCTCATATCTCATATCTCATATCTCATATCTCATATCTTGTATCTTGTATCTTGTATCTTGTATCTTGTATCTTGTATCTTGTATCTTGTATCTTGTATCTTGTATCTTATACCTTATACCTTATATCTTATATCTTATATCTTATATCTTGTATATCTTATATCTTATACCTTATATCTTATATCTTATATCTTATACCTTATATCTTATATCTCTTATATCTCTCTCCCTCCTACCTCTCTCCCTCCTATTTCTCCCCCTCCTGCCTCCCAACCTCCTACCTTTCATCCTCCTAGCTTTCCCCCTTGTACATCTCCCCTCCCGCCATTCCTCCCCTCCTACCTCTCCCTCTCCTACATCTCCCCCTCTTACCTCTTCCCCTCCTACCTTTCCCTCTCCCACTCCTATCTCTCCCTCTCCGACCTCTCCCCCTCCTAACCCTCCCAATCCTACCTCTCTCCCTCCTAACTCCCCCCTCATAAATCTCCCCCCTCCTACCTCTCCCCTTCCTACCTCTCCCCTCCCACCTCTCCCCTTCCTACTTCTCCCCTCCTACCTCTCCCTCCTACCTCTCCTCCTCCTACCTCTCCTCAACCTACCTATACCCCTCTTACCTCTCCCGTCTCCTACCTCTGGTCTTGCTGACTCTTAAAAACCGTCTTAAGTAATCGGAAAACCAAGAGG
>NC_134805.1:31095290-31097790 GCF_046742065.1 Oratosquilla oratoria
TCCTCTCTCCCTTCTCTCTCTCTCTCTCTCTCTCTCTCTCTCTATCTATCTATATATATCTATCTATCTCTCCATCTCTATCTCTCTCTCTCTCTCTCTCTGTCTCTATCTATCTATCTATCTATCTATCTATATATATATATATATTTATATATATATCTATCTATCTATATATATATATATATTTTTTTGTCTCTCTTTCTCCTACATTTCTCGCTGTTCCCGTTTCTTTTTCTTCTTTTGGAATTCCTTTACGTTCTTTTACCCTTTCATTTCAACTTATCCCTTTATCTTTTCTACTATTTTCTAGTCGCACACCTGTTCTTCTATTTCTCTCCTCCCTTATCACTTTCGTCCTCCTTTATCTCCTCCTTTTCCTCTTTTTCCTCACCATTTCCCCCATTCCCATCCTCATCCGTACACGCACCCACACAATCATCTTCACTATTTTTCATTTCTTATCATTTTTCTTCTATTTTTGTATTCCCATCCGTCGTTCTCATATTCCTTCTCCTCTTCCTCACCCTTATTTTCATAATCATCTTCATCCGCGCCAGGATCCAGATGTTTATTCTTATTCTTATTTTTCCTATACTGCATCAGCGTAATCTTTCTCTTGTCTTCCCTTCCTCCTCTTCTCTTCTTCTAACTTCCCCTTCTCTCATTTTCCTTCTTTTCCCTTTTCCTCTTTCCTTCTCCACCTCTCCCACTTTTCCTCTTTCCCTCTCCTTTTCTCTTTACCTCCTTTCCTCCTCCCCTCCTTTCTTCTTCTCCTTTCTCCTCTTCTTCTCCTCCCGTCTTCTCCTCCTCCACTCCTCTCCTGCTCTCTTCCTCTCCTTTCTCTTTCTCCTGCTCCCCTTTCCTCCTCTCCTCTGTCCCTTCACTAATCTTCACCTCTCCACCTCTCTTCTACTTCAACCTACTTCCTCTTCTCTTCTTCCTCCTGAAACTGCCCCACGCTCTTTGTTTTTTCTTCATTACAGCTGACACCTGCCTTGCCCCGCCTTTTGATGTCCTTCCTCCCCTTCCATCTCGGGTCTTCAACCTTTGAATCATTCGTTTGTCTCTTTACTTAATCCTCTTCATCGTTCCGTCTTCACTCGATCTCGGAAACTTTATGAGTAAAGGCAGCAATGACTGCAACAGCTCTGTAGGGAAGAGGCCAAGACTCCCATACTCTGCGTTTGGCCTCTTCCCTCGGAAACTTTGTTGATAGTTCATCATCTGCTTCTTTCTTCGTTAATCCACTCCTTCATAACCTGACCTCCTTCTTCTCTTGTTCCTTGTTCCTCTCTTTCCTTTGCCCATCTTATGTATTTTTTCCTTGTTCTTTTTATTCTTTGCTCTTCTCTTTACCTTCTCGTTCTTTCCTCCTCTCTTTTCTTCTCCCCTTCCTTTCCCTCCCCTCGTTCTTGAATTCTCAATCATTTGTCATCTTTCTATGATTCGTCCTCTTTTCTTCTCTTTTCTTATTCCTTTCTTTCGACCTTTACCAGCCTGACCTCCTTCCCTCCTCCTCCTTTCCTCCTTCCTCCTCCCTCCTTCCTCCCTCTTAGAGCTCCGAGGGATTACAGGCGCCTCGGGTGGTGCAATCCAAAATATATTTGCATCAAAGGAGTCTTAGCTCTTTTCAATATGGTGACGTACCTAAAGGTTTTTATTCTGGCCAAGAAGAATCAAAATCTCTTGGAGCTGAGGCCCGGACTCTTATCTGAAAAGGGTCTTGATGGACCGGGATCCTCAGCCGAGTTCGGAAAAAAATGAAATAAAAGAAAATAGAAAAATAGAACGAAAAACGCGTTGCCGTAATGAAGAGAAAGGCGTCGTCATTTCCATAGAGTCTGCGTCTCAGGAGTCGTTGTGCCAAAGAGCCGCTCCCTCTCTTCTTCGGAAACTTCGACCAAGCTTCGAACTTTGAAATCCCTCCTAACTGATTTATTAGGGTCTCACATCTTAACTCCTCCGCTACTGACTGGATGCCAGGGAGATGAATGAAATAGCCTGGCGGCAAGTAGAATAAAAGTAAGAATAGCGCCAGGTACGGAAGGGGCTTCTAGGTATCATTCTTATAGCATTTGCCATGTACACCTATATCCACTCACAAAAACATAAACAAACTTTTTCACAAGACTATTTTCCTTTCTATTAATGCCTCTTACAGCTCCCTCGCTTCACTGGTGGCGTACCGGAAGCGTATTGGTCTCGCATTTGCTTATTTGCGAGTTCGAATCCCGCACTCCTCTACGATTCCCAACAGTAATTGTTTCCTGCCCAGCAATCCAAGCGCACAGGGCAAAGGTAACAGCTTCGGCCGCAGTTATGCGCCTCCTGGCGTAGGCCCCTCGTCACCAGCTCCTTCACTCGAAAAATCATGAAGCACTTTCGCTATTAGTCAGGGACCCAGTAACCAAACTATGAGGGAACCTAACGTACTAAGGAACCACAAGGTCATCATAATGAAACAACAAGGCAGGACTCGCAGTAATGGGTATAAACTGGA
>NC_134805.1:31110290-31112790 GCF_046742065.1 Oratosquilla oratoria
TTAAAGGAGATATGAAAGTGCAAGATGCGTTGTTTAAAGGAGATATCTCACGGTTGACATTACCAAAGTATGTGACATTGACACAATGCGACGAGTTGGATTCGAGTTATCAGTAGGTTGTAAGTGTTTGAGGTATCCTTGAATTGGGTTGCAAAAAGTATAGTGTTGGAGTATGTGCCCTGCAAAGACGGTTTAATTTATGGAATACACCTTTCGAACGAATACTAAATGAAATATGGGATCGGTGAAATAGAGACTACAGTAAGTGTAGCACGGAATCCTGACGTGGTCTATTTCGTACATCCATTCCGTAGCACAGTTGGTAGCACACAAGACTCGTGCTCTAGTCCCACACGACTTCTTCAAATCGCGTTAGCAAAGCTATCTAATCACTATGGATTTATTTAGTGTAGCATTCCTTTTTACTAGTGTAGTTTGTCATGTTGATAATATAGTTTGATGATTCTATGTGGCAGTGTTAAGGGGTGACTGCGAAATGTGGCAACAGCATTCTTTGTTGAAGTGAATTTGGAAATGAGGTGGCTCAGTATATATGATGATAATAATAAGTTTATTTGGCATTAAATCAATATACATAAAATACAGATAATGAAAGAACACATAGTTCGAAATAACAATTACAAATGCGGAGGATAACACAAAAAAGCATGTAAGCTTATTTCCATTGTGGTCCTCGTGCTTATTTCTAGATTGGAATCGTAAGCATCTTCTTCTTTCGACTAAGAAATGATGTTGGTATTTAGAAATGCGTAATTCTTGATGTTTAGTTGTACCTGCGAACAGGAGTAGCTTTATATTCTAGTATAATATATTGTGATTAAAGACAGTGATAATTAAGAGACTCGTTCAGGCTTTAACCGGATATAATGTATATTGGTATATGGATAGCCCACATTTTACATTATATCTGCCAATTAGAATGCCTGAGCCCCAAGACGATAATCAGAGATAATGGTATTTTTCAATCTGATGTGAAATCCAATTGCTTTTATTTAATATCAAACTAATCTTAGTGACAACTCTGATTCTTTAAGCAGGATTGATTTTCCACATGATCCTGAAAAGCCTTGTCGTTTCATCTCTTTTTCATTGCATCACATGTGATTTGTCTTTAACTTGTTCCAAAACTTATGGCTGGGAAGTTATATTTTGTTTGCACCCAAGTTTTAGAGGAAGTATGTGCGAGGAAAAAAAATTGACGCAGCCCGAAGGGATTTCTCCCCGTCTTCTCCTTTTCTGCATGGGGGAAGGGAGAGGGGAGGGGTCGCCGAATTTATGAAGCGCCCTTGCTGTGGATGTGCTGTGTCTTGCAACACTGCTTCTGACCCAGGGCAGTGGACAGGATGCAAGGCTGACCCTACATCCAGGAGGTGCCAAGATAAGAGGGAGGGAGGAGGGGGGAGGGGAGTGGAATATATAGGAAATGGAATGGGTGGGAGTGGTTTCTATGCCTTTTTCTTTTTGACTACCCCCCGTGTAGGGGGATAAAGCCTTTGGTATATGTATGTATGTACAAAGAAATGTCGTACCTTCTTAGTCTGAGCAAACACGTCCGTCTACCTGCTCAGATAAGAGTTCACAAAAACACACGACGAAGATAATTTTCCAATCTAGAAATAAGCACAAGGACCACAATGGAAATAAGCTTACATGCTTTTTTGTGTTATCCTCCGCATTTGTAATTGTTATTTCGAACTATGTGTTCTTTCATTATCTGTATTTTATGTATATTGATTTAATGCCAAATAAACTTATTATTATCATTATATATACTGAGCCACCTCATTTCCAAACTCACTTCAACAAAGAATGCTGTTGCCACATTTCGCAGTCACCCCTTAACACTGCCACATAGTGTTTAAGTCGGGCTTACCCTCGTTATGATAGTGATCTAATTCGTCAACTTGAAACCCAGGTTCTTAACTCTGTTGACATTTGCAATTTGAATTATTTTTTGTAATATTGTATCATTCTACATCGGGCAATAGTAAAGTCACTGTAGCAGTGATTCAAGACTGTTTTGAATAATTTAATTAGTACAAAGTATATGAGCATCAGAAAATCTATACTTAGACTCCGTAGCAAGTGACCCCTACCGCACCGGATGGCACTTCGCTTTATATCAAGCTATTTAATCAGCTTCAAAGGTTCTATGTCGGTTCCAGGTCCTATGAGTCTGACCTTCATCTAACCTTCTCCTCTTCCTTCCACTTCAAACCAGATAACCTCAAGACTCTTCGACTTCTTACCTGGAAGACCTCGAGAGCTTCCAGAATCCTCGGTGCGCTCCAGCTGCCTTCTTTCGAACTCTTCAGGTCTTAAAAAAAACAAAAACAAAAACAAAAAAATCTTAGAACTACGCAAACTTTGCCATGATCTGAACTACTATGCAACGACGACTGAATCGTATATTTGTTCTGAACTTGATATCTGGAGAAAAATCCAACAACTTCAGGGAACTGACATCTATCTCCCCTAA
>NC_134805.1:31115290-31117790 GCF_046742065.1 Oratosquilla oratoria
GAGAATGAAAACAATTTTTTTTTTTTTTTTTTTAATGCACCAATAAAGAACAAGTGAATACAAACTTGGGAAATTGTTTTTTTTTTTTTAATTACCAGGCTGTATTAGTAATAATATTGAAACAATAACGACTTGCAGTATCAGTAATAGCTTTCATGACATGAGCTCGGCGTGAACTAGGAACTATAGCATGGGAGAGTGAGACGTTACCCCCTATACAAGTAATCTGTATGTATGTGTGCACTCATGTATATGTGTGTGTGTGTGTGTGTGTGTGTGTGTGTGTGTGTGTGTGTGTGTGTGTGTGTGTGTGTGTGTGTGTGTGTGTGTGTGTGTGTGTGTGTGTGTGTGTGTGTGTGTGTGTGTGTGCGTGTGTGTGCGTCTGCGTACATGTATGCACGTGTGCGTGCATGTATTCGTGTGTGCGTATGTAAATGTGCCCTTCTCTTCCTCGCTGTTGTCAGGTCTTCTTCATTATCTTCGTCCTCAAAAATATACTTCGCGCGAAGTCAAGCTGTCCCACTTGCTTTCTCTTTCGCCTTCTCCCGTCCCCGCTTCTTCCTATTCTTTCCTTATTCTACCTCCATTCCCACCTGTTATCTCGTCCTTCCTTATTCTGTCTATACCTCCCCTCTTTGACACGTTTTCCCTCAGCTCTGCGCGCTTGAATACCACTGGAAAAAAAACCCTCTTTCCCCTTTCCTCTTTCTCCTCGTTTCCCCTTTCCTACCCTTACCCTCACTTTCATCTTACCTTCACCTTTACCTTCCTTATCCTTCCCTCCCTTCCCACTTCCCAACCCTTTCCCTTACCTTCATTCCTACCCCAACCCTTAGGCACTGTTCACTCTAGCAATTAGACCCGCGCGAAAACCTCGGTGGTACCGTGTATTTACGAGAAAAAAAAAATGTGCGGTTGTGTGTGAACACCTCCATTGATTCACATTGTAATTGTTCAGCCACAGTTGAAACCAAACGTGTGAATAGGACCTTAACCTCACCGTCATCTAACCCTCATCCATCCTCCTCCTCCCCTCTTCTCCTCCTCTTCCTCTTCTGCTCCTCTTCCTCCTCCTCCTCTCCTCCTCTTCCTTCTCCTTCTCTTCCTCCTCCTCTCCTCCTCTTCCTCCTCTCCTCCTCTTCCTCGTTTCTCCGTCAACCAACTCTTCTCGGAGTTCGACCACCCATCGGGCCGGCTGCCTTTCGCAGCGTCCCGCCTTTGCGCCCGGTCATCTTCTTCAGGACGATGTAGGCGTTCGATACCTCTCAGCCGGATCCGCCTCTCCTTGCCTTGCCATCGCTTCACGGCCACATGATAGAAGTTTTCCTTGTGACAGTCTTTATTGATTTTGTTCAGGCTAAGGGCAGGCGATTTTATGAAAATGGGGGAGGAGTGAAGAGGAAGAGGGGAAAGGGAGAAAGGGCAAGGAGTAGTTTAAGGTGAAGGGGGAGAGGGAAGGGTTTGGGGGAGGTAGGGAGGTGAAGGGGGAATGGGGAGGGGGAAAGGGGAGAATGAGCGGAGGGAGATGGTGACGAGACGGGGGAGGGAGGGGGAAGGGGAAGGGGAAGGGGAATGGGAAGGGGAAGGGGAAGGGGAGGAAAAGGTAAGGGAGACGGTAAGGAGACGGGGAGTGGGGGAGGGAGAAGGAGAAGGGGGATGGTGAAATTTTGTCGAGTTAAATGTTGATTGAGATCTCCCCTAATTGCCACAACCCCAAGTTGAGTAAAATTGCTTTTACTTAATTAGAATAAAACCCATAAATTAAGTCACCATGAGATTAATTTTTATCATCTTTTATCTTTGTCTTTTATGACGCCTCCGTATTTCATGTAAATCTTCCTTACGTTTCTTCCTCTTCCTTTTATTATAATTTTTATTTCCACTATTTTAATATCATAATTTCATTCTTATTCTGTTACCATTAGTAGAAACTTTCCCACGTTGGTCTATGTACCTGAATATTTCTGTGCCAATTTTCCCATACTTTTCGAAAAATACCTTTAAGGTCATCCATTCATTAGCATCCCTTAGATTTGACCTTCTATAGTCATTTACCTCCGTAGAAGAAAATGACCTAGTCAGACTAAACATAAGGAACAAATATAGACTGTAAACCGACGTAGACTTGACCCTAATAACAGACAGAAAATAACATAGGCGTCAAAACGGTAGCCCCTGTTGCAAGATAGAGGTAGGAGTCACAAGAAGAATAGTACCGGTCTCTGTGAACTTGTTGTATGGTTGTGGTCTACCTGTGTGACATAGGTCATCCCATTTCTAGACCTTTCTTTGTCTTCCCCTGAGTGTAAATTGAAACGCAGGTGACACAGGTGACGCAGGATGCACAGGTGACGCAGGTGGCACAGGTTGCGCAGGTGGCACAGGTGACGCAGGCGGCACAGGTGACGCAGGCGGCACAGGTGACGCAGGCGGCACAGGTGACGCAGGCGGCACAGGTGACACAGGCGACACAGGTGACACAGACGGCACAGGTGACGCA
>NC_134805.1:31122790-31127790 GCF_046742065.1 Oratosquilla oratoria
ATGATTATGTGTGAGCACCTCCATTTACTTACATTGTAATTAAACCGCCATGATTTAAACCGTGGCGGTTGAAACCGTTAGTGTGAACAGGGCCTTAGAGTACGAGTCTGCTGGACCGTCGAGCTTCCCTTGTGTTTTTATATATATGTATATATGTATATATATCTCTATATATATATATATATATATATATATATATATATATATATATATATATATATATACATACATACATATATAGGGATGGAATGGGTGGGAGTGGCTTTTATGCCTTTGTTTTGGCTACATCCCTTATAAGGGGGAAAAAGCCGTAGTACATATATGTATATGTATATATATATATATATATATATATATATAAAACTTTGCCTACTAGGAACACGGATATATTAAGAAATTTTGTTTTTTGTCATGACTACCACCACCAAGATAAACCATCAAATAGCATCCGCTGTGTCGCAAGTCGAACAAACTTTGTCCTTATCCTCCGTTTCTCTGAGGTTTTGTGTCGTCATGAAATCCTTGGTACTCCCAGGCTCTACCTGGCAGTTTGAGGCCCGTAAAAACCTATAGTAGACCCTTGGAGCGCAGGGGAATATTCGTAAGCTAGCTGGTTTAACCTTATCTTCTTTACAAAGGCTGTTACGTGGTGTGTGTTAAGGAGATTTCCCGGGATCTTCATGCAAGAGCTCCGCTATAACTATGTAGCTTAGGTGGGGTGTTCCTCCGTCTTGTCGTAGCAATATATTTACATCTTTACGGACTCCGGCGTACCTTACCCTCCCTAAGAAAAAATATTATTTTATGTTATTTAGCCAGATTAGGCCAACTACACATGCCTGCACACACGCACGCACACATACACACATACACACATACACACACACACAAACACACACACACACACACACACACACACACACACACACACACACAGTCACTCATAGAAGGCTCATAACTTTCTACTGTAATTACGTTCCACGTCGCTCCTGGTGTCAATTTCTTTTTCAAAGCCTGAATTACTGTGGTCTCATTCTCTCCACACCTCTTCTTGTCCTGCATTTCATCAGCCTCAGGGCTCATCCTCCTTACCTTCTCCTCCTTGCCCTCTCCTCCTTACCCTCTCCTCCTTCCTCTCTCCTCCTTACCTTCTACCCTCCAGTCCTCCATTCCCTTCCCTCTCCCTTCATCTCCTCTCCCACAACTCTTCCATTGACTTGAGTGTCTTCACACTTCTCTCACCCACACAGTGAGATGTTGTCTACAAGGACAAAAGCGCCGGGACTCTACAGTCCATGACGACTTCTTTCACAAACTCTATGTTAACTCGATTATTTTTTTTCATTTATATCTATATTTATATTTATATATATTGTATTATCATTATTATCATTATTATCATTATTATCATTATCATTATTATCATTATTATCATTATTATCATTATTATCATTATTATCATTATTATCATTATTATCATTATTATCATTATCATCACAAGCACCCAGCTGACGCCGGTCATGGCTCCGCCATGGGTGCTTGGCCTGCGGCGCTGCTCGCTTCGCGCCCCAGGGCTCCGCCCTCATTGTTTTAATGTATGATTTGTTCGGTTTGGTTTAGATAATAAAAGAGAGGAACCCATACAGGTTTTTTATTCAGTACCGGTAATAACAACATCTTTGGACGCTTTAGGTCGTTTACGTGGTGGAGTCCTAACTTCGTCTTACGAATCATCATTGTCGTCATCGTCACTCCATCTCTTTACCGCCTTCACGATGAAGTCCTTCATTTCTTCTTGCCCCTTCTTCATTTCTTCTTGTCCCTTCTTCACCTTCTTCATTTCTTCTTTCATTTTTTCTAATAATTCCTCTAAATCCTAATATTCAATTTTATGGTATTCGCCGATAGACTCACACATACATACACACACACGAACGTACACACTCACGCACACACATACGCACGCACGAACACGCACGCAAACACACACGCACGCACACACACATGCACGCACACGCACAATATATATATATATATATATATATATATGTATATATATATGTATATATATATATATATATATATATATATATATAACAGATGAAAAAATGTAATCACACATTTGTCAATAACGTAGAAACCACTGTTGGAGTAGAAAAGACTGGAAACGGGGAATCTATATATTTCGATTGCAAACTGCAATCCTCTTCAGTAGATCTACTGAAGAGGATTGCAGTTTGCAATCGAAATATAGATTCCCCGTTTCCAGTCTTTTCTACTCCAACAGTGGTTTCTACGTTATTTATATATATATATATATATATATGTATATATATATATATTTATATATATATATATATGTATGTATATGTATATATATATATATATTAACATGCACTCACACAAACACTATATATATATATATATATATATATATATATATATATATATGTATATATATATATATATATATATATATACATATATACAGTATATATATATTATATATATATATATATATATTATATATATATATATATATATATATATATTTCTGGGGCACAGGTTTTCTCTAAGGCAATTCTGGTTGAAATCAACTGCACTAGTTGCTTTAATTAACAATCTTCAAGACTGTATTCTTTAATCTGGAGAATACTTTCCTATTAGCAACTGAGAGGGACTGGAAGTAGTCATTCATGACTCTCAAAAGAATATACGCAGTGTATGCCAACTGATATATTTTTGCATAGTAATAGTATTGAACAACTATTGACTCCACCGAAACTATAGTTTTTCGCCTCGTCGTGAGGCGTCTTCAGGGTGAGGACTGCTTTGTAGGATGCTCTGCTATATTGAAGGTCTTCCAACGAATAATGACCGCTGGTTGGATGGGCTGGCTTATAAGGCTCAGCCTGCCTAGCTCAGACGGAATACTGGCCTCTCATTGGCTGAGAGGTGCAGTATGAGATTTTGTCCAGAGCCAACGGGGGTGGGTTTTTGTCTGGGAGCCAAGGGGGTGGGATTTTGTCTGGGAGCCAAGGGGGTGGGATTTTGTCTGGGAGCCAAGAGGGTGGGATTTTGTCTAGGAGCCAAGAGGGTGGGATTTTGTCTGGGAGTCAAGAGGGTGGGATTTTGTCTGGGAGTCAAGAGGGTGGGATTTTGTCTAGGAGCCAAGAGGGTGGGATTTTGTCCAGAATCCAAGAGGGTGGGATTTTGTCTGGAAGCTCTAGCCTGAGTTGCTGCTGCTCTGGTTACTGGTCCTAGGCGCTGATTAACTAGCTGGACATGTTTCATTTGTTCGCGGGGCTGCTGCTGTCTAAGGGCTTGTTGTTCCTGGAGGGGGTTATTCTTTACAGGGCGCGCGGAAGGGAGAATAAAATCGGCAGCTTGTTGTATGTTGATGGTAGGGCGCTGGCAATTAATGGATACCGCTTCGGTGGAGTCAATAGTTGTTCAATACTATTACTATGCAAAAATATATCAGTTGGCATACACTGCGTATATTCTTTTGAGAGTCATGAATGACTACTTCCAGTCCCTCTCAGTTGCTAATAGGAAAGTATTCTCCAGATTAAAGAATACAGTCTTGAAGATTGTTAAAGCAACTAGTGCAGTTGATTTCAACCAGAATATATATATATATGTATACATATACGGTATATATCATATATATATTTATATATATAATATATATATATATATATATATATATATGTCATGACACCCAATATTGAACATAAGCTTGTTTGCGAAAACGTCGTCATAACTCAAAATATCGAATTTTTCAGGAGAGGCATTTTAAAGTTTCAAAATGCTCTCAATATTATAAAAAGCCCTCAAACACCATAGGTGGAACATTTTTTGGAGCATCAAATACGCCTCTAAAGTTTATAGAAGTTGAAACAATCATAATCTTTACTAAGTCTAAAATATTTGTTGGAACAAGTTGGAACATGTAAGGTTATGTCGTTGGGACATTTAGCACTCCCTAGCGGTCAATTTTTGAGCTACAGATATGACACTGTTACCAAAAAAATCCGTGTTTGAAGATGAATATGTCTGTATAGATAACTCAATAATTCAGTTTTTTGAGTTATGACGACGTTTTCGCAAACAAGCGATTATTATCTGGGTTGCGTATACAGATGGAAATGGATATATGTTGTTAGTTTCTTCGATCACTACTTTTGGGGCCAGAAGAATTTCCCTCACTTGAGGGTCCGTTGTTAGCTGGCGGGTTTCTCGCCTGAGCCAATATCAATGGCCGATGCAACAACGTGGGGAGCCTTGGAGAACTTGTTACCTTGGAGGACTTGTTACCTTGGAGGACTTATTACCTTGGAGGACTTATTACCTTGGAGGACTTATTACCTTGGAGGATTTATTACCCTGGAGGATTTACAACCTCGTAGGACTTGCAACTTCAGAGGACTTGCACCCTCGTAGGACTTTCGACCTCGGAGGACTTGCAGCCTCGAAGGGCTTACAACTTCTGAGGACTTGCACCCTCGGAGGACTTGCACCCTCGGAGGACTGGCACCCTCGGAGGACTTGCACCCTCGGAGGACTTGCACCCTCGGAGGACTTGCACCCTCGGAGGATTTGCACCCTGGGAGGACTTGCACCCTCGGAGGACTTGCACCCTCGGAGAACTTGCACCCTCGGAGAATTTACAGCCTCGAAAGGCTTACTGCCTCGGAGAACTTACGACCTCGGAGGACTTACAGACCTTCCTCTCCAAGACATGTAACATTTTTAAAATGTGTCACCTTTGAAATGGTTTAATTTAATTTATTATTAGTAACGATGATCGTCCATGGCTCAACGACGATCGTCCACGGCTCAACGATGATCGTTCTTGACTCAACAATGTTCGTTCTTGACTCAACTATGATCGTCCATTGCTCAACGATGATCGTTCACGGCTCAACGATCATCATCCACGGCTCAACGATGATCGTCCACGGCCCAACGATGATCGTCCATGGCTCAGCGATGAA
>NC_134805.1:31135290-31147790 GCF_046742065.1 Oratosquilla oratoria
CTCTTTCTGAGAACGTCATCACACTGGGCGATTTTCCTCCGACTCCTGGACCAGATTTGCAGCCCGTAGCTTTCGGGAAGGAATCTGATATGCCGGAGGAATAATATTTTTCCTCCAGCACATCAAATAATATTCTATGTATTCTTGTTAAGAAGCCAAAATAGTTTGCCATTGTGATTTTACGGCGGAAAGAGTTCTGGAGGTGGGCGGTATCGCCGATTAATCGGAGGTTGGGGGAAAACTAGCTCAGTGTGATAACCTTATCCTCCTCTGCCTTTCTACCTTATCCTGTCTTCCACCGTGTTATCATTTCCTCTTGTCGCTGTTGTTGTTTTGGGCTGTATTTTACCTGTGCTTTCATCCGTGCTATATTTTTACGAACATTTCGTGTGTTTTTTCTTTCTGTCAAGACAAAGAATATATTTCTAGACCTGAAGTTCAAATTGCAGTGAGGTCGCGGGATGACCAGGAAAAAGAAGAGAAAAAAGACAGAGGAAAGTAAGAAAGAAAGAAAGAAAAGAAACAAGAAAAAAGAAAGATAAAGAAAGAAAGAGAAAGAAAAAAGGAAAGTAAAAGAAAGGTAAAAGAAAGAAAAAGGTAATAAAAGAAGGAAAGAAAGATCGAAAGAAGGAAAGAAAGAAGGAAAGTAAAAGAAAGGTAAAAGAAAGAAAGAAAGAAAGAAAGATAGAAAAAAGAAAGAAGAAAGAAAGAAAAGAAAGAAAAAAGAAAGAAAGAAAGAAAGAGAGGAAGGAAGAAAGAAAGAAAACAAAGAAAGTAAGAAAGAAAAAAAGAAAGAAGGAAAGAAAGAAAAAGAAAGAAAAAAGAAAGAAAGAAAGAAAAAGAAAGTAAAAAGAAAGAAGAAAGAAAGAAAGAAAGAAAGAAAGAAAGAAAGAAAGAAAGAAAAATAAAGAGAGAAAGAAAGAAAGAAAGAAAGAAAGAAAGAAAAAGAAAGAGAGAGAGAGAGAGAGAGAGAGAGAGAGAGAGAGAGAGAGAGAAAAGTTCAGTAGTAATGGCACTACAATGTCCAACATTAGTTGAAGCAATAGATGGTTTGAGTCACTTAGCCATGATGACATTACATTTTGGATTAAGACCGAAAAATTCTGGAGACCACAGCTCTAACACAACTCAACCCCTCTTCTTTCATTTCTCCACAAAGTAACGACAGCCAAGGGACCTTGCCAGGATAGAGTAATCAAACCATCTTTTCTTTTTAATGTTCTGTCTCCTTCTCTATCTCTCTTTCTCTCTGTCTCTCTCCTCTATCTCTTTCTGCCTCTGTCTGTCTCTCTCTGTCTCTTCCGTTTGTCTATCTCCCTCTATATCTGTCTCTGTCTCTTTACTTCGCTATCTCTCTCTGTCTCTCTCTCTGTATGTCTCTCTCTTTCTCTGTCCTTCTCTTTACTTCGCTATCTCTCTCTGTCTCTCTTTCTCTGTATATCTCTCTCTCTTTCTCTCTCTGTCCTTCTCTTTCTCTACTTCTCTCTCCTTCTCTCTCTGTACCGAATAAAATGGTTTGTCATTAATTAGAACAGAATAACTATAGAGATTCATCGTATACTGTATGAGAGATCATATTATTTTGTTATCGAACATGAATTCCTCATCTGTTCTTCCTGTCGTTAGGCGATTTTATTAACCTAAAGGAAACCCTCTAGACCACAAGGATCTGTTCACACTAACGGTTTGAAGCGTGTTAAACCGTGCGGAAACCGCGGCGGTACCGCATACTCAAAGAAAAATTGCGCGTTTGTGTGTGAACGCCTCCATTTTACGTACACTGCTAAAAAAAAAATACGGCGGTTGAAGTTGCTAGTGTGAACAAGGCCTTATAAAAGTTTTGTATGTTTGTTTGTTCTATCGTTCAGACGATTTTATTAATGTAACCGTCGGTGTACTGTGTTAATATTAAAACATATGGCCTTGTTCACACTAGCGGTTTCAACCATGGCGGTTCAAGTACTGTGTAAGTCAATGGAGGCGTTCACACACAACCCCGTAGTTTTTCCTTGACTATGCGGTACCGTCACGGTTACCGCATGGTTCACACCGTTAGTGTGGACAGGGCCGCCACGGTTTTCGCGCGGTTCGAACCATTAGTGTGAACAGGTCTTTAAAGGGTGACTATATACGTCAACCCCGCTCACGAGGTTATCTCTCAGAGAAGCATTGGTCACAACGGAAGCTTGAGAATGTATAAACTCATTAAGCTGAATTAACATGGAAATGATATAAATGTTCTAATTAAGCTACTGTACTATTTGTGTTTAATCATCTTCCTTAGATTGAATACATTAACACAGAGGAGAGTCCTTATTTCCCATAAATGTAAAGTCATTTAATTTTCATGACAGGATTGTATTTCCAAGAGACAAGTTCATTTCATTTCATCTCATTTCATCTTAATTCATTTCATCTCTTCTGATGCTTTATGTCGTTACATTTTAGTCTATTTTGATATCTTGTTTTTTAATGTCGTGTTTCATTTTTATTTTGTTCGTTTCATTTCATTTTATTCGTTTCTATATCATGGTATCTTATTTTATTATAATCTATTTTGATTTATCTTATTTTGTTTTATCTGCTCTAATAGTAATAATATAGTAGTAGTAGTAGTAGAAGTAGTAGAAGTAGTATTAGTGGTAGTAGTAGTAGTAGTAGTAGTAGTAGTAGTAGTAGTAGTAGTAGTAGTAGTAGTAGTAGTAGTAGTAGTAGTAGTAGTAGTAGTAGTAATAGTAGTAGCAGAAGTAGTAGTAGTAGTAGCAGAAGTAGTAGTAGTAGTAGTAATAATAGTAGTCTAATATTTCATTAATTTTATTCTATTCTATTTCATTGTATCTTATTTTATTATAATCTATAATGATTTATCTTATTTTGTTTTATCTGCTCTAATAATCTAATCTAATCTGATTCTATCTTATCTAACTTCATCTCATGCACTGACTTAGATGCTTGTTTATCTATATGCAAGACTAAGAGGCACCGAGCAGAACTCTGTGATGAGTGGGGGTCCCGCCTCACCGCTTCTCGCCACACAAATCTGGGACAATGCCGCTGCATTTCAAGCCCAGGCGGCTATAGACGTCGGGCCCCGCCTGAACAAATGGCCTCTTGCCCTCGAGGCGTCTCGTCTTTACAAACTCGAGATAGTTATAGAAAGAGGAGAGTTTTCTCCTTCTGGACACGATCGTTTTCAGTCATAGTTTGTCCTGTTTGGGTTTGTGTGACGTCACAGAATAGAAAATGGGAAGCTAGGATGGAATTGAAATTAAAAATGTAAATGAAAAAGAATGATGAAATAATTATATATACATCAATGGGAATTTACTAGCGTGCCAAGAAAATCACCAGACTTTTATAACTTATAACATTATCTTCAACACCTATTATTTTATCTATTTATTTTTTGTTTTGCAATGTTCGCTGCCTTCGACAACGCATCAAGATATTTACATCATCTAGCTTTAGCCAAGGCCAGAGACTTTCTTCCATTACATTTACTTATACCGGAGATGAACAGAATAGATTCGCCAGAGATATAAAAATCTAGCACTTGGTACACAAAGGACTATGTGTAACAATGAGAACAATTGTGCTAACCAAACCTTTATCTGTAAATTGTCTTAATTTTATTGAGTTGATACCATTAAACCCCATACTATAAATGGGCTCCACACAATGAATATCATTGCGCAATATTCCGTATTGCACAATATTATTGACGTTGTAGTGATGGTATTGAAGAGGCGCACGTGTTTGGTTTGTACATTTGATGTCTTCAATACATTGTGTAATTCTTAAATACCATCCCTATACCGCCAACAATATTGCACAATACGGGAATATTGCGCAATAATATTGATCGTGTACTGGCTTAGTCTACACGTCTATTGCTTGTCCTGACCGCCGTCTCTTCTTTGTTTGCAGGTGTGTGTGACCATCATCGAGGCTCGGCAGCTGGCGGGGCTGAACATGGACCCCGTGGTGTGCGTCCAAGTCGGGGACATGAAGAAGTACACTTCGGTGAAGGAATCCACGAACTGCCCCTACTACAACGAGGTACTGTAGACGTTACCTGAGCTTTGGTGTTATCTTCGTCCAAATATTTTATCTCTGTCTTTCCTTCCATCCCTCTCTCTCTCTTTATCTACCTTACTCTTACCCTCCCTCCTTCCCTCCTTCTCTTCCTCTCTCCTTCCCTCGTTGTTACCCTCCCTAATTCTTACCCTTCCTCCCTCTTTCCCTTCCCTCTTTTTCCCTCCCTCTCTCTTTTTCCTACCCCTGTCTTTCCCTCCCTCTCTCTTTCCCTCTCTCCCTCTTTCCTTCTCTCTCTCTTTCCTTCCCTCTCTCTTTCCTCCCTCCCTCTTCCCCTCCCTCCCTCTTTCCCTCCCTCTCTCTCTCCCTCCCTCTTTCCCTCCCTCTCTCTTTCCCTTCCTCCCTTTTTCCCTCCCCCTCTCTTTCTTTCCCTCCCCTTCCTCTCTTTTTCCCTCCCTCTCTCTTTCCCTCCTTCCCTCTTTCCCTCCCTCTCTCTTTCCCTCCCTCTCTCTTTCCTTCCCTCCCTCTTTTCCTCCCTTCCTTTTTCCCTCCCTTTATTTTTCCTTCCCCACTCTTTCCCTCCCTCCGCCCCTCCCTCTTTCCTTCCCTCTCCCTTACCCTTCCTCTTTCTTTCCCTCCTTTTTTTACCTCTCTCTCTCTCTCTCTCTCTCTCTCTCTATTTCCCTTAATATCTCTCTCTCTCCTTCGTTCCCTCCCTTTCCCTTCCTCTCTTTCCCTCTATGCCTCTCTCTCTCTCTCTCTCTCTCTCTCTCTCTCTCTCTCTCTCTCTCTCTCTCTCTCTCTCTCTCTCTCTCTCTCTCTCTCTCTCTCTCTCTCTCTCTCTCTCCCTCCCTTCCTCTCTCTCCCTCTTCCTCTCTCTCTCTCTCTCTCTCTCTCTCTCTCTCTCTCTCTCTCTCTCTCTCTCTCTCTCTCTCTCTCTCTCTCTCTCTCTCTCTCTCTCTCTCTCTCTCTCTCTCTCTCTCTCTCGCTCGTTCGCTCTCGCTCTCTCTCTCTTTCCTCCCCACCTCTATCTCTCTCTTTCCTCCCCACCTCTGTCTCTATCTCTCTATCTGCCAGACTCTTTATTATTTGTCTGTCTCTATACAGTATTTGTCTGTCTCTCTATATGTCTGTATCTCTGTCTGTCTCTTTATCAGTCTGTCTCTCTATCTGCCTGGCTCTCTATCTGTCTGTCTCCCTCTCTGACTGTCTCTCTCTCTGTCTGTCTCCCTCTCTGTCTGTCTCTTTATATATCTCTCTGTCTGTCTGTCTCTCTATCTGTCTGCTTCTCTATCTGTTTCTTTCTCTATCTGTCTGTCTCTCTATCTGTCTGTCTCTCTATCTGTCTGTCTCTCTATCTGTCTGTCTCTCTATCTGTCTGTCTCTCAATATGTCTGTCTCTCAATCTGTCTGTCTCTCAATATGTCTGTCTCTCTGTCTGTATGTCTGTTTCTCTCTATCTCCCTCCCTCTCTCCATCCTTCTCTTTTCCCCTCTCTCTCCCTCCCTCCCACTCTCCCTCCTTCCTTCCCTCCCTCCCTCTCTCCCTCCCTCTCTCCATCCGTCCTTCGTTCCTTATCCCCCCTCCCCCCTCCCCCGCTCTCTCTCTTTTGAACGAGGTACTGATCTCGTTCCTGAAACTTTAGTGCCGTTTCTGTCCAACGAAGGTCATCTGACCAAGTAATAATGTCTCTGGTGATGGACATTAATTATCGTTGTGTTTTCATTTTGCCTTTGTACTCTACTGGTATGGGATTCATTATGGTCATAAAGAACTGTTTTTTTTTTATTCGTAAGCTTTAAAGGAGGTTTTATTTGACCGTGTTATGTGCGTGATCGTTGTTGTACCCTGTTTTTCTTAAAAGATATTTTTTGGCTAGGTGTTCATTCCACTTACTTTGTGTATGTGTGTGTGTGTGTGTGTGTGTGTGTGTGTGTGTGTGTGTGTGTGTGTGTGTGTGTGTGTGTGTGTGTGTGTGTGTGTGTGTGTGTGTGTATGTCCTATCTCTCTCTCTCTCTCTCTCTCTCTCTCTCTCTCTCTCTCTCTCTCTCTCTCTCTCTCTCTCTCTCTCTCTCTCTCTCTCTCTCTCTCTCCTTCTCCCACCCCACCCCCCACACCCCAGACACCTCCATTTCTTCTTCCCCCCGGTGAGAGTTTGTTTTAATGTGTGGGAGGCACGTGCCGCATCCTCGGATCTCTTTTTAATAGAACAAAAGTGGACATATATCCATCTGAGGGCCGCTAGTTGGCATTAGGCGGCTCGTTTCCATTTCCCCCTTTCTTTCCCGGGGTGTTGTCCACGCAAACACGGAATCTGTGTGCGTGGGTGGTTTTGTCAGGCTGCGGCAGAGGAGACAGAGAGCTTCCATAAACAGAATGTCACGGCTTTTGTTCATGGTTTGTCTTTTCAACATTTCCTCCTCCCCTCCTCCCCTCCTCCCCCCCTTTTTTTATGTTGCCATTTATTTATTCATTTTTACTTTTGTTGATTTATTTGTCTATTTCTTATGTATTTATTTAGTATTTTTTTTGTTTATTATTAGGTTTGTCTTTTCAACATTTCCTCCTCCCCTCCTCCCCCCCCCCTTTTTTTTATGTTGCCATTTATTTATTCATTTTTACTTTTGTTGATTTATTTGTCTATTTCTTATGTATTTATTTAGTATTTTTTTGTTTATTATTAGGTTTGTCTTTTCAACATTTCCTTCTCGCCCCCCGGCCCTTTTTGGTGTCTATTTATGTACGTGTTTATTTATTCATTTTTGTTTTTGTTTACTTATTTGTATATTTTTTATGTATTTATATTTTGTATATTTATTTGTTCATTTGTTATTTGTTTACATATTTATTTGTCTATTCATTTAGTAATTTATATATTCATTTATGCAACTAATTTATTCAGTTATTTGTTTAGTTATTTAATTATTCATTTATTAGCCGAGGTGGTTGGTATACGAATAAACAGTCTTTTCTTTATGTCACAAGTATTCACTTTTTTCTATATCTGATAAATCAATTAGTTCTGGAAACCATAAATCATAGAAAAAATTATTTACTTTCTACAACACCCCAAAAGTATTTCTACTTCTCGAAGTGACATTGCTCATTTCGGTTCGTCTTAGCCTAAGCGTAAACTGAGACGCAGGCGACACAGGCGACGCAGCACAGGGCAAAGGCAGACTTCCTGTTACTGAATTGAAGTACAGTTTGAACTTCTCTCTCACGTGAAATACTGAGGTAGTATACGTAGAAGCGTTTTAGTTGAGAGAGAAGTTCAAAATGTATTTCAGTTCAACAACAAGAAGTCTAACTTTTCTGCGTCACCTATGTCGCCTGCGTCGCCTATGTCGCCTGCGTCACCTATGTCGCCTGCGTCACCTATGTCGCCTGCGTCACCTATGTCGCCTGCGTCACCTATGTCGCCTGCGTCGCCTATGTCGCCTGCGTCGCCTATGTCGCCTGCGTCGCCTATGTCGCCTGCGTCGCCTATGTTGCCTGCGTCTCAGTTTACAGTTAGGCTGTTTCACCAGTCCTAGCCAACGCTTTCTACCATTACAAAGTAGAATCTTACCACCTTTTTAACTATAATCTTGAAAATAATTGGTAGATTTTATAGATAAGCCAATAAACTAGATAAGCTGAATTAGGAATCTAGTTAAAAAAGAAAACTACTTTCAGTAGAAAGCGTTTGACAGACCTGCCGAAGGGTTTAGAAATAAGGCCCTAAGACTTCTAGCAAGCTTTCAGTAGGCCCTGATTTTCTTTTTCTTTTCTAACGTTTTCAGAAGAGAGTAAGGCTAATTTTATTTCTAACAAATATCTGCCGAAAGGTTTAAAAGTACGGCCCTAAGGCTTATAGCAAGCTTTCAGTAGGTCCTGATTTTTTTTCTTTTTTGAACGTTTTCAGAAAGGAGTCTAAATTCATTTCTAACAAATATCTGCCGAAAGGTTTAAAAGTACGGCCCTAAGGCTTCTAGCAAGCTTTCAGTAGGTCCTGATTTTTTTTTTTTTTTTAACGTTTTCAGAAGACAGTAAGTCTAATTTTATTTGTGACAAATATCTGCCGAAAGGTTTAAAAGTAAGGACCTAAGACTTACAGCAAGCTTTCAGTAGGTCTTGATTTTTTTTTTTTTTTTAACGTGTCCAGAAGTGAACCTAATTTTATTTCTGACAAACATCTGCCGAGAGGTTTAAAAATATGGCTCTAAGACTTCTAGCAAGCTTTCAGTAGGTCCTGATTTTTTTTTTCTTTTTTTTTTTTTACGTTTTCAGAAAGGAGTGAGTCTAATTTTATTTCTGACAAATGACTCCCGCTTTCTTGATTATGTATTCAGTCGTCAGCGCTGGCATTCATATATCTTCCAAAATGCTTTGCCACGCCAGACGCCCTCCGACAAGATTAAAGACATGTCCTAATATCGCGAGTCCCCAAAAAAGGACAAGTTTTCTTCGTTGAGGGATAGTGTTAGTCTTAACTCTTTTTATTTCATGCATACTAAGAGAGTATAATAAATGAATAAATGGCTGAATAGATTAATTGGTTGGTTAATTAATTAGTCAATTAACTAATTAGATAACAATTATATGAAGAAATGAATAAATAAGTAAATAAATAAAATTAATAAAAAATAAAAATATGTAATTAGATAGATATATTAATAAGCAAATATTGATAAATAGATAGATACATTAACAAATACGTAAACACATAGATGAATAAATAAGTAAATAAAAAGAGACACAAAGAATCAATGTTCCTACAGGACCACTCACCCTGAAAGCCTTTTCTCTCAGCTACCGCAAAGGCGGCGATATCACACTGGGCAATTTTTCCTCCGACAGTTGGAGCAGATTTGGATCCTGCAGCTTTCGGGAAGAAATCTAATATGCTGGAGGGAAATGATTTTCCTCCATCATATCAAATTGCATTTTATGTAAATTGTAGAGAAAACAAAATAGTTTTCTATGTAAATTTTAGAGAAAACAAAATAGTTTTCTATAGTGATTTTACGGCGGAATTTTTTCTTCAGGTGGCCGGTAATGCCGATGAAGCGGAGGTTGTAGGAAAAAATGCACAGTGTGATAGCCCCTTAAAACACATGAAATATAATATAATGTATGATAATGGCGCGAGATTATACACTAGGACAGAGGCGCTGGTAAACTACAGTCCCGAACAACAACAGCAACAAAAACAACAACAAAAACAAAAACAACAATAATAACAACAAAAATAACAACAACAAGAATAACAACAACAATAACAACAACAAAAACAACAACAAAAACAACAACAACAGCAACAACAACAACAACAACAACAACAACAACAACAACAACAACGACAACAACACTGAGTGTTTCACCCTTGGATCTGAATTTGTTCCATACATCTGATTGCTTCTTACGGTAAAGGTTGAGGTGACGGCGGCACTTACCTTGCCGCCCGCGAGTTGGACCAAGGGCATGGTTTATTAAACTCCATACTACAAAGTCCTCGTTAAGGTGCACCGTACTGGCCTCCTAATATGGAAAGTTCACGATGTTAAACCGAAACACATCATATTTTATTTTATTCTATTTTTTATTGTTATTTGTTATTACTATTATCATCATTATTATTATTATCATTATTATTTCTATGAAGAAGGGGAGTGCTTTTATGATTCTAAACCCCTCCACGCTCACGACGTAATGGCTCGTCCACTTTCATTACCGCAAAGTTTATGAATAGTCATGTCCGTGCTTGTTGTTCGCGCGGTAAAAAGAAAATATATACACACGCACGCACGCACGCACACACACACACACACACACACACACACACACACACACACACACATACATACATACATACATACATACATACATACACATACACATATACACACACACACACACATATATATATATATATATATATATATATATATATATATATATGTGTGTGTGTGTGTGTGTGTGTGTGTGTGTGTGTGTGTGTGTGTGTGTGTGTGTGTGTGTGTGTGTGTGTGTGTGTGTGTGTGTGTGTGTGCGAGATAAACATTACCTTTGCGCCAGTTTTTCTAAGCTGTCGACAGCGATAAAAAAATATATATACAATACGAGATAAACATTACTTTTTCAGCACATCTTTTTAAGCAGTCGAAACAACTGTTAGTTTTCATACGAATTCGATTAGCATCTACGCTCATGTCAAGTTTTACACGAGTGTTTAGACTGACGTCCTTTTGTACCCGAATCGGTTTTGGTATTTTCTTTTTTCTTTTCCATGTGAATTGAGTGTTTGCAACCTTTTTTGCTGATACATCGACTCGGTGAGACCAAATATTGACTCCAGGTTTCAGAGGATAATTGAATGAAACATTATGTTTTGAGCTTCAGAAGAGTCAATTTTTATCAGGGTAAAATTTCCTTGGGGGATGAGGAGAGGAAGTATGTATGAGAAATTATTTGACGCAGCCCGAAGGGATTTCTCCCCGTCTTCTCCTTTTCTGCATGAGAAGACGGAGAGGGGGGGATCGTCGAATTAACCCATTCAACTCCGATGACAAGATGTCTTGTCATTTGGTCAAATAAAACAAAAAATCATAATAAAACAACAAAATGTTTGATGATCAAACAGCACCAGAAAAATATGACGTCGTCAGTCCTCCTCCTCGAGGAGGAGGACTGACGACGTCATATTTTTCTGGTGCTGTTTGATCATCAAACATTTTGTTGTTTTATTATGATTTTTTGTTTTATTTGACCAAATGACAAGACATCTTGTCATCGGAGTTGAATGGGTTAATGAAGCGGCCTTGCTGTGGATGTGCTGTGTCTTGCGACACTGCTTCTGACCCAGGGCAGTGGACAGGATGCAGGGATGACCCGTCATCCATGAGGTGCCAAGATGAGAGTAAGGGAGGAGGGTGGAGAGGAGTGGAATATGTAGGGGATGGAATGGGTGGGAGTGGTTTCTATGCCTTTTTCTTTTTGGCTACCCCCCGTGTAAGGGGGAAAAAGCCTTTGGTATATGTATGTATGTAAAATTTCCTTGAGTGAATGAGATCGTTTGCTGATCGACGGAGTAAAAAGTGTTATCATTATTATATATTTTTTCCCACATCCGGCCTAGTTATGGACCAAAAGGTCTCCTGTCGGCATGCTCCGCTTTTGTAATCTTTTGTTATAAGGAAGTTGACTGAGGTCAACTTAACGTTTCTTCCTTCTGTGGTGCTCCGTGGGATGATAGAAATAGATAATAGAAATAGAAGTAAAATTAAATCAAATAAGAAATAAAAAAATAGATAGAATATTCAAAGAATAGAAATATCATTCCTTAGGCCAGAATAAAGTCAGTTAGATTTGTCACAGCAATCACGAAGGATTGTATACTAACCTTTCTCTGTTTTAGATTATACTGAAAAAGAAAAAATACACTTTGTATCAATTAATCCCCCCCCCTCTCTCTCTCTCTCTCTCTCCCTCTCCCTCCCTCTCCCTCTCCCTCTCCCTCCCCCCCCCCATTGGATACCGTGTCGATCTCATGAGCAAGTGGTCGTGAGTTCGATTCCCGGGACCCGTTGTGTGTTTCTTGCGTTGGTTCTCGACAGCCTTGGCCAGGTGGGGAGGCAGCCTATACATCGGTCTTAAAAAAAAAAAAAAAAAAAAAAAAAAAAAAAAAAAAAAAAAAAAAAAAAAAAAAAAAAAAAAAAAAAAAAAAAAAAAAAAAAAAAAAAAAAAAAAAAGCGGCTTGACGCAACTAACAAGGCTTTCCCTCCCAGACGTTTATCACTTTCCACTTCGTGCAAGTGAGATGGTGAATTTAATCTTGCTTCTTTCTCCAGGCGATGTGATCCCCACATTTCATCCTGAATAACATTAAATGCCATACAGTGGAAAAAATGTAGTCCATAACAAGGTTGGAATCAGACAAAAAAGAATAAAAGTGTAAATAATTAGACAAGTAATAATTGAGGCAATAATAATCCAAGCAGATAAAAGGCTCCCAAACGGGGTAAACAAACACATGATTAGGGGAAGATTGAACAAAAACAATACTAAAAACGGATCTTCTCGAACTGAGCCTAACACAACAACTTATAATCATTAATCTCATATTTCTCGTACTATACCCAACGTTCCATCTGACACGATAAGCATAGACAGTGATTTAGCATTCTTCGATTCTCCCTTTACTATTTTGATGCAAATCTAAGAGTTAGCTTCTTAATTATCAAGAGACTATAGAACAAATCACTCATAACAGCGACGTAATTCGAACAGTCAGAATTACGTCGCTGTTATGAGTGATTTGTTCTATAATAGTCACAACGTCGATGGGAATAAGCTTCGTTATTGTCTTGTTCTCTTGCGCCGTTTGGGTCTCGTAGAAAACGGGCCTCAGAAGAACTGTAGATTTCAGTCGGCCGAGGTCGATTGTTTGAATTACGTCGCTATTATGAATGACTTGTTGTATA
>NC_134805.1:31152790-31160290 GCF_046742065.1 Oratosquilla oratoria
ATAATGAACAATGTCTTCGTGATTTCTATTTTTTCTCTTCATCACCTATATATTGTGTAGATACCACGTGGCACGCTCCTTGCGGGCACGCATTGTACTGACCACGTTGCCGCGACCTGGTGCGCATACCTACCTTGTGCACGTGACCCAAGTTTGATACAATGTGCGTCCCCAGTCATCTAGCCAGGTGGTATCTACAACCGAAAGCCTAATACCTATCGATTTCTTGCGATCACTAACAATGGAAAAGAATGTAATTCCTGAAAGTTCTTGTGCGTCCAAGGGCAAGTGCGTAATATGCACGCCACCCTGCTGCACATACTTGTCATTCTTGAAACTAAAATCGATGGAGTTGATGGCTGGGTGGCTTGAAGCTCCTGCAGGCTAAGTTGACACACCCTTTTTGCAACCCACAAAAGCCTTTTTTTCTTTTTTCTTTTCTTTTTATCTAGAGCATTGAGGTTGTCTGGCAACGCATTTTCAGGAATTTATGGTTCTAGATTTAATCAGTAAAATAGGTTTTACAGACACATTTTCAGAAACCTTGAACCTCCAATGATTAAACACTGATTGCTTATTGTCAAAATGTTCCTGAAATCACGGTGGATATCGACACAATGCTTTGGTAAGATTTGAAAAAAAGAAAGAAGTTCTCTTGTGGGAACACCGGGCTGTGACACACAAAACACAGTCACCCTTCTGCGGTTGTGGGATTTGACCAGTGCACAGAATTACAAAGATTTATTACTTTCTTTTCCTGCCTCACGTGTGAGAAGACAGTGTGTCATGTACCTTCACACATTATTCCTTGTACACGGTTTTTGTTACTATTTCCGCACGTTTTATGCCAGAGATGAAGTACTTGTCATAGATCTTCTAGACAGCTCGTTTTCCCAAATGCAGTCCCATGAATAAATACGGATATAATTATTTTTATGATGAACACAAAAACAAGCATACCTGAAACTAAAAATAATCAGAATATTTTTATCTTATCAAACGATATAGAAATCAGAGTTAATCCATAACATGAATTAGAATTGCTTTCCATATTTTCTATGCATTAGTCTTAGAGGAATGTATGTAGTAGGTACAATAATCCTCACCTGGCTGTATTTATGCGTTATTTACAAAAAAAAAATTATAATACGCAAGTAAACACACACACGCTTATATATGCAGCCTCAAACGCAGTCCCATGTATGATTAAGGATATAATTATTTCTATGATGAACACAAAAACAAGCACACCTTAAACTAAAATAATCATTGTCAGAATATTTTTTTCAAAGGATATAGCAGAGTTGATCCATAACATAAATTTTCTAGAAAGGCTCCCCACATTTTCTATGTATTAATCACACACACACACCCACACACACACACACACACACACACACACACACACACACACACACACACACACACACACACACACACATATATATATATATATATATATATATATAATATATATATATATATATATATATATATATATACATAATCGCAATAAAAACACTACGAGCGTGTGTTCACAAATGCGTAAGTAACAATTAGGAAAAGTAAACTAACGAAGCAGAGCGCTTTCGTATAATTACATGTTCAGTGCAGATACAAAGAAGGAATTATAATTCCTTCTTTGTATATGCACTGAAGATGTAATTATACGAAAACGCTCTGCTTCGTTAGTTTACTTTTCCTAGTGGTTACTTACGCATATATATATACATACATACATGCATACATTCACACATACATACACACATACATAAATACATACATACATATATACGTACATACATAAATACAGCTATAGATACACATAATTATGCAAATATTCATATATACATACATACATACATACATACATACATTCACACATACATACACACATAAATAAATACCTACATACATACGTACATACCTAAATACATCTATAAATACACAGAATTATACAAATATCTATACATACATACATACATACATACATACATACATACATACATACATACATACATACAATAACGCACACACACATATGCAAGTATCATGAGAGAGTATGGTAATCAATAGTTTTTAAGCATATTCTATCCTCAGGCATGAGGTTCATTTATTGTTTGATACAAATTTCTAGAAACACTAAGTAAAGTAGATTTCCGGGAAAAAATAATATGTAATGATCTAAGATTTATTAGATTTAGATTAATTTAGATTCCTCAGATTCAACAAGAACCAAATACCATAAGGAACAATTGTTTTTATATTTTCATCAACAAACTTTTCACCGATAGTCAGTAGTTTACCCTGTGAAATAGTAAGTAAATTAATGGAAATAGATAAATAGATAAGAAATATTTCATCTCTGTTTTCAACAAAGGGGATTTATTTTCGGTAATGCAATAAATTATCATATCTATTTCGAAATTTTTAACTTCCACTTTATCATTCTTTATCGTTTTAAAAACCTTTTGTATGGTTTTCATTTTATCCCTTCATATTCATTTGTTCATTGAGTTTCTTTATCTACTACTTCTTATCTTAATGTAATTTCCTCCCTTCATTTTTATCTTCATTTTGATCTTTAACATAATATGTTTATATAATTTTCGTTCTCCTATCTTAAATTTTGTCCATTTTTTTCCTCTTTCAGACACATTCATGATTCGCCCATTATTCCTTCTTTTTATCTTTATGTCTATCTTTTTATTTTCATTTTTATCTTTATTCATTTCGCCTCACCACACTCCCCCTCTCTCTTGTTTACATTTTTGTTTTCCTTAATTCAAACTTCTCTTCCTTTTCTCTGCCCTCCATCACTGACCAATTTGATTTTTGGCTCTTCTTTCTCTCGATTTTTTTTTTTTTATTTTTTTTTTTTTTAGATTCTTCCCGAACCATCTTGTGTTTTTTCTTGATTATCAATCACATCGTTTTTGTCATGTCATAAGTTTTGTGTACTGGGCTCCCTCCAACTCCGGCTCTTTCCTTCTCTCCCCTCTCTAGCCCTCTCTCTCTTTCTCTCTAGCCCTCACCCTTTCTCTCTAGACCTCTCTCTCTCTCTCTCTCTAGTCCTCTCTCTCATTTTCTACCCCCCCTCTCTCTCTCTCTCTCTCTCTCTCTCTCTCTCTCTCTCTCTCTCTCTCTCTCTCTCTCTCTCTCTCTCTCTCTCTCTCTCTCTCTCTCTCTCTCTCTCTCTCTCTCTCTCTCTCTCTCTTTCTCTCTTATACTCACTCACTCACTCACTCACTCACTCTCTCTCTCTCTCTCTCTCTCTCTCTCTCTCTCTCTTCCCTTTCCCTCTTCACTTTCCCTCTTCCCTTTCCCTCCTACGTTTCCCTCCCCCTTCCCTTTTCCCCTTTCCCTTTTCCCCTTCCCTCTTCCATTTCCCTTTTCCCTTTCCCTCTTCCATTTCCCTTTTCCCTTTCTCTCTTCCCTTTCCATCTTCCCTTTCCCTGCTCCCTTTCCCTTTTCCCTTTCCTTCTTCCCTTTCTCTCTTCCCTTTCCCTCTTCAATTTCTCTCTTTCCTTTCTCTATTCCTTTCCCCTATTACCTTTCCCTCTTCCTTTCCCCTCTTCCCTTTCACTCTTCCCTTCCCCTTTTCCTTTTCCCCTTTCCCTCTTCCCTTTCCCTCTTTTCCTTCACTCATCTGTTTCTCTCTTCCCTTTCTCTATTCCGTTTCCCTCTTCCCTTTCCCTCTTTCATTTCCATCTTCACTTTCCCTCTTTTATTTCCCTCTTTCATTTCACTTTTTCATTTCCCTTTTTCATTTCCCTCTTTCATTTCCCTCTTCTCTTTCCCTTTTCCATTTCCCTCTTCCCTTCCCTCTCCTTTTTCCCGCTTCTCTTCCCCCTCTTCATTTTCCTACTTCCATTTTCCTCTTCCATTTCCCTCTTCCCTATCCCTTACCGCCTTACCTTTCCTACTTAGCTTCCTTCCTTACCTTCCTTCCTTACCTCCCTTCCCTATTCCCTTTTCTTCTTCCATTTCCCTCTTCCCTATCCCTTACCAACTGCCTTACCTTTCCTACTTAGCTTCCTTCCTTACCTTCCTTCCTTACCTCCCTTCCCTCTTTACCTTCCTTCCTTAACTTCCTTCCTTACCTTCTTTGCCTTCCTTCCTTCCTTGCCTACCTTCTTTACCTTCCTTCTTTGTCTTCCTTCATTGTCTTTTTTCTTACCTTTCTTCCTTGCCTTCCTTTCTTACCTTTCTTCCTAACCTTTCTTCCTTAGCTTCCTTCTTTGCTTTCTTTCCTTATCTTTCTTCCTTAGCCTCCTTCCTTACCTTCCTTCCTTACCTTTCTTTCTTACTTTCCTTTCTTACTCTCTTTCCTTATCTTTCTTCCTTTGCATCATTCCTTACCTTCCTTCCTTACCTTCCTTTCTTACTTCCCTTTCTTACTCTCTTTCCCTCTCTTCTCCTTTTACGTATCCCTAACTCTCTCCACCCAACTTCCCTTCCCTTCTCTCCTCCTGCCCTTCTTCTATCCCTCATCTTTCTCCTATTCCTTCTCCTCCACCTGTTTCTGCATCTCCTCTTCTACTTCCTCCTTCTTCTATTCAGCCGCCTCCTCCTCCTGTTTCCAGTCTTCCTATTCCTTATCTTTCTCCACCTGTTTCTGCCTCTCCTCTTCCACTTCCTCCTTCTTCTATTCAGCCTCCTCCTCCTCCTCCTGTTTCCAGTCTTCCTATTCCTTATCTTTCTCCTCATTCTTCTCCCTCCTATCCCTCCTATTCTTCCTCCTTCTCCTCTCCATCCTTCTCCTCCTACTCTTTCTTCCTCTCCTTTTCCACTTCCTCCTTCTTCTATTTAGCCTCCTCCTCCTGTTTCCAATCATCCTATTCCTCATCTTCCTACTCCTTCATCTCCTTCCTACCCCTTCCTATTCTTCCTCCTTCTCCTCTCCATCCTCCTTTTCCTCCTCCATCCTCCTCCTGACCCCTTAAGAGCCTTTGGATCTTCTTCTCTACCATGTTCTTACCTTTCTTTCCCTCCTTTCCTTTCTCCCTTGCGACTGTAAACAGATTAACACTTGTGTCCCTTTCCTTTCATTTTTCTTCTCATATCATTCTTACCGTTTCATTTTTCTCGGAAATGTTCTTTTCATCTTCCCCTTCCTACTCTGCTTTCATTAGCCTTTTCCTGTCCACTGTCTCCTACCTAACCCAATTTACATTCCCCCCCTTTCTTTTTTCTTCTTCTTCTTCTTCTTCTTTTTCTTCTTCTTCTTCTTCTTCTTCTTTTTCTTCTTCTTCTGTCTTTTCTTCTTCTTCTTCTTCTTCTTCTTCTTCTTCTTCTTCCGTCTCCGTCTTCTTCTTTTTCTTCTTCTTCCGTCTACGTCTTCTGTCTCTTCTTCTTCTTATTCCGTCTTCTGTCTCTTCTTCTTCTCCTTCTGTCTCCATCCTCTGTCTCTTCTTCTTCTTCTTCTTCTTCTTCTTCTTCTGTCTCCATATTTTGTCTCTTCTTCTTCTTCTTCTTCTTCTTCTTCTTCTTCTTCTTTTTCTTCTTCTTCCGTCTCCGTCTTCTGTCTCTTCTTCTTCTTATTCCGTCTCCGTCTCTTCTTCTTCTCCTTCTGTCTCCATCTTCTGTCTCTTCTTCTTCTTCTTCTTCTTCTTCTTCTTCTTCTTCTGTCTCCGTCTTCTGTCTCCGTCTTCTGTCTCCGTCTTCTGTCTCTTCTTCTTCTTCCGTGTCCGTCTTTTGTCTCTTCTTCTTCTTCCGTCTCCGTCTTCTGTCATTTCTTCGTCTTCTTCTTCCTCTTCTTCTTCTTCTTCCGCCTCCGTCTTCTGTCTCTTCTTCTTCTTCCGTCTCCGTCTTCTGTCTCTTCTTCTTCTTCCGTCTCCGTCTTTTGTCTCTTCTTCTCCTTCTTCCCTCTCCGTCTTCTGTCTCTTCTTCTTCTTCTCCTACTTCCGTCTCCATCTTCTGTCTCTTCTTCTTCTTCTTCTTCTTCTTCTTCCGTCTCCGTCTTTTGTCTCCTCCCCGCCCCTCCCCTCCACTTTTTCTCTTCTCTCTCTCCGGCAATATTTCTCACACGTGCACCTCTTCTTGTATCGAATTTATGTGTCTCAGAAGCACCCAGTGTCTTCCTCTCCCGCCTCACCATTGCTCCTCCCACACCTCAGAGCTTCTTCGCCCCAAAGTTTTCCGCATCGTCTTTCTTTTCCTCTTCCCGAGTGTCGTGTGTATTACTCAAGATGGGAATTTTATTTATCCAAGAAGCCAAAGGTTACGAAAACAAATTAAACATATAATGTACTCCCCGAAGTATTAGCGTGTGTGTGTCTCTCTCTCAGTGTTCCTTTGTATATCGTTCACAATCATGTGTTGAATGATTTTCATATATGTATTTAAGCAGAATATTTTCTGAATATAGTTTCCCAATTCATCATGTCACGCGCATTTTTTTTAATTTAATTTATTTTTTCATATTTTTATCTTATTTATTTATTTATTTATTTACTTATTTATTTATTTTCAAGTGATATTTCATACCTTTATTTATTAGTATCTTTGGAATGTATACCACTACCACTGATGCAACACTAGCCCCTCATGTTTCTTTGCTTTATCTTTGTAATTTTGTCTTTGTTTTGTTTTTGTTTTTCATCATCTACCCCTCACCCTTCATTTGTCCTTTTGTCCTTCTCCCTCTTTCACTTCCTTCTCCTCTTCTTCTCAATCTTCCTCTTCCATCTTCTCCATATGTCACCTTTATTCACGCCTCTCATGATACAACACATCAGCCTCTTCTGTTGTTTTCTTTCTCTCCAGACGATCCCTTCAGACACTATACCCACGCGCGTATCACCTTTGTCATCAATACCTCGAAGAAACGGATTATTTTTAATAACGTTCCATCCCGAAAGGATTAGATTTATATATATATATATATATATATTTTTTTTTCCCTCACGGACACAGCCTCACGAGATTTTCCCATACCGTGAGACCTGAGCGTCTTTTCGCGAAATTAAAATAATACGAGCACTCACGGAATAACATGTGAGACTGTAGCCGCTTCTCCACGGCACTCCACCTTAATTCCATGTACTGTATAACACCCCACTCCTCACTCCTTTATCTCCCCCTCCCGATGCACCATCACTCCCACTCACCACTCATCACTGATTGGTTGTTACGCCACTTGACACCTCATCACAACAGGTTCTGCAATCAAGGAACCTCCTGAGGTCAAATAAGGTCTTGGGATGCTTCAAGCTGGACGTGGCCACCGTCTGGTCCCAGCCTGGTAAGTGACAATAAGTGTGTGTGTGTTTGTATTTGTTTGTTTATGTGTGTGTGTGTGTGTGTGTGTGTGTGTGTGTGTGTGTGTGTGTGTGTGTGTGTGTGTGTGTGTGTGTGTGTGTGTGTGTGTGTGTGTGTGTGAGAGAGAGAGAGTGTGCGAGTGAGTGTGTGAGTAAGTGACTGAGTGTGTGTATGTGTGTAAGTGTGTGTGAGTGTATGAGTATGTGAGTGAATGAATGAGTTTGCGTGTATGTGTAT
>NC_134805.1:31167790-31172790 GCF_046742065.1 Oratosquilla oratoria
TATAGTTAGTTATAGTTACAGTTATAGTTACAGTTATAGTTGTAGTTATAGTTAGTGTTTTTGTTATGGTTACAGTTATAGTTATAGATGTAGATATATAGATTTGTATGTAGATGTAAATGTATACGTAGATATCGATGTAGATACATATATAAACATAGACGTAAAAGCAGACATAGACGAAGACGCAAACGGAAATTCGAAAGGTGAACAAGGACGTAAACGTAGACGGAGACATAAACGTAGATATAGACATATACGTAGACATATACATGAACGTAGAAAGAAATACAGACGCATACACAGACACAGATACATATATAGTTATAGATGTATACAGAATAATGAATGTGGATATACATCCAGATATGATATACATACATATGTATACACACACACACGCACACACACACACACACACACACACATATATATATATATATATATATATATATATATATATCAATTACAGTTACAGATGCAAAAATTGTATATTCATAGCTGTATAATTTCATCAAATAGTTAAGTACGCTTGTATCATGTGAAAACGTTTATGATATATATATATATATATATATATATATATATATATATATTATATTTAAAATATGTTAGAGAGGCGTCTTTAAACCACTGCACGTATGCACATTCTGGGTGTTGTGTGCAGTCACACTTCAGAGGACATATATGTGTGCAAGATTACATTCATATGTCCACATTTTTGAACATTTAAGATTATGAGGTGTTTTTTGAATGCAGCACGTTATCGCTTTTTCGGCTGCTGCCCTATCCCAATAGAATAGATTTGTTCTTTTCTTTTTTATCCTTAGAATGTGTTTTAAGGTATGTATTATCAGTGTGTATAATGTTACATTCCATTACTGCTCAACTCTTCCTAACTCTATTAAAAGAATTGAAAAGATTAATAGGAATTTTTATAAGACTGTCAGTGCTATTCACATAATATATGGTGATTTTGAAGGACATTCTCTAACGAATCTATGAAAAAATCTAACATCTTAAAGTTTCAACACACTGGAAGATGTTGAATAGTTTTCTACCCAAGTGTTATCATAGTTTTGTAGTTTGTGCAACGCTTAATTTTCTTTTTTCTTTTACATTATATTAGATAAACGAGTGTATTCCAAAATACATAATTAAATATTTAATTGCTAGGAGCCTAATAGAAAAAACACAAAAAAAATTGTACACAATGAATAAGCGTTTTCATTCATATGTACACATATATGTGTGTACACATACATACACATATATATATATATACATACATATATATGTATATATGCATACATATTTGTGTGTGAGTGTGTGTGTGTGTGTGTGTGTGTGTGTGTGTGTGTGTGTGTGTGTGTGTGTGTGTGTGTGTGTTTAGAAGAAAGTGAACACTAGACTCGTCGGGGTTCGTCTTCAGGAATATACAGTGATAGCAAAGGGAATCAATATAAGGGGGTATGTGTGCCACCCTTGGAAAGGTCTCCCGAGTGACCGTTACTCTCCAAAAAGTACATTCATCACCAAGTAGGCCACCAGTTCACAAAATACATACATCATTGAAGTAAATTACCAGAAAAAAGAAAACGCACAAAATTTAAAATACACATTTAAGTTACTTGTCCTTCCAGTCACGCTGGAATACAAAAAAAAAAAATAACCTAAAATCTAAGTTGAAACTAGCACAAATAAAAGAAAAAGGCATTGGTAACAGCAAAAAGATCAACATAAACTACAGGAATAAAATACTCAGAGACAGATCATCAGTTAAGTACAGCCACAGAACTCAGCAAAACATGACATACCTTAGAATCAGTATAACACAGGGATTTCCTGAATACTACTAGGGCACTAAGCTAAACACAAATATAATAATAGAAATGAAAATAAATAAATAAACAAAAATATAATCAGTAAACAAAATATAAAATAATAGATACATACAAAAAGGGAAGAGACCAAAAAAAGTCCACTTAGAATAAATCAACAGACTCATATAAAGGAGAAACAGCGTATAAATATCAATAAATCAACCGAAAAGACAAAAGAAAAAACAGCTAGTGTATTAAAACAAATTGCCCACCTAAAAAATAAAATAAAGGATATGGTCCGGAGACAAACAAACAAAAAAATAACTGGTGAGCCCAGAAATTATACCATCACGAGGAGGGGTGGGGGAAATGTCAGAGTCCCACCTATAGGAAGGACAACACTTCACTCCGATGTCGTCTGTCCAGCCTGTTCCTAGCACTCTCGCAAATGGGGTTCAAGTAGACGCATCTGTTAACGCTAGCATGGTCACTTGTCCAAGCTCCTGAAAATAGCCTCTCACATTTTCCTGTCCTTTTATACTTGATACCTGCATTCTGCCAATCCATCTCATGTTGTTGGTCTTCGCAGTGTCTCTGTATCGCCGAGCTCATATCCCTCCTATTCAATGACCTCCGATGTCCTTGTAGCCGTGTCGCCAACTTCTTACCTGTCTCCCCTACATAATGGACCTCACAATTTTTGCAATTGACATCGTACACCACCCCTACCTGATTGGCTATACCCCCTATATCCTTCACCTTCGTCAAACCTCCATGCAGTGTGTTCATTGGTTTGTGCACCACTTGTACATCATGTTTTCTTAGCAGTCTCGCTGTTACTTCTGACGCCCCTTTCACATACGGTATCGTAGTTCTCGACATGTTACTGTTTCTCTCGCCCACTCTATTGTTTTCCTGTGTCGTTGCTCCCCTTTTCACCACTGACTTGGGGTACCCATTGTCTCTGAAGACCTTCCTAATGTGACTCTTCTCCTTCCTGGTGTTCTCACTCGTGGAACACACTTTCTTCGCTCTCGACCATAATGTTTTAGCCACGGTTCATTTATATTCCACCGGGTTATAGCTGTCATAGTCAAGAAGCAGGTCCGTGTGTGTAGCCTTCCTGTATACTCCCGTGGTAAAGTGGTTCCAACTCTCGTAACCATGACGTCAAGAAATGATAGTCTACCATTTTCCTCCTCCTCCATCTCAAATCGAATGGCCACATTCTTCCCATTCAAGAAGTTGAAGAAATGTTCCACCTCTTCTTCCTGCATTAAAACTAAGACGTTGTCCACGTATCGGACCCACAGTTTCAGAGATGGCGGTGCAGCTGTCATGACCTCCTCCTCGTATCACTATATCGCCATTTCCTCCAGCACCACTGAGATGGGTGAGCCCATGGGCGTTCCTATCTTTTGATGGTAAACCTTGTCCCTGAACCTGAAAAAAGTGGAGTCTAGGCACAAACTGATTAAACTCACAAATTCCTCTGATGACAATTTTTTTTATCTATAAAGTTCCCCGCACCCTCAGTCGTGGCCAGCAGAGCCTGCTTTAGCAAATATTGTCGTAAGAAAGTAAACAAACTTAACGTCGAAGGACACCGTACAATTCCCTTCTTCCAGGATCATTCCACGTAGTCTTTCAACGAAGAGTGTGTGTGCGCGCGTTCTCCTTTTTCTGATGATTTATTTCAATGATGTGGGTATTTTGTGAACTGGTGTCCTACCTAGTGCTGAATGTACTTTCTGAAAGTAACGGTCGCTTAGGAGACCTTTTCTAGGATGGCACACATACCCTTTTATACTGATTTCCTTTGCTATCTCTGTATATCCCTGAAGACGAACCCCGGACAGAGTTTGAAACGTAGGGTAAACTTATATCGACGAGTCCAGTGGATACTTCCTCCTAAACAATGGTTCCTGGACTCCAGCTCTTCACGAACATATATACACACACACATATATATATATATATATATATATATATATATATATATATATATATATATATGGGTGTGTGTGTGTCTATGATTGGGTGAGTGTGTGTGTGTGTGTGTGTGTGTGTGTGTGTGTGTGTGTGTGTGTGTGTGCGTGCGTGGGTGTGAGTGCGTGCGTGCGTGTGTGCATGTCTTCTCTCTAACACTATTCATTCAAATCCTCATGCTTAGAGGGATTTCTCAATGGTGTTAACCAGGACATTTTTAGAGATGAAAATTCCTTTTTGCCTTAATCGTGCCTCAATCTACCTATCAGTCCAATAACATTCCAACACTCCATAGCAAGCTTCCTATCTACACTATCATATATTTTCTTTATATCCATAAACTCTGGCCATACGTCCTTCCCTTCCCTTCCCTTCCCTTCCCTTCCCTTAAGTGTTCATTTCAAGGAAACGTACTGTATATGCTCCATACCCATTCTAAACTTACTTTTCCCTTTTCCAAGTCCTTTATCTCTCCTAGTACTTTTTCTTACAGTAAATTCCTCTTCGCTTTAACCTGGATCCTTGGCAAGCTCATCCCTCTTTGATATATTTTATCTCACTTCCATTTGTATATAATCACCACAAACGAAACATCCTCCAGTTATCCAGTGTCCTTCTTTCTTAAACCACATTTTTCGAGTGGTTTTGCATATGTACCCTTCTCCTCCTTTTGTAATATTTTCTTGGTTATATATTCCTTGTTCACATACCGTTTGCCTTTACCTTCATCGTTTCTATGTATTTCTCTTTCTCTGTTTCTATCTCCTAGTTCTCCCTTCAGCCCTGTATCTTGTCTCCATTGCAAATCCGTTTAGTTTTCGTGTGCCCGTGTGCGTACGTGTGTATGTTTGAGTGTGTGCTTTTGTTTATCCTTTTGCGTATGTTTTGCATTTGTTTAAGTTTGTATACGTGTGCGTATGCGTGTGTTATATGTATATGCATGCTATGAATATGTTTTGTGTCTCCGCACGCGCACACGGGCGCGCGTGTGTGTATATATATATGTGTGTGTCTGTGTGTGTGTGTGTGTGTGTGTGTGTGTGTGTGTGTGTGTGTGTGTGTGTGTGTGTGTGTGTGTGTGTGTGTGTGTGTGTGCGTTTGCGTGTGCGCGTGCGTGTGTGTGTGTGTGTGTGTGTGTGTGTGTGTGTGTGTGTGTGTGTGTGTGTGTGTGTGTGTGTGTGTGTGTCT
>NC_134805.1:31190290-31195290 GCF_046742065.1 Oratosquilla oratoria
TTTTTTTTTTTGCTAATTGAAATGAACCAAGGAATCTTGCAATATTTTATTTCTATGAAGAAGCTGCAGAAACCTAGATGTGTATATGCGCGCGCGCGCGCGCGTGTGTGTGTGTGTGTGTGTGTGTGTGTGTGTGTGTGTGTGTGTGTGTGTGTGTGTGTGTGTGTGTGTATGTATGTGTGTGTATGTATGTGTGTGTATGTGCGTGCATATGTGTGTGTGCCTCTGTCTGTATGTATGTCCGTCTGTGTCTGTCTGTCTGTCTGTCTGTCTGTCTGTCTGTCTGTCTATCTGTGTATGTGTGTGTGTGTGTGTGTACGTGTGTGGGAGGACGGGCGTGTGTATACAGTGCGTGTGATTGTACTGCAATATACACAAGTCTTCTTATTTGTGTCTGTTTTATCTTCATAGTTCATGTGTATATGTAGCTGTTCACACTATGATTGACAATATTTAGGTTTTTTTTATATGTTTACTTTTGTAAGCAGACCATGAGATAGAAAAGAAATTAAAGACACAATAAAAAATAAAAATAGAACATTGAAGGAAGGAAGAGGAGAGGGCAAAGGGGAAAGAATTTGTATACTCTATACAACTTTAGTGCTGACACGCGTTGGTTCTCAACTTTTCGAATAAACGAAAAGCTCCACAAACAAAAAAAAAAAAAAAAAAAAAAAAAAAAAATCCTCCGAAGAAACTCTAGAACAAAAAAAAATATTTTGCTTAGCTTCAAGGAATCTACATTATTCTTCAAGAACCCAATGAAAAAAACCGTTAGCCTAGCTTAAGTTCAAGGAGTCTACATTATTCTTAAAGAACCCAAAGGAAAAAAAACGGTTAGCTTAAGTTCAAGGAGTCTACATTATTCTTCAAGAACTCCCCAAAAAAACGGTTAGCTTAACTTCAAGGACTCTACATTATTCAAGAACCGAAAGGAAAAAAAACGGTTTGCTTAATTTCAAAGTCTACATTATTCTTCAAGAATCGAAAGGAAATTTTTTTTTTCGCTTAACTTCAAGAAGTCTACAATAATCTTCAAGAACCCCCCCCCCCAAAAAAAAAGAACGGTTAGCTTAATTTCAAGGAGTCTACATTATTCTTCAAGAACTCTTCTGCGCTTGTGAGGAGATAATGAAGTTCTGACAATATGATTTAACCATGGTCTTGGATCACGTATTGGGCTAGTGATCAGCAGTTATTACTCTGGCAGATGAGACCTCAGAGCTCATATATGCCCGATCTCTGGGTAATGCTGTGACCTTGCACACATACACACACACACACACACACACACACACACACACACACACACACGCACGCACGCACGCACGTACCCCCCCCCACACACACACATACCCAATTCCCCACCCACAAGAGTTGAAGTGCCGGCTCACAGCGCAGCGACACTGAAATTATTTCAGCCCTGGATAGGAATCGAACTCAGACTGATGGAGTAGTGTTTGCGAACTGTACCACAGCGCCGTCAAGTGGTTTAATGCATCCTCAAGGTCATCACTGTAAGGAATGAGTTTATACACATTTAGGGAATGTCATCTTGGTTAGCATTCCATATTCTGCAAAATAGATAATTCTGAATTCATATGTTTGAATTTGCCAGATTTCAGAGAATTACAATTTTTCGTTATTTCTAAATATCTCCCTTCTTTTGATGTAATTCATTAGTCCTATTACTCCCAATCACAATGGATTCTTTTATTAAACAAATGTTCACCAAGTTAAATTGAACAGACTTAAATACAAAAATGTGTACATTTCAGTGAGTTTGAGTCCCTTTAACCCTTTCCCTGCTAGGTGACACTTCTTCCTTTATCCTTTCTGCCGTACTGTGATTTGTGCGTGACCCCCACCCCACCCCCACCTCGCTGTTGAGAAAGATCTAAAGGAAAATACAAAAAATATATATTTCTTACTACAAATCTGGCATATGTCTGTGTATGTAAACGCTGAAGATTGTATACTATCACCGTTACTGGAGATAGAGCGTGCGAATAGGTCAACGGTCAGTTGAAGTCTTCTGTATGTTCGGAATGGTTTTAAGGTAAACCCAGTTGGATGGGCATGGATTTATTAACAGATAAAATGTACAGTCCCCCTGGGAGTAGAGTCACGTTTTTTGTAATCCTCCCTTAGAGGCACAGCCGCCTGGCTTAAATATATAAGAAATACATGTTCAGCAGTTCTACCTAAGGTTGCTAATTAGGAGTAATATTTAACAATTCTACAATATTCATAGACTTGGCGTTGTACAAGTAATCTGGTCATTCATAGTAAATGTGTCTTGACGTGGTGTATGATCATTTGGGTATAATGGTTTCCTATATTGAGCGCATAATGTGAATGAATTAAAGTCAAGGTCAGGCATTCAATGGCTTTAATTCTTCACCATGTGATCTTCACGTTGGCGTAACGTAATGCTGAGTAAGGGGAGGGTGTCTGCGACTTGTTAGGCCCAAGTTGCTCAATCGGGGATGGCCCCGTATGCACATTGCTACAGGGTGTATAATTTTATGTATTATGTTGGATATGTATGGTTAAATGCTGGTTACATATGGTTGCTTAGATAAGAGGGAGGGAAGAGGGTAGAGGGGAGTGGAGTATGTAGGGGATGGAATGGGTGGGAGTGGTTTCCATGCCTTTGTTTTTTTGGCTACCTCCCTTGTAAGGGGGAAAAAGCCTTTGGTATATGTATGTATGTATGTACATATGGTTTCATACATAAATAATTATATTGATTACGAGGTATATGAAGGATCAATTATTCGTATATCCTTTAAAAAAATTATGTTTCTATACTTTTCTCTTGCTATAAATTCAGTTTCAATGATACTCGCAGCGCAGGCAATTATCAGAATAAGTATCAATGACTGAGTCCAAATTCAGCAAAAATGGACATAAAACACAGGTAAACGTAGAATGTAAAACCATATTTTCTGTACTAACAGGTTCTTTGTTGCTTTTTGGACCTGTAGGGCTCTTGGCCCGACTACTGAGGCCTAATTGAATTGCCAGACACACCCAACCATCCCCTCCCCCTCCCCCTCCCCCTCTCCCTATTCCCCCCAGGTAAGGCCCTAAACCCTTAGTCTTGACTCAGTCCCCCTAAACCACCGACCCCCGCCCCACTCCCCCTTCCTTCTGGTGTTTTTCTTCTTCTTCACCTTGCTCATATTAACAATTATAGTTTATGTAACACTGTCAACATGAACGGGAATGTAAGTAATTAAACATCATTGAAACTGGGCTAGTTTAGTAGCCGTTAGTGTTAGCGACTTGTAAACTACCCCTATATTTACCCTGTGTTTACGTAAAGTTAGTAAACTTGCCTCTAAACTACCCTAGTGTAAACACTTGCCGGGCAAGTTAACTTGCACCTAGTTCTATTGGATATTAGAATAGTGCCGTGTCAACGCAGCTTTGTAATTGGGCTGGCCACCGCTGCCACCATTTTATGTAATAGAGGTGGTCAATGAAACACAAAGTATGTATAAATTAGTAATTGTACAACGCTACAAAGACAATACGTGCGCTCACGTTGGAGACAACACCAAGACTAACCGACGCCAAGTTTACTTAGCGCGGGAAAACATACACAATTCATCTTGGTTCTCCTACAAAAAGGCGCAAATAAATATACAATTACAATAATAAAATCAATATACAATAATAAATATACAATACTACAAGTACGTATGTATAATATACAGGGAATAATCAATGTTACCATTACAGCTTTACTACACAGGAGGGGATAGGAGTATGTAACATTAACATCGATTACAGGGAAGATCATTAGAGCAATATTAGATTTAGGCTTGACAACACACTAGGGTAATGGTTTTTGCGTGGGCAGTTAATTTCGCAAATTACGCATACGAATATGCTAATGTTATTTGCAACGTTATCTTTATGACCATTTCTTTCTTCATGGATAATTACGCTCTGAACGAAAAGTAAACATAATTTTTCAAGTTGATTTTTCGACATTGTGATATTGTTGAATAGATTTTAACACAGTAAGATTATAATAAATAATGTAGGAAACAGCTAGAAAAACCTTTATACCAAAGGTCAGCGGTAGAAGTAAATTATGACGGCGTGTGAAATATTTCCAGAAACCTTGAAGAGCCGATGTAAAACATGCGAATAGGAAAAGGAATGATAAGGAAAGGAAGAGATGAAGAAGGAATATAGAGTGGCGAGGAGGGAAAACAGAGGGAATTGGGTTAGCTTGGGATAAGTTAGGACAAAAATGGATACGCGTAAAAGGTGGGAGGAGGAGGGAATGAAGAGGAGAGACAGAAAGAAAAAAGGATAGGTACTCTACAAGATAAGAAAAAGTTTGCAAAAGAAATCCATCCAGCCGCAAAAGCCAGAGCGGTGAAAGGGATCGTGGGAAGAAAAAGGAGGAAGAAGAGGGAGAGAAGGAGGAGGAGGAGGAGGAGGAGGAGGAGGAGGAGGAGGAGGAGGAGGAGGGTGAGGAAGAGGAGTGCGAGGAGGAGGAGAACGAGAGGAAGGAGGAGGAGGTTTCTTTATCCTCTCCTGAGAAGGTCGAAGGTACAGTCTCTCGTGTAGATGGACAGAGCGGGTTTCCAGCTCTTGCAGTTAGTTGACAGGACAATAATCCCGAGTTACTGTTTGAGGGCGATACAAACAACAATACTCCCCCACACTTCAAAAAAAAAAAAAAAAAAAAATGAACAAGTTTTGTATGCTCGCGAAAGGAACGAACAAGAGTCTTCCGTATTCCAGAGAGTGGGAGAACATTATCCAGGACCATAAAAGACCTGAAGAGTGAATTATCCGGCACAGAGAACACTCATCCTCTCCACCTGTTCCTTTCCTCCCCGCCCTCTCCCCCTTCCCTTCCTCCCCACCCTCTCCCCCTTCCCTTCCTCCCCACCCTCTCCCTCTTCCCTTAAACCACGCCCTCTCCTCCTTCTCTTCCTCCCCGCCCTCTCCCCCTTCCCTTCCTCCCCACC
>NC_134805.1:31197790-31205290 GCF_046742065.1 Oratosquilla oratoria
AAAAAACAATCTAAGCATGACTCCTAGAATGTCCGCCTAACTTCCAAAGGAGTGTGGACCTCAACTTCCTGACGCCAAAGATGGCGAGGAGGTTGTGAGGAAAGTAAGCTGAAAAACCACCAAACGAGGGAGGAACAGGAAGGGAAACAGGGGGGAAGGAGGGAGGGAGGGAGGGAGGGAAGGAGAGAGAGAGAGAGAGAGAGAGAGAGAGAGAGAGAGAGAGAGAGAGAGAGAGAGAGAGAGAGAGAGAGAGAGAGAGAGAGAGAGAGAGAGAGAGAGAGAGAGAGAGAGAGAGAGAGAGAGAGAGAGAGAAACAGAGAGAACAAGTGAGAGAATGAGTAACGTTCACCTTGCAAAAAACAATAAATAAGAAGGAGAGAGAGAGAGGGAGAGAGAGAGAGAGAGAGAGAGAGAGAGAGAGAGAGAGAGAGAGAGAGAGAGAGAGAGAGAGAGAGAGAGAGAGAGAAAGTGAGAGAATGAGAAACGTTCACCTTGCAAAAAAACAACAAATAAGATGAAAATTTTATATTTTCTTTTCGTAAGGCGTCTCTACATGTTGATTACTACTGCTTTACAATAAATGTATTAATGTCATTGTTAATATTTTCACAACACGTTCCCTTGATCTCTTTGCTTCTAACATTAACTGTTTGCATTCCCTCCAGTCAGGCTTAGGTATTTAAGTCGTTTTTTTCTCTCTAGACTGAAAATAGCTTTAGTTTGCATTCCTTCTGGCTATGCTTACCACGCCATCCGGAACTCGCTCTATGACGTGACTGTCGTTCCTTCCCGACACACGATTGTCGAAAAGGTCATGTCAGGCTTCAGTAATGTAAAAGAAAAATTACTTATCTTTTATTTATTTATTTGTAGATTTTTAATTTTACTCGTTGGCTTTTTAAGTTAATTTATTGTTTCTGGGGTATTGGACCCGTCTGGGGTATTGGCTGCTTGTTATGGGTGGCAAAGTAGCATGCAGTTGATACTTTAGGGTCTATATGGGGCGCCCCTACGGACCAGAGCCACACATCATTTTGTCTATGATAGAGGAAAACTCTTCATAGAGAAATGATGACACTTTTATACTACGACTGTCCCTCCGTTATGCTGTCCCCCAACCCCTTGCTGCTGTCCTGTACCATATCTCTGAGTATTCATTTTCTGCTGGGGGGGAATTCCCTGTGGTGGGGGAAAAGAATACTGCCACCAAGTATTTCCACTTGGATCGTAAGAGGCGAGAAGAAAGGGACGGGGAGTGGGACTAGGCATCCTTCTCCTTGTAGCCCAACAGGGGACATTCCTAAACGAAAAAGTAAAGGCATAAGAGGGTCTGGGAGTTTTCCGACCAGCACCCTAAGGTTTGGATCTTTTAATGTGCATGGATGTGGCACAGATGAGAGTAAAATGGAAGAGATAGGTAGTATGTTTGTGAGAAGAAAGATGGATGTGTTGGCTTTGAGTGAAACTAAGTTGAAAGGGAAGGGTGAGTGTAAGTTTGGGAGTGTAAGTGGTAGGTTATCAGGAGTGAAGAGAGGGCGAGGGAGGGAAGGGGTGGCTATTCTAGTAAGTGAAGAGATAGGTAAACGTGTAGTGGAGTGGAAGGAGGTTTCCTCAAGGATAATGTGGATGAAGGTGAAACTGGGAAAGGAGATGCGGGTCTTTGTAAGTGCATATGGGCCTGGCAGTGAGAAGAGTGTAGAAGAAAGGGAGGCCTTTTAGATAGATTTAAATGAATGCATAGAGGACTTAGGGAGAAATGTCAATGTAATAGTACTGGGAGATCTTAATGCTAGGGTAGGAAATGGTCCAATTGATGGAGTGGTTGGGAAATGTGGAGTTCCGGGAAAGAATCGTAGTGGAGAGTTGATGGTGGAAATGTGTCTAGAAAGAGAGTTGATGATAGCAAATACAGTGTTTCGGAAGAAAGTCAAGTATAAGTACACATGGGAGAGGGTGGTGGATGGAAGGGTGGTAGATAGAGCGTTGATGGATTATGTAGTGGTAAATAGGACTATGATAGGAAGAGTTGAGGATGCACATGTGCTAAGGGGAGAGGGTGGGGGAATATCAGATTATTTTTTGGTGGAAGGTAAGTTGAGAGTGGAGGATAGATGGAGAAAGAGGAAAGGGACAAAAGGTAGGGAGGTGCTTAGAGTGAACTCTTTAAATGAAAATGAAAAGGAGTACAAGAAGAAGCTGAAGGAGGAGTGGGAGGGAGTGAAGGATAGAGTAGAGCTAGGTGTGGAGGAGGAATGGGGATGGTTCAAGGAGGGAGTCACAAAGTGTGCAAAGATGGTGTGTGGAACAAGAAGGACAGGAAGAAATAGAAGGAAGGGTAGTGAATGGTGGGATGAGGAAACAAAGAAGGTTGTAGAAGAGAAGAAGCAAGCTTTCACAGATTGGTTACAAAATAGGACGAGGGAGTCATATGAGAGGTACAAAGAAAAGAAAAGAGAAGTAAAGTAAAAGGTAAAGGAGGCAAAGAGGAGAGCAGATGTGAAGTGGGGTAAGAGTATGACAGAAAATTTTGAAAGTAATAAAAAGATGTTTTGGAAAGAAATTAAGAGAGGAAGAGGAGGCGAATCAAGTAGAGAAGAAAAGGTAAAAGGTGCAGATGGAGAGATGATAATGGGAGAGAAGGCAGTAAGGGGAAGATGGGCAGAATATTTTAGGGAGTTGCTAAATGTGAAGGCATTTGTTAAGATAATGAAAGTAGATAAGGCACCTGGTCTGGATGGATGCCATGCAGAATATCTAAAAAAAAAAAAAGGAGGTACAGTGATGGTGGACTGGCTGGTGAGGTTACTTAATGTTTGCTGGAGAGAGGGTAGAGTGCCGGAGGACTGGAGGAGTTCCTGTATAGTTCCACTTTACAAGGGAAAAGGGGGCAAATGTGAATGTAGTAGTTTCAGAGGGATTAGCTTGTTAAGTGTAGTTGGGAAGGCTTATGGGAGGATCTTGATTGAGAGGATTAGGAGAGGAACAGAGGGAGTAATTGGTGAGGAGCAGTGTGGATTTAGGACGGGTAGAGGTTGTGTAGATCAGATCTTTGTGGTAAGACAAATATGTGAGAAAGCTATAGGAAAGGGGAAGGATGTTTTTTGGGCTTTTATGGACCTGGAAAAGGCTTACGATAGGGTAGACAGAAAGGGACTGTGGGAGGCTATGCATATATACGGGATAGAAGGAAAGCTTCTAGGAGCTGTCAAGAGTTTTTATGAGAGTAGTAGAGCTTGTGTCAGGATTAGAAATGGAGAGAGTGAGTGGTTCGAGGTAAAGGTGGGACTTCGTCAAGGATGCGTTATGTCGCCCTGGCTATTCAACTTATACATGGATGGGGTAGTGCGAGAGGTAAATGCAAGGGTAGTGGGTCAGGGATTGGAGATGGTTAAAGAAAATGGAGAAAAGTGGGAGGTGAGCCAGCTGTTGTTTACTGATGACACTGCGCTTGTGACAGGATCGGAGGAGGGACTGAGGAAGTTGGTGACAGAGTTTGGGAGAATATGTGATAGAAGAAAGCTAAATATAAATGTGGGTAAAAGTAAGGTGATAAGATGTACAAGGGGTGAAAGTGGCAGTAGACTGGAAGTGAGCATTAAGGGAGAGCGACAGGAGGAAGTGGATAGTTTTAGATACTTGGGTGCAAATGTGGCAGGAAAAGGTGGAGTGAAGGTGGAGGTAGAATGTAGATTGAGAGAAGTGAGTAAATGCCTTGGTGGATTGAAGAGTGTAATGAGGAATAGACATTTGGGAATGGATGCTAAGAGGAGACTGTATGAAGGAGTGATTGTGCCAACAGCACTGTATGGGGCAGAAACATGGAACATAAGAGAGGAAGAGAGAAGGAACTTGAATGTGTTTGAGATGATGTATCTGAGAAGTATGATGGGGGTTACTAGGCTAGATAGAGTGAGAAATGAGGAGGTGAGGAGAAGAACGGGGGTGGAAAGAGAGTTGGGAGATAGGGTTGATGAAAGAGTATTAGGATGGTTTGGACACATGGAAAGAATGAATGAAGAAAGACAAGTAAAATAGGTATGGAAGGCAGATGTGGAGGGAGTGAACATGAGGGGACGTCCTAGGATGAGGTGGATGGATGGGGTTCATGAAGGGGGCTTTGGGGAAGAGGGGAATGTCTGTTGAGGAAGGACGGGAGAGGACAGAAGACAGGGGTGAATGGAGAATGGTTGTATATGGATGATGTGATGCATGAGGTGGAATGGGAGGGGGGAAGGGGTGTGAGGTAGTATGTGTGAGCAAAATTTGACGCAGCCCGAAGGGATTTCTCCCCGTCTTCTCCTTTTATGCATGGGGGACGGAGAGGGGGGTCGCCGATTTAATGAAGCGGCCTTGCTGTGGATGTGCTGTGTCTTGCGACACTGCTTCTGACCCAGGGCAGTGGACAAGGTGCAGGGATGACCCGTCATTCAGGAGGTGCTAAGATAAGAGGGAGGGTGGAGGGGTGTGGAGTGTATTCAGGGATGAAATGGGTGGGAATGATTTTATGCCTTTTCCTTTTTGGCTACCTCCCTTGTATGGGGGAAAAAGCCTTGGTATATGTATGTATGTATGTATTTAATTGGTCTGCTCGTTTATTTACTTGATACTTCATTTGTTTGTTTATTTATCAATACATTTAATTATCTATTCATTTACTTATTCATTCATTCATGTATTTTTTGTATATTTATTTGATCAAGCATTGGGTTTCTGGAACACGTTTCCCGTGAAATAACACAATACGTGAAAACTCCCCTGAATGCAAAAGGACACGTGAGCACCAATTCAAGAACACAAGAGGCTACTTTGCATAGCTATCCGTTGAAAACCCTTTTATACACGGAAAGAGGACGTCAGGAATAAGAAATCAACAGATCTCTCAAGGAGCCTCGAAGGTGATGGCGATTTCGTCTGTTTCGTTGGTGTGAATGAAATCAACAGACACCAGAGGTTGAAGAAATTAGATAAATTGGATCATACACACATATACCAAAGGCTTTCTTCTCCCTTACATGGGAGGTAGCCAAAAAAACAAAGGCATAGAAACCACTCCCACACATTCCATTCCCTACATATTCCACTCCCCTCTACCCTCTTCCCTCCCTCTTATCTTGGCACCTCCTGGATGACGGGTCATCCCTGCATCTTGTCCACTGCCCTGAGTCAGAAGCAGTGTCGCGAGACACAGCACATCCACAGCATGGCCGCTTCATTAATTCGGTGACCACCCCTCTCCGTCCCCTCATGTAGAAAAGGACAGATATAATATACAGAGAATGCCTCAGGATGGAAAGATTGCTTCTTGGGTGAAATTATGCTATTTTGGTAAAAGTACCACGTAATATAATTTGATTTTAAGTCGATGAGTTATAAAGGACTTGTAAAGGACTTATAAATATATGTCTTCCAATTACCAAATCAAAATTCAATAACAAAATGATAATAAAGTATGCAAGGAAGTAAAAGTTGGTTTCCCGGAGGAATTTATGCTATCTTGGTGAAATTAGTCCAAATATCTAATAGATTTTCGATATTAAAATTATAATCAATTATAGAAGAAAGCAAAATAGTGATAAAGGAAATAAATTATATAATCATTTAATAACAGGCTATGATCTAATCACATTTGTTTCTGAAATATATTCATCTTGTGAAAGATACATTTACTAATGAATTTTCTTGTCATTGGTCAATATCTTTTATATATCTGTATGTATATTCTATAATAAGAAACTGGTTTCTTGTTGACAAAATTATATTAATGCAACAAAAACGAAGATTGTATCTGTATAATTCTGATCATTCATGGCTGAGGCACGACTTTCGTCAATGGCGCCTTTTCCTAGTGATTATGTATATCAACTAGGAAATATAGACATTGTCTAGTCCTTTTCTCAAAAATTATTCTGTTTCAAACATCCACAAAAAAAATATTTGTTAAAAAAAATAATGATGTGAGAATCAGTCTACAATTGTTGCTTTGAGTTTCGGTAACTAGACAACAATCCTGGGCCTTTATGTAGCTCTCTCTAGCGCATCACAAGATCAACAGCGCGTTATTGATGGACAGCCAAGCTGGGAATATCATTATGAAGAACGCATAGGGTACCCGTCGGATGTCGATGTATGAGTCCCATACCCGATGTTCGGAAATACTCGACAGGATTTTTTTTATTATTATCATCATTATCATTATCAATATCATTATTAATCATTATTTATTTTATATTGACTGATTGATTGATTTATATATATATATATATATATATATATATATATATACTGTATATGTATATTTACATATATATATATATGTATATATATATATATATATGTATATATATATATGTATATTTACATATATATATATATATATATATATATATATTTTTTTTTTTTTTTTTTTTTTAGAAACCTTTGTTTCTTCTTTCATAATTAGTTTTCTGTCTACTGGGTGTCAAACACTTTCCCTTCCCCATTGTACCCCAAGTCAGTCTGTCACTTGACACCCACATTTTCCCCGAACAGAAATTCTATTTTACTTGCTGACACACTCTCTGGCGTTCTGTTTCAAAAGCCTGTCTCTTCCCGTGCAAGAAGGGTCCATCAACCTTGAGGACGTCATGTCCTTGAGTCTGACACCGAGAGACACTGCATGGTGTCACCATGTGACGGTTTCTTCATACTTTTTTTTATGCACACAGCAATAAGCAATAAGATTTTAGCTACGATCAAAGTGGCCGTTTCTGGCTTATTTGCTATGGTCATTTAGTGTTATTTATTGCTCTTAATGACATGTGTGGTTGACGTTTTTCTATATTCCACATATATTTGGTGCGCGCTTTCCTATCTATAATTCCTATCCATTTTATTTTATTTATATATATTTTTAACTTTTCTTTTAGTAGATACATGTATATATATACATATATGTGTGTGTGTGTGTGTGTGTGTGTGTGTGTGTGTGTGTGTGTGTGTGTGTGTGTGTGTGTGTGTGTGTGTGTGTGTGTGTGTGTGTGTGTGTGTGTGTGTGTGTGTGTGTGTGTGTGTGTGCACGTGTATGTACAAGTATTCTATTCACATGTGAAAACAAAACATTCAAGGACTCGTTCGTCCACGTCTTATATACTGGGCTCTCATCTACACACTGTGATGAAAGTGTAGACGTGGGGAAAGCCAATTCCAACTTTATCCATGAATGAAAAGAAGACGTAACTGAAATGTTACCCTGTTAAGGTAATTTTCCTCCCCAATCGCCGATCTAAACAAACAACTCAGACCCAAGGAAATTACGATGTAGACACGTGTAAACGCACACACACACACACACACACACACACACACACACACACACACACACACACACACACACACACACACACACACACACATACACAACTCGGTGGCGCGGTTGGTAGAGCGCGGGACTGGGAAGTACGGTAGTGTTCGTAGTACCCAGTTCGAATCCTGCCCAGGGCCGAAATTATTTCGGTATCGCTG
>NC_134805.1:31212790-31220290 GCF_046742065.1 Oratosquilla oratoria
TCAAAGGATTTAAGCAAGATCGGATTTGGTCCCTTGGCTAGACGGTAGGCGGCGAGGAGCTGAAAAAAAAAAAAAAAAAAAAAAAAAAAAAAAAAAAACCTGAGTATAGCCCTTGTTCACATATTGGAAAATCAATGAGTTCGTCTAAGTAGAAATGACTTTGGCTACAATCTTATATTTTTTTTTTCGAATTTCCAAATGTTAATTCACCTTTGCGTCATACATTGAGAAGCTGAATGACGAATTAAGAGAAGTTAAACCTATACGGTTATCAGTTACATTGCTGAATTGTTCTTAGTTAAGTCTAGAATAACATAAGCAAAATCTTCTTCCAGTTTTCAAAAGTCACAGCATTTAACGAGAATTTTGAATATGTGACGGGGATTTAAGGAAGAAAAATAATAACACATAAAAACATAGAAGGTTTAAACTAGGTTACAGAGGAAGTTGACAGGAAAGAGAGAATAAAATTTAGATATAAAAAAAGGAATAGGTCTAGGTAACCAAGTAGAAATCTAGATAAACGGTGTAAAATTCGTCCAGTTATGGGGAAGGGGAAGGAGAAGGGAAAGGAAGAGGAGGAAAAGGAGGAGGGGAAGGAGGAGGAGGGGAAGGAGGAGGGAAAGGAGGAGGGGAAGGAGGAGGGAAAAGAGGAGAAGAAGGAGGAGGGAAAGGAGGAGGTGAAGGAGGAGGGAAAGGAAGAGGGGAAGGAGGAGGGAAAGGAGGAGAAGGAGGAGGGAAAGGAGGAGAAGAAGGAGGAGGGAAAGGAGGAGGTGAAGGAGGAGGGAAAGGAAGAGGGGAAGGAGGAGGGAAAGGAGGAGGGAAAGGAGGAGGGGAAGGAGAAGGGAAAGGAGGAGGGAAAGGAAGAGGGAAAGGAGGAGGGGAAGGAGAAGGGAAAAGAGGAGGGAAAGGAAGAGGGAAAGGAGGAAGGGAAGAGGCAAAGGAGGAAGGGAAGAGGCAAAGGAGGAGGGGAAGGAGCAAAGGAGGAGGGGAGGGCCGTGGGAGGAGGGGGAGGGGCGTGGGAGGAGGGGGAGGGGCGTGGGAGGAGGGGGAGGGGCGTGGGAGGAGGGGGAGGGGCGTGGGAGGAGGGGGAGGGGCGTGGGAGGAGGGGGAGGGGCGTGGGAGGAGGGGGAGGGGCGTGGGAGGAGGGGAGGGGCGTGGGAGGAGGGGGAGGGGCGTGGGAGGGGAAGTAGCAGTTCAGACCTTATTGGATGCTATACAAACTTGGCTTTCACACTCGAGTGCAAATATTTCGATTAGTCCTCTCCCCCCAACACACATCCTTTTCAGACACCAATATCTTCTCTTCCTCTACATTCCCTTGTCTTTCCTTTCCCTTTCCCTTTCTTTTACCTTTCCCTTTCCTTTACCTTTCCCTTTCCTTTATCTTTACCTTTCCCTTTCCTTTCCCTTTCCTTTCCCTTTCCCTTTCTTTTACCTTTCCCTTTCCTTTGCCTTTCCCTTTCCCTTACCTTTCCCTTTCCCTTTCCTTTACCTTTCCCTTTCCTTTATCTTTACCTTTCCCTTTCCTTTCCCTTTCCTTTCCCTTTCCCTTTCTTTTACCTTTCCCTTTCCTTTGCCTTTCCCTTTCCTTTGCCTTTCCCTTTTCTCCTCATCCCCCTCATCCTCCTTCTCTTTCTCCTCTTACCTTCTTCTTTCTCCCACTCCCACTCCCCTGTCTTCCTCTCCCCTCCTCTTCTTTCCTTTCGTATTCCTTTCCTCCTTCCTCCTTATCCTCCTCCTCCTTATCCTCCTCCTCCTTATCCTCCTCCTCCTCCTCCTCCTCTTCTCTTTCTGCCTCCTTTCCCCCCATGTTCCTCTGTATTACTTCAATGCTCTCCTCTTTCTCCCACTTCCACTCACTATCACCTGTCTTCCTCTCCCCTACTCAACCTTTCCTTCCCTTTCCTTTACCTTTACCTTTCCTTTACCTTTACCTTTCCTTTACCTTTCCCTTTCCTCCTTATTCCCCTCCTCCTCCTCTTCTCTTTCTCCCTCTTTTTCCCCTTATATTGCTCTCTTTTGCTCCCCTACACTCTTCTTTCTCCGACTCTCATTCACTCTCCCCCGTCTTCCTTTCTCCTTTTCTACCTTTCCTTCCCTTTCCTTTCCCACCTCCTCCTTATTCCCCTCCTCTTCCTCTGCTCTTTCTCCCTTCATTTTCCCTAAGTTCCTCTTTCTTAATCCCTTACCCTCTTCTTTCTCCCACTCTCCTCTCTCTACCTTCCCTTTCCTTCCCTTTACCTTTACCTTTCCTACGTATCCCCCTCCTCCTCCTTTTCTCTTTCTTCCTCTCCACCATCATTTCCCTTAATTCCCTCTCTCTTACTCCCTTACCTTCTTCTTTCCCCCTCACTCCTACTCACTCTCCCCTCCCTTCCTATCTCCTCCTCTACTTTCCCCTTCCCTATCCTTTCCCTTTCCTTCCTATCACCCTCATCCCCTTTTCTCTTTCTCCCTCTCCCCTCCCTCTCTTACTCCCTTGCCCTCTTCTTCCCCCCACTCCCACTCCCCTTCTTTCCCCTCTTCCTCTTTCCTCCCTGCCTGCTCACCATTCGGCTCAAGCTCTCAAATACTCTCTTTTCTCCTCCTGTCGTTTCCATGCTCTCTTTCCCCTTCCAAGCCTTATCCCAAATATCACTCTTTCTCTGTTGTGTTTTCTCTATTCTCATCTGTCTTTCTCCTTTTTTTTTTAAGGTGGGGGGTTCTGTTCTCTTGCCTTTTATTTATTTTGAAGTTTCTACCCTTAGCATTGTCCTCCTCTCCCTTTTAACATATATGTATATATTTCATTTTGTTTACTCGTAAATGGCTGCCCTATGTTTTACTCTCCCTTTTTTCTTTGTCTCTTTCGTTCTTGCTCTCTCAGTTTCTCTCTCTCTCTCACTTTATCTCTCTCGCTCTCTCACTCTCTCTCAATCACTTTATCTCTCTTACTTTCTCACTTTCTCGCTCTCACTCTCTCACTTTCTCTCTCCCTCTCTTTTACTTTTTCTCTCTCCCTATCTCTATCTCTATCTCTATCTATCTCTCTCTCATTCTCTCTCGCTTTCACTCTTTTCTCCAGCATTGTTTTCATTTTTAATATTCTTTTTTTTGTTTAACAATTTCTATATCACTTGGTCAAGAAATTCCTTTTCTGTGGCACGTCATCCATCATTCCCACCCTCCCGCCTCTCCCTCTCTTCCTTACCCTTCCTCCCTCCTCTCCCTTTCCTATACCTCACTTCCTTCTCCCCTCTCTTCTCTCCCCCTCCGCTCTTTTCTCTTCCTCTACATTCTCTTCCTTTACCCCAACCTCCCCTTCACCTCCTTTCTTTTACCCTCACCTTCCCTCCCCTCTTCTCTCTTCCCCTTCCCTCTCTTCCCCTCTCCTCTCTTCCCCTCCCTTCCCTTCCTCCCGTTCCACCTCCTTCCATTCTATTCTCCTCCCCTCCCTCCTTTTTCCAATCCTACCTTCCCCTTCCATTCTTCTTCCTGTTCTTCTGTTTTCCCTTTCCCTCTCTTCCCCACTCTTTCCTCTCCTATATCTTCATGACTCCCTTTACTTCCCTTTCTCCTCACCTCTCACTCCCTCTCCCATTCCTCTACATCTCACCTCCCTCCTCCTCCTCCCCCCCTCCCGAATTCCTCCTAAGCCCCACATCCGCTCCCCAGCCATCCTTAATCCCCTGACAGATGCGCTTCCCTTCTTCCCAATTCTCGATAATCCTCCGCATTCTCTTGACCCGAGTGTTCTCTTTTCTCGAACTCGAAGGGGAACTACGGGAAGAACGAAGAGTTCATCCTCTTCGCGTCGATTCACGAGGCGACGATGATCGAGCGTCGAGTGGCCGATAAACCCGTGTTCTTCGAGCTCTCCATGGGTAACGCTGGAAACTCGCTCGACGGGTCATCTTCCAACAGACCTTCCAGCGACGAGGAGAGCGAGGAAGAGTCTGGTGAGTGAGCGGTTCTGGAAGGCTATGGGTCTTATACGAGTACAAGACTTTTTTTCATAACTTTGTAGTTTCCTGATAACCCAATTTTTTTTTTTTTATCTTTTAATTAAAAAAAATCTTCTTTCGATGAGATGTAATTGTTTTATTCTGTTTTCGGAAACTTCTGAAGATCATTTTTTTCTGTTTTTCCTTCTTTTTTTTCAGATCAATTTCACTAGCATATTTCTAATCTTTCATGAATTTTGATGTTGACTAGATTTTATTCAGATTTGGAAAAAATATACTAGTCCAAAAACTTCTCGTTCAGCCACAGTATTTTTTAACTATTTATTTTTTAGTTTATTCATTTTATTTTATTTTGTTTTATTTTTATTTTTACGTATCTATTTTTTTTTTGGAGAGTAGCCTCCACTTCATTTTTTAAAGGCCATATCATTTTTTGGGCTACTTCTATTTCATTTCCTGGTGGTTTCAAATAACATTACAATTTTTCCTACCATTTGGAAATGTATTTATCGGGAAGATTGCTGAAAAAATAAATGTCATACGATGTATGAATTAATTAGGCCACAAAGAACAGCAGCATATCCTATAGTCAGTGTAAGAAAAAAAATTGACTCACTTTATGGCAATAACCCCAGCTGATTACCAGGAACTGTTGCCATAAACCGGGTTTAACGTTCATCAGAGTATATCACAATATATTCCCCCATAAATACATTAAGAAGAGATGATGAATAATTTCCCACATACCCAGCAAGCCACCAGCCTCTTGTAACAAAGAACAGCAGCATATCCTATAGTCAGTGTAAGAAAAAAATTGACTCACTTTATGGTAATAACCCCAGCTTATTATCAGGAACTGTTGCCATAAAACGGGTTTAACGTTCATCAGAGAATATCACAATATATTCCCCCATAAATACGTTAAGAAGAGATAATGAATAATTTCCCACATACCCACAAAGCCACCAGCATCTTCTAACCTTCCCTCTTCTTTCTCCTCTCCAACTCTCTTTACTCCTTCTAGAAGGCCCAGATTCTGTGGCGTCTGAGACGAGCATGTGGCAGAGTACGACACCACCCATGAAACCAATGACAAACGACCGGATTTACTACTTTCTTCCGTATTGGGACGACAAGCCCTGTCTCTACGTCAGAAGCTCCTGGCAAGACCATCGAAGAAGACTTTACAACTCCAACATTATCCATAGGATAGCTGAGAAATTGGTAAGTGATCGAGGAATTAGATACTAAGAGTTTTGTTGGGTACCAAGAATCTCACTCTTTTGTAACATTTTTTTTTTCAATTGAGGTAAAAAAAAACGCAATAAAGTTTACAGAGAATAAATGGACACATAAATAATCTTTAATAAAAAAATACACTTACACGTGTGTGTAAACTTATGAATATATATATATATATATATATATACATATGTGTGTGTGTGTGTGTGTGTGTGTGTGTGTGTGTGTGTGTGTGTGTGTGTGTGTGTGTGTGTGTGTGTGTGTGTGTGTGTGTGTGTGTTGTGTGTGTGTGTGTGTGTGTGTGTGTGTGTGTTGACTCCTCGTCGTCTTCTCTGGAACCTTTTTAGAACGTTCTTACAGTTGTGGCAATAGTACGACTACTATAAATTGTCAAGAAAATGTCCGTGTATTTGCTAGTGTTAAACAACCCTAGCTTATGCTAAAATAACCTATCGATCTCGTCCCATTGATCAACTTCCTCTCGCAACGCATCGACGCAATAATGGAGTGATTGGTTGGGCGACAGAGGTAAAGACCTGTAATTGATGGTTAGCGCCAGAGAGAATGATTGAGTGCTGAATTGATAGAAGGTTGGATTGGATGGAGGGTGTGTGAAGAGTGATGAAAGAGGATGGATGGGTGTTTGAGTTGATCAAGAGGTGAGGTGGACGAGTATAAAGTATCTAAGGCCCTGTTCACATTAGCAGTATCAGCCGCGGTGGTTAAATTACAATGCGAGTCAATGGAGGCGTTCACACACAACCGCACATTTTTTCTTTCACTATGCGACACCGACGCGGTTTCCGTGCGGTTCAAATCGCGAGTGTGAATGGGGCCTTAGAGTTGTATAAGTTGTCATGTGGTGATATGACTCTTCTGCAAGACTATGTCTTGTCCAAGGCTGGTGGCTAGTATGGATGTTGGTGTATTGGGTGGTTTGGTTGGATCACTTAATTGGTGGTTAACCGAACAAGCTTAAGAACATTTAACTCCCATATTACAAAATTGCCAACAGCTGTTGCTTGTTTACCTAAAGATGAGGTTATCAACTGCTATTGCAGCTGTTGCTTATATAGCTGTTGCTCTTCGTTTCACTGACGTAGGTTCTTGATTGGGAAACTATTGATCGGGTTGACTCTAAAATAGGCTAAATTGTGTCCAAACTGAGCTCCAGAGATGTGTCTGGTAAAGAGATATAGATAGCTTATTTGCACATTTACTCGATTCTGATCATTTCTCATTTACAGTTAAATGCATTTGCGAATTTCAACGATGTGTATGATCGTAATTCATTTGAATTTATGGTGTATACACCATTAGTATCGCTCAGTAGGTCATACGATAAAAATTTTACATCCAGTAAATAGTATAATATCTTGCAGCTTATGTAGCGCAATAATATTTGGATTGATACAGATTAATATGTATTCCTTGTCATTGCTCCGAGTTTTGTATATAGCCTATGTATCACTGTCTAGTCTCAAAGCATTGTGTTCATCAGCGACATTACCTCCAATGACATGCGTGAAATATGATGTATATGTACCGTAGATTTATACATACCGTTGTCTACTATACGTCACAATATCAAAGCAAAATCTTTCCATAGAGTTTGGTGAAGATTTATTACTGATAAAAAAGAATAATCAAGTAAATTAACAAAAGATTGGGTGAGTAAACAAGTATTCCAGAGAAGTGATTGTTATTTATATTGTTCAGATGAAACGAACATGTTTAGTTATATATGAATGTAGAATATGATCCTATTATATATTTTTCTATAGATATTTGAAAGTTAGCCTCCAAAACAATTTTTCCATATTTTTCTTAATACAAATACTACTTTCTCATTATTTCAATCATATTTAAACAGAGAGGGCAGGCGTTTTGCTGCTGTTTTTACTTCTACAGTAATTACAGTGCTAATATTACTAATACTATTGACACTAAAACCGTTATTACTATTATTCTTGCCCTACTAATACTAAAACTGTTTTCCTAATGCAGTGAGGGTTTCTGATTGGGTTCTTTGGCTTTCTTGAGAAGCAATATGCGAGTTGAAATTTGGTATCTTGTTTTTCTTTTTCTTCTTCTTCATTCTTCGTTGAACCAAAAAATCGTAGAGCATTCGGAACGCGCTCGGAACATTAGCGGGCACGCACGAACTATTTCAACGGTCGTGAGGGTCCTGCACTTGATGCATTTCTAGTACTGAGACGATGACTACCATTTCTATTATTATGTCTACAACTTTTACTACTACTACTGCTACCCTTGCTGTTCTGTTACTACCACCACCACCACTACTACC
>NC_134805.1:31222790-31232790 GCF_046742065.1 Oratosquilla oratoria
CGGGGAAGGGATTTACAGCGAGTTAAATAGAAAGGAATGAAGGAGGCACCTGCTTGTGACGGGTCAAGTAAAGATGGAGGGGAAGAATGGAAGAAGAAGAAAGTAGATCATATAAGAAAGAGAGTTCAATTAAAGACTGAGGGGTAACTGTTGTAGTTAGAAGTAGGTATAGGATATGAGGGTAAAGAGTAGGAGGTAAAGAGTAGAGAGCAGAGAGAGTGATATAGACAAGGGTCGGGGTTGAGATAGTAGGAGTAAGGACAGAAGTAGCGGCAGTGAGTGGGGAGAGCAATAGATGATGAGGGGCCTCTTTGAAGGTGGATAGAAAAAAGAACAAGCGGCAGGAGCTTAGTAGAAGGGTTCTGCCCTTGGGTATTTCTAGACAAACGGAACAAAGACGTAAGGGCTGAGCTGTAGCAGCTCACCTGGATCCTAAGAAAGAATTTCTGTTTACAGAACAAACAAAAGTTCATAGCAAAAGAAGAGTAAGGTAAAGAAAGAGTGGGTGAATCATATAAAAATGTAGATATAATCAAAAATGAAAATAAGTGATAAACAACGAAATATTTTTAAATTCATAAAACTGAAAACCTGAAGGCTATAAAAGAAAGAATTTCTGTTTATAAAACAAACAAAAAATCATAGCAAAAAACAGTGGAGTAAAGAAAGAGTGTGTGAATTATATAAGAACGTAGAGATTATCAAAGATGAAAATAAGTGATAAACATCTTAATATCTTAAAGATGCATAAAACTGAAAACTTGGAGGCTATAGAAGAAAATAATCTAAAGATCAAAAGGAACAGAGGGATAATTAAAAGGATGAACGGAAAAATGTGAAAAAGAAATTGAAAAACTAAAACAAGCAAGTTGAAGTCTGTGACAAGGGGTCGAGATGGATTTTCTTTTTTCAAGTTTGATTAAATATCTCACCATAGGTTGTTGTCTTCGTTGTTGCAGAAGACAAATTTAATTGGACACCTATAAACTGATTATTTTAATCAAGGATTTAACGATGACATATCACCGCGACAGGTCTGACGTGAAGCAAAAATATATGTCTAGTGTGGAAATATGAGAACGTAAAAGCTACTTCAAGAGTATAGAAGAATAGCAATAACCTTGAAGATTTAGTAATTTGACACCACAAGACAGATGAACTTCAAGAATAGCGTAAACGGGTGAAGGTCAGGAGCGTACACCAGGAGGCGCTGAGTAGCTGTGGTCATAGCCATCACCTTTGCTCTATTATACGCTTAGACTGTTGGGGCAGGTAACAGTCACTCGTGGAAATCGGAGAGGCGTGCGGGATTCGAACCCACAACTAAGCGAATGCGAAATCAGCATGCATTTGATTACTCCACCGGCGCACATTTACAGCTTAGGACAATGCTAAAATGTAGTTCCAACTTGTGCAGTGGTTATAATGTCATGTTCGATATTACACACATATATATGTGTGTATTTTAATTTGACCCTTTTTGTTACCGAGAGGGTACTATTGAGATGAATAGAATAGCTTAGTGGCAATCAGGGTAAAAGGAAAAGAACTCATCCATACAGTTAATTAACTGTTACGTCTCCATCATCACCTCCAGTACCTAAAATAGTTGGATTAATCAAAGATCAAGGAGGACAATACTTAACCTTAGTAGCACTGCCTCATCTCCTAAGGGTGATCGAACAAATTTTATGTCAATCAACAACTACTGAGGTTAGACAAAGATGTTCATTTCCAAAGAACTTGACTTCCTTTCTTCAAAATTGGGATATACATAGAGAACGGAAAACAAAAAGGGGTGACTTTCATACGCAGTATGGTAGCATAACCAACAAAGGAAATAGTCTACTAACCTCTGTAATAGAATAAAATATGCCACCTCGTACGGAAGGATTGAATAAATATTAACAATAATATTAAAGGAAGCTCGCTGGCCGAGCGGGTTAGGGTGTCATTACTTGTGGCGATGGTCGAGGGGATGGCTGTTCGAATCCTGCCACCGGCGAAGTTGAACCAAGGGCATGGTTAATTAAATTCTAAGTTACAAAGTCCTTTGTAAGGGGCACCACCCTAGCCTCCCGATAGGGGGGATTTTGTGATGTTAAACCATATCATATAGTAATAATAACCAAAAGCAACCTTCCTCTTTATGTATACATACTGAAGTATTCTAACAATGTATACGCCATACGTACCGATAACCGTATATTTTGTATAACAATGAATGCAGTACGGCAGACTAGGAATAAATTAATCTGATACTACGCCTAAATCCAGAACTAATATATTCCGTAGCAAGTAACTATCTACAGGCTAAATATGCAAATGGGTATTATGTTTCCGCCCAATATCTTCTTCCCTCAAAGCCGCTAAATCCACTTTCTTCTCTTCCCGTTTTCTTCTTGCACACAACTGATCGCAATCGACGCTAACGCTCGGGAACCAACTTCCACTCCGACCACCTGGGCCCCCGGCGCCTGCACCCCCTACCTGTGCTACCGATGTCTACCCCCCAACTACCTGTGGACACAACAGCCTCAGCATAGCTTACCGGATGTGTTTATTTGGATGCTGAGCGGAGGAAAGAGAGTAGCATACCAGAGACTACCAGCGCGCAACTTGATCCATTCCCCAGTCGAAGAGGAGCGAGGAAGTAAATGCGGAAAGGTGCAGACCATCTTCCTCAAGGTGAGTCCTTTCTCAAAGTAAGTCCTCAATGTGAGCCCTTCCTCAACACGAGTCCTTCCTCAAGGCCAGTCCTTCCTCACAGTGAGTACTTCCCTAAGCTTAGTCCTTCCTCTCAGCGAGTCCTCAATATAAGCCCTTCCTCAAGATGAGTCCTTTCTCAAGGCCAATCCTTCCTCACAGTGAGTACTTCTCTAAGCTTAGTCTTTCTTCTCAGCGAGTCCTCAATGTGATCCCTTCCTCAAGATGGGCCCTTTCTCAAGGCCTTTCCTTCCTCACAGTGAGTACTTCCCTAAGCATAATCCTTCCTCTCAGCGAGTCCTCAATGTGAGCCCTTCCTCAAGATGAGTCCTTCCTCAAGGCCAATCTTTCCTCACAGTGAGTACTTCTCTAAGCTTAGTCCTTCCTCTCAGCGAGTCCTCAATGTGATCCCTTCCTCAAAATGGGTCCTTTCTCAAGGCCAGTCCTTCCTCACAGTGAGTACTTCCCTAAGCTTAGTTCTTCCTCTCAGCGAGTCCTTAATGTAAGCCCTTCCTCAAGATTTGTCCTTTCTCAAGGCCAGTCCATCCTCACAGTGAGTACGTCCCTAAGCTTAGTCCTTCCTCTCAGCGAGTCCTCAATGTAAGCTCTTCCTCAAGATGAGTCCTTCCTCAAGGCCTGTACTTCCTCACAGTGAGTATTTCCCTAAGTTCCACGCTACAAAGTCCTTTGTAAAGAGCACCACCCTAGCCTCTTGATAAGGTGGGGAGTTCACAACGTTATATCAAATCACTTTGTTTCTTTTGTATGGTCTCGATGCTTCTTGAACATATACTAAAACTGGTCTAAGATAACGAGTTATCAGATGTCCTATGATTTCTTTCTCAAAGTAAACATATTCCAGTCAATGTCTATGATACATTTGCTCAGTTGACCATGTTGTATATAGAAAAGAGAAAAATAAAGTACAAGATAAAAATCAAAGTATAAAATAAAGTATAAAATAAAGTATATAATAAAGTATAAAGATAAAAATAAAGTATACATTTGCTCTGTTGACTATGATGTTTATAGAAAAGAGAAAAATAAAGTATAAAATGAAAAATAAAGTATAAGAGGATGAAAGAGAAAAAATTTAAGGCTGACAGACAGATAAAGGAGCAAATGAGACACGTGGATGGTGGGGGCTATATTCAATTGAGCATTTAAAAATAGCTATTGGGAAATAAATCACAAAGTTGTTTGTATGTTATCCAAATATCTTTTTTTTTATATACACAAAAAATATGATAAGTTTGTCATTCTTCTTGCATCATGAATGTGTTTAAAAAAAAAAAAACACCAGGCGATATACGAAACAAACATGACCATTCGCGAATATTTTTACAGTAACTTATCTTTAAACAAGAGCCATATTCCTGCAGTAAATAGGCCTATGACGTCATATTTGGAAGTCCATTACCCGCAGATAATGACTCCCCATCTACCTACCGTCCCACTCCACCCACCTCCACCTCCACCTCCACCCTCCCTCCAACTCATTCCCCAATGAAGGAGATCGTTGCTGGCATGCCCCGCACCAGTTTCAAACACATTCGGCATTGTAACTGGCGCATAAAAATTTATACGCTCTCATTCGGTTGTTCTCTTCAATATGGTACTTGTCATGCGTTTGTGAAAAATTATGACAGTTGTTCGTGTTCAGACAGAGCACTTACACCCATACCACAACTTCTTGCACACACAAAGGATTACAAAGGATTACAAAGGCGGAGCACGCCGACAGGAGACCTTTTGGTCCATATCTAGGTCGGATGAGAAATAAAATCATAATAATAATAAATGATTAAATGAAAACTATAATAATGTAAATAACAAATAGAATACATAAATAAATGCACAGGTATAGTTAAACAATAAACAAACAGGTAAATAGTAAATAATAATAAATTCTTGCACACACAATGAACATAGAAACACGAGTATTCCTAGAAAACAGTCTCACCACTCAATCGAGTTAGAGCCAAGAAAAAGGGGGACTTCGACCCCTTAACGTTTACATATCTTAGGATCGTTTCTTAGTACCAGCTGCCTCTCTGATCTCCTTCTCTCTTCTTATTCGTTTAGTTACCAGGCCGGCGGTCAGCTGGGCCTGGCGGCTGGGCTATTCAAGGGAAGCTTCAAGTGTACATGTGGCTCGGGCAGCTCAAGCACAAGAAGCACTTCGTGAAGGACCTTCCAGAGGGTTACGAAAGCAATTACGAGATCCGGAACGTCGACAGACCAATGACGATGCCGCCGACCTCACTGCACTATACACAGAAACAGGTAATGAGAATTATCTTTCACGTGTGTATGATCATAGTGTAGAGTAATTGTAGCAACAGTTGGAATATATTGCCGTTGTGTACCAACTGTATGTTGAGGAAATAAGGTATCTGAACATTGTGTATCAGTATAAGTATTTCTATGAATATGACTTATTGTTTGTTAATTTGTGTAAAGTACTATAATAATGGTGAAATGTCGGTCGTTTGATTATTTTTTTCTTTCTTTCCCTCCCCTCTCTTTCTCCCTCCCCCTCTCTCTCTTCCTCCCTTTTTCTCTCTCCATCCCCCTCTCTCTCTCTCCCTCCCCCTCTCTCTCTCCCTCCCCCTCTCTCTCTCCCTCCCCCTCTCTCTCTCCCTCCTTCTCTCTCTCCCTCCCCCTCTCTCTCTCCCTCCCCCTCTCTCTCCCTCCCCCTCTCTCTCTCCCTCCCCCTCTCTCTCCCTCCCCCTCTCTCTCTCCCTCCTTCTCTCTCTCCCTCCCCCTCTCTCTCCCTCCCCCTCTCTCTCTCTCCCCTCTCTTTCTCTCCCTCCCCCTCTCTCTCTCTCCCTCCCCTCTCTCTACCTCCCCCTTCTCTGTCCCTCCCCTTCTCTCTCCCTTCCCCTCTCTCTCTCTCCCTCTCTCTCTCTCCCCTCTCTCTCCCTCACCCCTCTCTCTCTACCTCCCCTCTTTCTCTCTCTCCCTCCCCCTCTTTCTCTCTTTCTCTCCTTCTCCTCTCTCTCTCTCTCTCTCTCTCTCTCTCTCTCTCTCTCTCTCTCTCTCTCTCTCTCTCTCTCTCTCTCTCTCTCTCTCTCTCTCTCTCTCTCTCTCTCTCTTCTCTTCTCTCTCTCTCTCTCCTCCTTCTCTCTCTATCTCTCTCTCTCTCTCCCTCTCTCTCTCTCTCTCTCTCTCTCTCCTTCTCTCTCTCTCTCTCTCTGTCTCTCTCTCTCTCTCTCTCTCTCTCTCTCTCTCTCTCTCTCTCTCTCTCTCTCTCTCTCTCTCTCTCTCTCTCTCTCTCTCACACCTTCTCTCTCTTCCCCTTTCCCCTCCCCCCGCCTCTCTTTTTCTCTCTAACTTACTTTTTTCACACCCACCACGCAGACTTTCCAGCTCCGCGCGCACATGTACCAGGCGCGCTCCCTCATCGCCTCAGACTCTTCCGGACTCTCCGATCCCTTTGCCAGAGTCATCTTCAGCGAACACTGCAGAATCACACAGGTGAGTTGTACGAGGAACAAAAAGAAAGGGAGGAAGGGAGGAAGGGAGGAAGGGAGGAAGGGAGGAAGGGAGGAAGGGAGGAAGGGAGGAAGGGAGGAAGGGAGGAAGGGAGGAAGGGAGGAAGGGAGGAAGGGAAGGAAGGGAGGAAGGAAGGAGGGGAGGAACGGAGGAAGGGAGGGAGGGAGGAAGGGAGGAAGGGAGGAAGGGAGGAAGGAAGGAGGGGAGGAACGGAGGAAGGGAGGAAGGGAGGAAGGGAGGAAGGAAGGAGGGGAGGAACGGAGGAAGGGAGGAAGGGAGGAAGGGAGAAAGGGAAGAAGGGAAGAAGGGAAGAAGGGAAGAAAGGAGGCAGGGAGGAAGTAAAAGAGGGAATGGGAAAAGGAAGAAGGAAAGACTGAAGGGGTAGTGGTCATAATGACTGTTGTGATAGTGACTTTGTCACACAAAAAAAATGTAGGTTGTAGAAGATGAAGAGAAAAAATGGAGATGAAGAAAATAACGAAAGAGTGAGAGGAGGAGGGTGGAAGAAATAGAGGAAGATCTGTGGAAGGGATATTGGAGGGCCAGGAATGTCTTTGGGAAGTTATGGAGTCTACCCCAGGAGGCACTTAGCTGTGACCGAAATAGTCACCTTTGCCCTGTGCGCTTGGACTGCTGGGGCAGGTAACAGTGGCTCCTGGGAATCGGAAAGGAGCGCGGGATTCGAATCCACCCTATCATCTGGTTCATTGGGTCTTACCCTTTCAAGCTTTGTTGATCCTTTACGTTGACCCCTTGATACAGGATTAGATAGGATAGTCACTTTTCCTAAGCATTCTGAGAGACTCAACTAGCAAGGTTAAAAACTAGGAAAAAATGGACATCTTGATTAATACACACGCGTGATCAGAAATTATAAACATCTGAGCCATGAGACGATTAACTGTGACATGTTGAATTCCCCGTCCTCTGGACCCCTTGGTAGGTTTCTGTTGATCCCTGACGAAGAACTCACCAGAATTTGCGGTCTAGATACACAGTGAGACAAATCATAAATAATTCCAGAAATTATTCATTCTGAAAACATGGTGAGGACCTTACACTGGAAGAAGCACTTGCTTGCGGCCGAAGCCGTCATCTTGAACTTGAGCAAATAGTTTACAGCTCAAGAAATTAATTCAACCTGAAAATATAAAACACAGGAAATGAAAGAGACTTTTCATAATGCTAATCTCTTTGCTAAAGGTGCATTTTGTTCGGTGATTGTTCAAGGTTCGATGACAATCCTGAAACGATTGTCTAGAACACTGATTCTTTGATTTTCGAATGAGGCTGACTTGATTCCTGGTGCAAAGTACGAGGTTGATCATTCTAACCGAACTTTCCAACGCGTTTACCCAAATATGATTCCAGGAAGTAGGATGCGCGTCACTTTCCATTGGCTGTGATAGGCCAATAACCGCACCGATCAAAAAAACGTACCTTTAAGACGGTGAACTTTTTATATTCTATTCTGGCTAACATTAGACGATTTTATTCAACCTGGGGGTAGGACATTCTCACACTTCGGGGATTACAAGTGCCTTAAGTAGCAACTTCGCAATCATTATTTAAATTCCATATCATGGTTTAGCTTAGCTTATGCCACGAGACTTTATTCAGTCAGGTGTAGGATCTCGTACTGAAACGATCATGACACGATTTTTAGTAAATTGATACTTTTGACAAAGTGCAAGTCAGGCACGATAGCAGTGTAGTTGGCAACTGCTCTTCACCAAAACTGCATACTTATGCACATTGTTGGTACAAAGAGCACAAAGCGATGAAACGATATCCGTATTTCTGTGGAAACTGTGCGCCATGTCTATTTTGTATTATCTTACTAGGCAACCATATTTTGTTACTTTAAGTACTTCATCATCACAGGTGGTAACGGACATGGAACTGCCTAGTGCAAGACACTCTTACAGTCTCTTTCATTCTTATGTTCTTAACTTTGTCAATACACTTCCGATACTTTAGAAAAGTTACTTTCTACCCCACGTGTTTTTCCCTGAAGCATTTCCACCGTTTTTACTCTTCTTCCTTCCTTCTTTCTCTCCTTTCTCCTCTCTATTCCATTTCTTTACACCACAAACATTTCGAAAATATACAGATCCCTGGTCCTGAAGGACTTTTGATAAACAACGTTCTCGAGTTCGGAAACTCCTGAGGAATCGTACCCCGGTTCTTGGTCTTGTGTTCTTCATGAATAATGCAGACTCGCTTTGTTGCATCAAGCCGCGAAGTCCGTTGCGTTCTTTGTGTACTACGTGTAAGGGGGGAAGGGACTATTGGTACATGAATGTTACATTTAGAGCAAATACCATGTGCATTGTTTAGCTGAACGTAAAAGGATGTAGGTGACATGCATGAATGTAAGGAATGTAGAATATAAATAGTACTGATTATTTTTATTTCGTTCATTTTTTTTTTTTTTTATGTAATGCTCTTTTCTTATGTTCTCGTACTTATCATAAGTATACTACAGAACGCACGGTTTGGGGTATAAACTGATCCATATCCGAAATATGCACGTACACCTTTCGTTGTTAAGTATTTATTTTTATAAACAGTAGTTCACAAAAGATTACCAAAACCATAACGAAAGACAAATTTGCATGCCTCTGTTATATAAGATTCGGGTGTCTATAATATCATCATAAGCTTTTGTTATAACATATTGTTATCAAAGACCTTCTTCCTTCTCTCCTCCTTCCACAGGTGATCGACGAAACTTTGAGTCCCACTTGGGACGAGTTGCTCGTCCTTGATGGCGTTCTCGTCTATGGCACCAAGGACTACATCAGATCAAACCCACCCATTGTTGTCATCGAGATCTTCGATCAGGATAAAGTGGTAAGAGGATGTGTCCCTTGTGTTTACTATAAAGTAACAGCGTGACTGAAGGACAAATGTGGTGGGAAGGAGATTGTATATGTAAATATTCTATCACTAGTGAGATATAGGGCCGCGCGGTAGCCCGGTGGGTACCGTATCGACCTCATAAGCAGGGTCGGGAGTTCGATTCCGGGACCCACTGAGGGTTATGTCGCGTTTGTTCCAGAAAACCCTAGCCAGCCGTGGATGCAACTCAACATCGGTCTTAAAAAAAAAAAAAAAAAAAAAAAAACGGCTTGCTCCAACTGACATGGTTTTGCTCTATCGGGGTTTCTCACTTCCCACTATGTGAGAGTAGGAAGGTGAGTCTGATGAGTTTTGTGAGATACACTAACTGACTGGTGACTTGTGTGGCTACTCAAAAGTTAATGGAGTGGCGAGGAGATTGAGTGTGTAATTGTAGATTCACTTTTGAGATATATTGAGCGACTTGAAACTATTAAGGCCACTATTCTTTATCAATTGTTTCGCGGATCCGGCAGTGTTAGTTTCGGCAGATTTGGAGAAGAAAATTGGAAAAAAAAAATAATGTCTCTTTTTATCATTGCTGCCGTCATTTAATTTTCGTCCCACTCGGAAATTTCTAAACCTGTGAAATAAAATTCCCGCCCGAATTTCCGCCGCTTTTTCTACGCATGCACAGATCATAAAAAAACAAGGTCATGGTTACCAGTTACTAACAACAAATCGCTAACCCGTCGTTCAAAACAATCCTGAATGCCTGGATCAGCTTAGTTCACATGCTGAACAAGGATTTTTTCTATTGTGTGTGTGATTATTTCGTGTGGAATATGGCATGGATTGGGATAATTGCCGTGAAAGGTCCGAAAAGGTTTTGTAGAACATTTATAATAAACATGCAGATGGAAGCGTGTGTCTGAAAATTTTGGAAATATTT
>NC_134805.1:31240290-31242790 GCF_046742065.1 Oratosquilla oratoria
GTCCCAGGGGAGAAACATTGCAGCAAACGTTAACTGGATATCATTAGGGATCCCAGGAGGTCCTCAGTAGTCATTTCACTAAATCCTCAATAATCCTTATAGGATTTTCAGGAAGCCCTCCGGGAATCCTGAAGGGATACTTCAAAGTATTTATAGGGAAAGAGACTTCAAGAAGCCCTCAGAAGGACAACCTCTTGGTAAATGCAGGGGATTCTTCAGTAAGCCCTTAAGGAGAACCTTAGAGAGTTCTTGGGAAGTCCTTGGGGAGTACTAGAGGAAGAACTTCTGTGAACCCTCTGAGGATTTTCTGAAGGTCCTCAGTATATCCCAAGGAAGCCCCAAGGGACTCCTCAGGGAGTCGTCAGGGAGTCATTCAAGAGGACTTCAAACGGGTCCTTGGAGGATCCTGAGGGAATACTCAGGAACCTTTAGGGAGTCTCAGGGAAGAGTCCATGGGTCTTCAAGAGTTCTTTTTGGTGACTTCAAGCTGTCTCATGGAAACAGATATGAAGAGCTTGAAGTAGGAGGCAAGGTCAGGGGTCATGAGATTGGTTAAGGTCGGAAACAAATATCTAGCTGGAGCAGTTGCATGGTCGAGTTGTCCTGTCTGTCGGTCTGTTACAGAAGAGAGGGGAGAGTTGGAACTAGGTTAGCAAATAGCAAGGGAAAGATAAAAGTAGCAGTGGAGATAAGAATTCTGATAGGCGCGGGGAAACATGCAAGAAGAGGAAGAGTGAGTATACGAGCGGAGAAGGTAGAAGAGAAAGTGAAGCAGGGGAAAGAGTGGGAAGGAGAGCAGGAAGAACAGGGGGAGGAGGAAGAGGAGGAGGTGAAGGAGGAGGAGAAGAGGAGAAGGAAGAGGAGAAGGAGGAGGAATAAGAGTAGGAGGTAAGGAAGAGGAAGAAGAGGAGGAGATGGAGGAGGAAGAGGAGGAGGAAAAGGAGGAGGAGGAGAAGGAGGAGGAGGAGATGGAGGAGACGAAGGAAGAGAGGAAGGAGAAGGAGGAGAAAGGGGAGGAGGAGAAAGGGGAGGAGAAGGAAGAGGAGGAGAAGGACGAGGAGGAGGAGGAATAGGAGGAGGAGGAAGAGTGCGAAGGGCTATGAAAGACGAGTTGGGTAGGTTAAAGGGGATGTGAGCGTACGAACCTTCGCAGGCACGAACGAAAACAAAACAAAAAAAAGTTCCGAAGTCATTAGAGTTGGGGAAAACAAAAGAGGAGAGAAGCATAAGGAGGAGGAAGAGGGTGAATATTAGTAAAAGAAGGAGGAGGAGGAGGAGGAGGAGGAGAAGGAGGAGGAGGAGGAGGAGGAGGAGTAGAGACAGAAAACTAATGAAGAAAAACAGAATGAAGTGGAGGAGGAGGAGAAGGACAAGGAAGAAAACCAGGAGGAAGACAAGGAAAAATAAATAGAATTTAACGACAATGACAACTGTAACAATAGTAAAACCAACAAGGGAGATAAATTATGAAAAGAGAGAAAAAAAGAGAAGAGAGGCAAAAGATGATGGTAATGGACGGGAGCAGATTTTGAAAAGAGAAAAAAAGAGAGAAAGGTGATTTGCATGTGAAGTTTGAGAATTTAAGTGAAAAGAAGAATAAGAAATGAGAATATGAAGGAGACATTTATGGGGTGGCATCTCAGCATCTAAATTGAAGACGAAAAGTGGGGACATTTGGGCTAAACGATGTAATTTGAAAAGGATCGAAAATATCTGAAAGGTGGATTTGAATAAGAATGTACCTAAAGTGAATGGTTGAACATGTATGGCTATGAAAAGAAAATGAAGAAAATGAATGAAAAGAGGAAATGTATTAAAACAGAGAAAAGAGAACAGATGTGAGAATCTGAAGCTGACGTCACAGCGAGTGAGAAATGCCAAAAGGAGCTTAGAGAAAGATTTCAGAAGGAGGAGGAGGAAGAGAAGAAAGAGGAAGCGGAGGAGGAGGAGGAGGAAGAGAAGAAGAAAGAGGAGGCAGAGGAGGAGGAGGAGGAAGAGAAGAAGAAAGAGTAGGCAGAAGAGGAGGAAGAGAGGAAAAAAGAGAAGAAGAAAAAAAGGAAGAAGAATGGGAAGAGAAGAAAGAGGAGGCAGAGGAGGAGGAGGAGGAGGAGGAAGAGAAGAAGAAAGAGGAGACGGAAGAGGAGGAAGGGGAAAAAGAGAAGAAAAAAAAGAAAGAAGAGTGGAAAGATGATATACTGATGAAAGAGACAACGTGATAAAAATTTTGATAAGAGAATCAGTGATAACAAAGATCGAAGAAGATGAAATATTGAAAGTAAAGAAAATATGAGAGGAGAGAGGAGAGTTGTCTGAAGGAGAGGGTAAAATCAAGAAAAAATAAAAGATACATTATGTTACATGGATTACATTTGAGAAAGTATAAACATGTTAGAGAAAATACGTAAAAATTTTGGAGTGTTTAAACAAGGGAAAGTGCAGCAGAAGAAAAAAAATACGGGTTGGTCAGTTGGAAAACATCAAATTAAGAGAAAAAGTGGAT